>NW_011494921.1:9163900-9200932 GCF_000754665.1 Bison bison bison | reverse complement strand
AAAAAAACAGAAAAAAAATCAAACAAATGAAAACACAGGCCAGGGATTACCTGGGTGGGAGGGACCCTAAGACATTGGCTGACTGTGTAATTGTCAGACTTTGGTCTTAAGCCATTACAGGAATGTGTTCCAAAAGTTCTCAAGCACATTCTCTTGCCAGAAATGGAAACCAGAGTTTTGAACCGCTCCTTTATTTAAAAATGGCCTTCCCTGCTAATTCAGACTATGAAGAATCTGTCTGCAATGCAAGAGACCTGGATTTGATCCCTGGGTCGGGAAGGTCCCCTGGAGAAGGGAATGGCAACCCACTCCAGTATTCTTGCCTGGAGAATCACACGGACAGAGGAGTCTGGCGGGCTACAGTCCATGGAGTCACAAAGAGTCAGACACGACTGAGCAATTAACACTTCTAGTGGGTCTAAAACAAAGCTTCTTGTTTATATAAAAAGATGGAATAGGATATGCTGATGGCATCCAGAAAGTGAGTGAATGAGCTGGATTAGTGTTTGGAGGACTCAAAAGGGGTGGGTTAGAGACTGAGGAACAGAATAAATCAGCCTCTGGAATAGCGTTATTTAAATCAGAAAAGATGACTCTTCAAAAACCCCATTTCCATGTTAAATCATTCTCTCATCTAGGCATTTATCTTCATAACTAATTTAAATCTCTCTGTTTGTTGCAGTTTAAGCTTCTATCCTCCCGGAGGCTTTGAGAAAGAACTCTCTTAAAAAACTATTCACAAGGATCCTGGTAGGCCATCTAGCATACCACTTCACATGTCAGACGCAGGAACTCACGCGTGTCTTGTGTACATCATTTTATATATCTATTAGGGACCAGAAAAGAAAGACTCTAGCGATCTATCTGAATCACAAATAACTGAAATCAGACTTAAATAATATCACTATTATTCAAGTTTTTATCAAATATGTTCAATTTCAGCTTTACATGTGCACTGTACTTGATTCAAGTGGAGTAACAAAAAAGAGTGGAACTATTCTGATATAACTCTATTAACTATAAATATAACAATATATTTTAAGATTTCCTTAATCCAGCAGGTGATTTCTGAGCTGTTATTCAGACTAGTAGTGAGATGCAAAACCAGTAACATAGATTAGTTTTCATTTTTTTGAAAAAGTAGAGCAGAAATTAAGCAGTTATCCACATAAGCCTCTGTTCAGTTCAGTCGCTCAGTAGTGTCTGACTCTTTGCGACCGCATGGATCGCAGCACACCAGGCCTCCCTGCCCATCACCAACTCCCAGAGTTCACTCAGACTCACGTCCATCGAGTCAGTGATGCCATCCAGCCATCTCCTCCTCTGTCATCCCCTTCTCCTCCTGACCCCAATCCCTCCCAGCATCAGAGTCTTTTCCAATGAGTCAACTCTTTGCATGAGGTGGCTAAAGTATTGGAGTTTCAGCTTTAGCATCATTCCTTCCAAAGAACACCCAGGACTGATCTCGTTTAGAATGGACTGGTTGGATCTCCTTGCAGTCCAAGGGACTCTCAAGAGTCTTCTCCAACACCACAGTTCAAAAGCATCAATTCTTCAGTGCTCAGCTTTCTTCACAGTCCAACTCTCACATCCATACATGACCACTGGAAAAACCATAGCCTTGACTAGACGGACATTTGTTGGCAAAGTAATGTCTCTGCTTTTGAATATGCTATCATAACTTTCCTTCCAAGGAGTAAGCGTCTTTTAATTTCATGGCTGCAGTCACCATCTGCAGTGATTTTGGAGCCCCCAAAAATAAAGTCTGACACTGTTTCCACTGTTTCCCCATCTACTTCCCATGAAGTGATGGGACCAGATGCCATGATCCTTGTTTTCTGAATGTTGAGCTTTAAGCCAACTTTTTCACTCTCCACTTTCACTTTCATCGAGAGGCTTTTGAGTTCCTCTTCACTTTCTGCCATAAGGGTGGTGTCATCTGCATATCGGAGATTATTGATATTTCTCCTGGCAATCTTGATTCCAGCTTGTGCTTCTTCCAGCCCAGCGTTTCTCACGATGTACTCTGCATAGAAGTTAAATAAGCAGGGTGACAATATACAGGCTTGACGTACTCCTTTTTCCTATTTGGAACCAGTCTGTTGTTCCATGTCCAGTTCTAACTGTTGCCTCCTGGCTCGATAAAGGACAGAAATGGTATGGACCTAAAAGAAGCAGAAGATATTAAGAAGAGGTGGCAAGAATACACAGAAGAACTGTACAAAAAAGATCTTCACGACCAAGATAATCACGATGGTATGATCACTCACCTAGAGCCAGATATCCTGGAATGTGAAGTTAAGTGGGCCTTAGAAAGCATCACTATGAACAAAGCTAGTGGAGGTGATGGAATTCCAGTGGAGCTATTCCAAATCCTGAAAGAGGATGCTGTGAAAGTGCTACACTCAATATGCCAGCAAATTTGGAAAACTCAGCAGTGGCCACAGGACTGGAAAAGGTCACTTTTCAATCCAATCCCAAAGAAAGACAATGCCAAAGAATGCTCAAACTACCGCACAATTGCACTCATCTCACACGCTAGTAAAGTAATGCTCAAAATTCTCCAAGCCAGGCTTCAGCAATACGTGAACCGTGAACTTCCAGATGTTCAAGCTGGTTTTAGAAAAGGCAGAGGAACCAGAGATCAAATTGCCGACATCTGCTGAATCATAGAAAAAGCAAGAGAGTTCCAGAAAAACATCTATTTCTGCTTTATTGACTATGCCAAAGCCTTGACTGTGTGGATCACAATAAAGCCTCTGTTAGATCCTCTTAATTATTTTTGTTTGTTTTGACATAGAATTGTATCCCCTAGACTCAGTATAAAATAATGATGATGAAAATATTAATAAGAGCTAACACTTCAGATTCCAGACATGGTACCATATGTCATCATCTGCGATGATGCCATGAGCCAGGATGTCCTCACTCTATGGATGAAATAACTGAGGCTTGAATGTCCTTTATTAAGGTATACGATTTGATACCCTTGTTTGCCGGGAGCCGGTGAGGCATTCCACTCGTGACAAAGGTCATGAGGAAGGAGGCTCGGCATACGCAAAGGCCTCAGGAGTCCCCCTAGATATTCTCGAGCATCTACCCCTAAAAACCAGAGTCTGCCTACTTTATTGCTTTGTGCTCTCACCTCTGACTTTACTGGGGGCTGTCTCCCACCACCATCTCACTTTCTCTGACAAAGAGTTAACTTACAGCTCCAGTTAATAAAGTTCCTGGGCAATTAAAAGTGTTTAAATCCAAACCCCTCAGATAGCTCTCTAACTCGCCTGACAATTTTGCCTGGACTCCTACAGCTATGCATATGATTTTTTACAGTCTCCCAGCCTCGAGAGGCATGGGAAGCTTAAGATATTCAAATAGCTTAGAGCCTCTCAGAGAGGCTGTCAGAATAAAACTAGTAAAAGATTTCATTGATGAGCCAATGCTTGCTGCCAAGTTTCCACATCCCCTGTATTGTATCCTTGAATGTGTATTAATTAATATAGTTGGTATGTAGAAAAAATAAGTAGTGGCCTTGGTGTTAGCAACTTTAGACCCTTAAGGTAATAAATTCTTTCCTTTGTTGTAAACCCATTGCACCTCTGCCCTATAGGAATGCAATTTTATCTAACACCTTCGGAAGAGGGCACCAAACCTTAAAATAATTACTCTTAGAGAAAATAAGTCTTATAGTTGATAAACCTTTGTCAAGAGTCAAAATGTTAATAGGCCTCCTGGCCAGAAGATGATGTAAATCACCTAAACCATTTGTATACAATAAATTTGCAGGAAAGAAACCCTGGTTTTTGATAAGGATCAAAGACTGCTGACTTTGCATCCCCTATTATCCTGTGTGTAATTTAGGGTATAAAAACCCCTGTTGAAAATAAAGCTACGGGCCTTGCTCACCAAAGCTTGGTCTCCCCATGTCATTTTTCTCCTTAACTTCCAGCTGAGTCTCCATCTGGAGGGCGGAGGTCCTCTGCGACCATTTATTTGCCTGGGCTTCTAAGACCCACTCGAGAAGGTGTCTAAGGTGGGGCACCTTCCACTATTAGAGAGGGCGCCTGCGGCTTCCGTGGTCAGAGCTAACCTGGTGTCACAGGTTATATTGATTTTCCGCGTAAACCAAGCTACTCAGCCTCTTTTCTCCACTGAATTTTCCTACTGAGCTATCCTCATTCTATTACTCTTTATATCTTTGATGAATATGTAAATAGGTCGCCGACGCCGTCTCTCCTTCGAATACCCTGGATCAGCCAGGGCTGGACCTCGGCACTTGCTCCTAATATTAAGCCTTACTACAAAAAATGTTTTTGGAATAATGATTCATCAGAAGCCCTTTAGCAATTACATATGAATTTAAATAGACTGTGCAGTTTTTTATGAAGTAAATACAGAGTAATCACAAATTTCAGTATATCTAATATTTAAGAGTGAAACTGAAAAATCAATACTTGGAAAAGTTTAGAAAACACTGATATAGGTAGTGAAGACATAGTGCTCAATTATGAAGTGTGGCTTGGTAAAGACTTTCCCCAATTCTGAGAGTTTCCATGGCAGCTTAAAATTAATATGCCTCTCCACATTACCTTTCCTGCTTTATGACAAGGGAAAACCCTAGACTCCCCAAATAAGAGATCCAAAATAGTACAAGTCCAGCTTGTTATTTTAGACATCATAGGGAAAAGTTGCTTATCATTATCATTACCTTCCGCTTCTTTTTTGTTCTAATTTTGATATTTTCTCAAACTTATCTTCCATATATTTTTTTAGTTTCCCACTATGGCTTTTCAAGTTGCAAAATATTTTCAAATTCTGAAAGTTTACTTGTTAGACTTTTGATTTTGTGAATACTACTTTATCGCCTAATGTTTTAACTGAGTTTTGTTGAAATTTTCTTCTGTTCACTGCATTATCTCTGTTTTCTGCTGCTGCTAAGTCGCTTCAGTCATGTCTGACTCTGAGTGACCCTATAGACGGCAGCCCAGCAGGCTCCCCCGTCCCTGGGATTCTCCAGGCAAGAACACTGGAGTGGGTTGCCATTTCCTTTTCCAGTGCATGAAAGTGAAAAGTGAAAGTGAAGTCGCTCAGACATGTCTGACCCTCAGCGACCCCATGGACTGCAGCCTACCAGGCTCCTCTGTCCATGGGATTTTCCAGGCAAGAGTACTGGAGTGGGGTGCCATTGCCTTCTCCATATCTCTGTTTATTCCAAGTTATATCAGTGTGTTTTGATTGAAGTCTTCTCTATTACAAGCTCTGCTCTAATGTCTGATAATCACCATTTTCTGTTAATATGTAATCATTTTTTATTTTAAAATATTTTACTGCAGTGTATCATCAGAGAGAAAGTGTAGTTAACAATTAATTATCACAATAGAACACCTATGTGTAATTTGCTTCTCTAAAGCCAGTGAAGGGAGATTGATGTAGTGGGTCTCTTAGAAAGATAGATTCTTATATAAAGTAACCATCGTGGGAATGAGATCCCATCATCTTTGGTATTCTATTTTTAGAGAGGAGAGGATTACACAAGATTGCGAATGAATATCAAGAAGTAAAGATCATGGGGCCCAAACTGAAGTCTGTCCTCCACACCAAGGTTACAGTAACGATAGTAATGATGGATTATTATAATATTGTTCTTATAATGCTTTATGCTTTTTAAATGGCTTCACATACATGTTTGTTTCTCTGAATATAGGTATCAGAGGCTCTAACTCAAGTGTAAGCGCTGTTTAGTCTAGGATTCAGGCACTTCTGGTATGCTCAGAGACCTACTGAGATACCACCCCTTAAGGGGACAGCTATATTAAGGATAAAAGAACCTCTTGATAAATAAGAGTTTGGTTCAAGGACGATTAGGCAGCACTGATGGCATGATTATTTTTTAATAGCACAGAAACATCGATCAAGCTATTTCATAGCTTCAAGACCCAACAAAAGGTTTAGGGAATTTCAATAAAATCGGATAGAGCAATGGTTCTCAAACTTGAGTGCATTGGGATCACTTGGAGTAGGTTGGAGGTGGGGTTCCCAAATGTGCATTTCTAACATGATCCCAGGTGATGCTGCTACTGCCAGCCTACGCTTAAACTCTATTTACTTTGTTATTTATATCTCCTTTGGATAAAGACATGCTTTAGAAAATGAGGTTCAAGAGTTTCTGACTTTTCTAATTTCAATATTCAGGAAAACTGGCAAAGGCATGTATGAACCTTATATTTTTATGTGTGTAGAGATGAACTCATCGGATAATCTCCTTGTTATCTTAGAAAGTATATGATGAACCATTTCCTTAGAAGATGAATAGGATAGGTGGCAGTTAGTAAGACGGAAGCATCTTAACTAAAAATTCAAGAAAAATGGGATGTGTGGAAATAAACAGAGACCACCCAAGTGAGAACAAGCGCAGAGGCTACTTACTCACAGTTTGCTAAAGCAAGAAATCTGTCACCATTACTTGTGTTTGACAGAAAGGCAGGCGAAGCAGTGGGCAAGCTTAATAGTGGATATGAGGAGTTTTTAGATATCCTGTGATTGAGGTCATTGGCTGCGCAGCACTGAAGTTGTTGGAAGCAGGCTAATTAGAAGTGGCGCATCTTATGCTATTGGTTTGGGGAACATATTTAGCTTTCTCTGGTTGGTTCGGAATTGGAAACAAGGGTAAAAAAATAGGGAAGCTGACAATCACTGACCAAATCTTGAACCATTCAAGGCCAGTTGCTGAGGAGGCTGTGACTGGCTTCCTAGGAAGGCTGCTGCAGAGGCTGTGGGTCAGAGTTCTACTTATTATATATGGACTGACCATTGTCCACTTCTAACTCAGTTTTTCAGGCCCTTACCAGGTTGTCAACCAGAGCAGGCAGGCAGACCCTGGCTGCTGGGCCAACTTTATCTACCAGGCACAGTAGACCCAGTGTCAAAGGCTCATGATACTCCTAGGAGCATATGAAACTGTAAAATTCCTTTTAATATCAGAAAAAAATTTATATTGGTTACAAAAATTTTAATGATTAATATCAATGCATTTGTCTTTATGGCAACTCAGTGTTCCAAGGATGTAAATGCTGAATATGGTAAAGAGTCAGCATGGCCATAGGAGGAAATGAGAATGGGGCTTGGGAAAAGTGGATTATAGTCACAGGTCCTAGACAGGAGGCACTGTGTACCATGCAGAATGATGGGGAAAGTATCAGTGTTGAACAAGCCTTTACTGGAGTTTCTGTAGAGAGGCAAGACAAAGCAAAGTGAGCAGTTTAGCACTGGCTGGTCTGAACAATTCCTGCAGGCTATGGCCCATAAGAGGGGTTTCTTCTTGTCTGATGCCTGGCCCTCAGATGATTTAGGATGAGGGAGGTACTGTCTCGGTGTGTGAGAGTCAGATAAGGAGATGGTTGGGTACATAGACTCAGAATTGGTTGCTTTGCATTTGAAAGGCATGCTCTTCAAAAAAGTTATTATTTTCAAGAATCAGCCAGCCCCAGCAGCAGCAGTCTGTCCCTGAGTCTGCAAGGCTTTCAAATGTCAGAGCACCAAAAAGACAGAAAATAGGGAAATATAATGTTGTCTTTGGGATAAAGGGAAGACAAACATGAACAGAGAATCTTTGAAAACAGAGAACACACATTCATGAAATATGGCTTTTAATATTTTTTGTGGAAGAAGAGGTTCATGAAAGTCATAATGCAGCCTCTCCTGGGTGCACAATCTGGGTTGGACTTCACTTGGAGGGTTTGAATGAGCAGTGGGAGGAAACCATCCAAATAGAAAGAGCTGAATGAGCTGACATCACAACTTCTGATCACTGCCACTCTGGGCCCATATAACTAGCGTCCTCATTTGCTCTGTTGATCTCCTCCTCCTAGTCCCTGGTGGCCCAGACTGTAAAGAATCTGCCTGCAATGCAGGGGACCCGGGTTCAATCCCTGGGTTGGGAAGATTTCCTGGAGAAGGGCAGTATTCTCGTCTGGAGAACTCCAGGACAGAGGAGCCTTGGGGGGCTACAGTCCATGGGGTTGCAAAGAGTTAGACAGGACTGAGTGACTAACAGATACACACAGTACTTACTCCAGAAGATCGGCTTTCACCTGTGCACTCTTACTGATTTTCTGGTCTCTGCTTACTTCTTCTGCTTCTCAAAGTTCATACTTAAAGCCAATCCTGACATCTGCCTTAGGATCACTGGCTTGGCCACATAGGCAGTCTGCTAGTCACATCATACTAAAAATAAAAAGTGTTTGCTTTAAAAAAACCTAACCTTTCTGAATCTATATTTAAAATAACATGAGCTAGTCAGCAAATAATATTATTCCTAAAGAGAATGCTGAATTAAGTCAGTTTTGATTGTGTACATTATTATTTTTATTAACTATTATAGTTTTAAGGGCTTCCCTGGTAGCTCAGATGGTAAAGATTCTGGCTGCAATGCGGAAGACCTGGGTTCTATCCCTGCCTGGGTCAGGAGAAGGAAATGGCATCCCAGTCCAGTATTCTTGTCTGGAAAATCCCATGGATGGAGGAGCCTGTCCAGCTACAGTCCATGGGGTCACAAAGAGTCAGACATGATTGAGCGACTAACATCATAGTTTTACACAGTTAGGAATATATACTAATATATTAGTATATATTCACAGTTAGCAATATAATACTACAAATAAGCAAAGGGTATTTTTCAAGAAATGTTCATTACGTGTTCTCTCATTTTATTTGAATCTTATTACTTTCATATTATAATTCATCTGAACTTTCTCTTTCATATGCACATCAAAAATCAGTTTTAAATTATTGAAATTCCCTATAAAAATCTTCAATTTAGATGCTGTACTTTATTGTAGTCATAAGGCTTTAGTCATTGACTGAGGGCTTGAAAAGTCATTATTTTCTCTTTGTCTTACAGCAAAAAAATGTTAATTCATACCTCTTTACTGTGCAAATCTCAGAGAATATTTGTCTTCAGATATGTAGCCTGGAGTTTACCCTTTAGATATTCAAATAAACTCAACACCATTTTCAAACTTTCAATTCTTTACCCAGAAACTTTCCATAGGAACTGAGAAACAAAACGAATATATAAATATCAAAACAGACTCACAAGTATAGAGAACAGACTAGAAGTTACTAGAAGGGAGAGAGATGGGGGGATGGGTGAAATGGATGAAGGGCTTTATAAGGTACAAACTACCAGTTATAAAATAAATGTCACAGGGATATAATGCACAGCACAGGGGATACAGTCAATGAAAAAATACCAAATCACTATGTTGTATACCTGAAACTAATATAATATTTTAAATCAACTATTTCTCAAAAAATAAAAAGAAAGAAAAGAAATTTGCAGTAGCTCAAGGGCAGATTATTACCAGTTTTTGGAGAGGGCATATGAATATCGTGTGTGGGGGGGCGGGGGCAGTGGCTTCCCTGAAGACTCAGACAGCAAAGAATCTGCCTGCAATGCAGGAGACCTGGGTCCAATCCCTGGTTTGGGAAGATCCCCTGGAGAAGGGAATGGCTACCCACTCCAGTATTCTTGCTTGGAGAATTCCATGGATGGAGGAGCCTGGCAGGCTACAGTCCATAGGGTTGCAAAGAGTTGGATGTGACTAAGTGACTAACACTTCAAATATTCTAACTGTTCTTATTTAACATACTGAGATCACAAAGGCCACCACTGGGTGGAATGAATTATTGGTTCTCTGAATGGGGTGCTGTAGTTGGCAATCAATTCCAATGGGGGTGGTGATAGGAGCAGGAAAAAAAACAGAAATAAATGATAATGACCACTTCTTGATGAATTATTGCAATGGGGTTAAGAGCTACCAGTAGCCAAAATTATTTTAAAAGAAATAGCTATATATCCATCAAAAATTTCTTCCATGGAGTGCATGAAATCACAAAGGGAAAAATAGGAGAGTGAATGGAGAGTAGATATTTTAAATACAATTAATTAGTTCTCTTCAAGAAATGGTTTTGGGAAAATTGGATTGCCAGATGCAGAAGAATAAAAGTGGATCTATCTTATGTTATATTTAAATGACAACTCAGACTGGATTCAGTTCAGTTCAGTAGCTCAGTCATGTCCAACTCTGCGACCCCATGGACTGCAGCCCGCCAGGTCTCCCTGTTCATCACCAACTACCAGAGTTTATTCAAACTCATGTCGATTGAGTTGGTGATGCCATCCAACCATCTCATCCTCTGTCATCCCCTTCTCCTCCCACCTTCAATCTTTCCCAGCATCAGGGTCTTTTCCAGTGAGTCAGCTCTTCATATCAGGTGGTCAGAGTATTGGAGTTGCAGCTTCAGCCTCAGTGCTTCCAATGAATATTCAGGACTGATCTCCTTCAGAATGGACTGGTTGGATCTCCTTGCAGTCCAAGGGACTCTCAAGAGTCTCCTCCAACACCACAGTTCAAAAGCATCAATTGTTTGGCCCTCAGCTTTCTTTATAGTCCAACTCTCACATCCATACATGACTACTGGAAAAACCATAGCTTTGACTAGATGGACTTTTGTTAGCAAAGTCATGTCTCTGTTTTTTAATATGCTTTCTAGGTTGGTCATAACTTTTCTTCCAAGGAGCAAGTGTCTTTTAATTTCAAGCCTGCAGTCACCATCTGCAGTGATTTTGGAGCCTCCCAAAAAGTAAAGTTTATCTGTTTCCCCATCTATTTGCCATGAAGTGATGGGACCAGATGCCATGATCTTCATTTTCTGAATGTTGAGCTTTAAGCCAACTTTTTCATTCTCCTCTATCACTTTCATCAAGAGGCCTGAAGTTTTAACACTCCTTGAAGAAAACATAAGCAGTAAGTTCTTTGACACTGGTTTGGCAATAATGCTTTGATTTTGACAACAAGCAAAGACAAGAAAAGCAAACTTTAAAAAAAAAAACTAAACATCTATTCAAAGGAAACCATCAACAAAACAAAAAGGCACCCTGTGGAATGGGAGCAATATTTGCAAATCCACATATCAGGGAAGGGTTTAATAACAAAACATACAAATAATTTATATAACTTAATATCAAAAAACCACATATAATCCAATTAAATAATGGCCTAAGAACCCAAACACTCTTCTAAAGACATGTAATGGCCAACATGTACATGAAAAAGTGCTCAACATTACTAATCATCAGGGAACTGCAAATTAAAACCACAATGATGTAGTATCTCATACCTGTTAGATGACTACTGTCAAAAGAAGAGAGAGAATAAATGCTGGTAAGGATGTAGAGAAAAGGGAACTCTAGTGCACTTGTTGGTAGGAAGGCAAACTTGTATAATCATTATGGAAAACAGTATGGAGATTCCTTAATAAGTTAAAAATAGAATTACCATATTATCCAGCAATCCTGCTTTTGGGTATATATCCAAAGGGTATATATCATAGAGTTATCTGCACTTCTATCTTCACTGCAGTACTATTCACGATAGCCAAGGTATAGAAATAAGCTGTGTCCATCAGTTAATGAAAGTGTCAAGAAAATGTTAGATGGATAGGTGAATGGATAGATAGATAATGGATAGATGGATGGATAGATAGACAGACAGATAGGAGGCCCATGAAGACATGATGCTCTTGAAAAGGATAATGAGAATGTTGGATCAGATAGCCCTTAGGGAGAGGATGAAGAGGTGAAGAATATTAAACTGTCTGCTTCAGTTTCACGCTCTCATCTTGGGACTGTTTGATTTGTATTTGTGAAGTAGCCCATGGTGGCCCTATCTTGTCAATGAAATTGATGTTTCTGTTTTCAAAAACCATATATTTTATGTATAGCATTTATATTTGATTTATATATACCATGCTATATTATTCAGGCTTAGAAAGACAGTAATCATCCTGTCATATGCCACCTGTTTGAACCTAGAGGTCACTAGGGTAAGTGAAATAAGCCAGACCAAGTCAAATCCCGAAGGCTGCGATTTACATGTGAATCTAAAAGTAACAGCAGTAACAACAAAGTGGGATACACGGAAACAGAGTAGAAAAGCGGCTCTCGGGGTCCGGGCGGTCTGCGGGACTTAGGGTTGGTAAAAAGGTGCAAACTTTTCAGTTATAAGATGAACAAGATGGGCTCTAGGGTATAACATGGTGACCATAGTTGATAACACTGTATTGTAGAATGGAAATTTTCTGAGAGTAGAACTTAAATATTCTCACCCAAAGGAGGAGGAGGAGGAGAAAGAGAAGAAAAATATGTGAGACGATGGATGCGTTAACCAACCAGATGGCAAGGGGGATCCTTTCACAATATATATGAATATTAGACTATCACATTGTACACTTTAAATAATTACAAATTTATCTGTCAACTGTACCTTAATAAAACTAAAAAAACCTATATTTTTCAAGCCTTTCCAAGTAAGGATTTTTTTTAAACTGTATCTAAATGGTATTTCTAATTAACACTCTATAGCCAGGTCCCATCTCAATTCAATCAAATAAGCCCTGTTATCTTTACTGGGCTTCTGAATAAGATGTTATGTAAGAAAGTTTCACGGCTCACAAATTTTTTCAAACACCACATCATATAATACAAAAGGTTCTTCCAAATTTGCTTCTCTGTGACAATGATTTGAGAAAGTCAACTAAAAGATTAATGAAAAGCCATGAATATAATTTTGTCACTGTGGACCTGAGAGAAAGTGATTTCAGGCAGTGGTTGGGGGCTGGGGTCAGACTGTAAAGGGCTGAAGAGGGTAAGGATGCTGTGGAAGGCAGAGACAGACACTGGATCTATTCCTTCAGTAAGTCCAGGGGTGAAAAAAAAAGAGAGAAAATGGGTCAGGGTTGAGGATTACGTTCTGTCGGGACTATAGAAGATTGGGTTTCTAGGTAGAAGGGCAAATGCAGTGAATGTAAAGAAAGAGCTGCTCCAGTAAGTCAGAATAGCCAACGCAACAAGATCAGCTTCAGTGACATCCAGATACTCTAGTCCTTGAAGGCACAGCCTTAAAGACACGGAAATATTAGTGTCTACTTAGAAACTGAAATGTACTAAATGAAAACGGAAATTTGTGTGTATAAAGATGGAGGAGGTAAAGCTATTACATACATCTTAGTAAGTTTTTCTTTCTTTTAAAACATTTGTTTGGCCGCATAGCATGTGGGATCTTAGTTCCACAACCAGAGATCGAACCTGTGCCCATGAGGCAGGTCAGGAAGATCCCCTGGAGAAGGAAATGGCAACCCACTCCAGTATTCTTGCCTGGAGAATCCCATGGACAGAGGAACCCTGGCGGGCTATAACCCATAGGGTCCCAAAGAGTCGGACACAACTGGAGTGACTTAGCACACACACGTGGCTTGAAAGCTTAAGCACTGGCCTGCCAGGGGAGGCCAATAATACATATTTTTAACACTACAAAAATGCAGACATAAATCTTTGGGACATTTTCATAAAGTGTCCAAGTTTCTTAAAAAAAATTCAAACCTATGATTAATATGGGAACATCTTCTATGTATAATAATGAATCTGACAATATGTTTCTAGTATCATCTTTTAGAACTTTTAGGATTTCCTTTCTACTAGGAAACTTTTAACTTTGAAACAGCAAGTAGTATTCTTCTCCTTGAAATGTCTGCAGTGTTTGTAATGTACTGAAGTTTGATTAAAAGGACAGTTAATGCAAACATAAATCCCTTAAAATATTTAGAGCACACGAGTTTCAACCCATTTTGTATTTATAAGACAACATTTTAAAATGAATCTCTCTTAAGAAAGGAGGCTATTAGATTGAGCAATGTCTTCTCTTCCCAATAGAGTATTAGACAAGCTGAATGTATAAATCTACTTTATGTTACTTTACCATCAGTTGATGTTCAATGGACTCTTGGTATGAGGACTATAAATATCTGACAAAGGAATAAACACTGTGTGGAAGAAAATTGACTGTAACTGAAGAAGGTGTTGTGAATAGGCCTCCATGGAATTATCTGCTCGGTCTTAGAGACTTCTGTTTTTGCTTTGTGACTTTCAAAGGCATCATGATTTTTCTTAGGTAAGGGTAGTTTGGAAGGACTTCAGGGGAGAGGCCTGTGCCCTCGTTGTCCCCGGGGATAGTTACCAAGTCTCTTGCTGAAGCTCATGTGTGATGTCCATCCAGAAACCTATTTTAAACTGTTAAACCAACAATGGTGAAGCCTTGACTTACAGAACCTTCCAGCTTCCCCAATAAAGCTGTACCACGTGTCATCTTGTTTTAGAGGTAACAGGTTATAACTAATCATGACAGACACGGTCACTCTTTCTTCCCCTCCGTTCTTTTCTCGATCCCTCTCTCTGCACTTGACTTCTCATTCCAGAGTATAAAAGGAAATGCCGACAAGCAATTCCCAGGTGTGACATTTAGGAAAACTGGTGCTGAAATTAAAATCTTCAGCAGTGGGGACTTCCCTGGTGGTACAGTGGCTAAAATTTGGTATTCCCAATGCAGGGGGCCCAGGTTCCATCCCTGGGAACTAGATCCCATATGCTGCAACTAAGAGTTCACATGTCACAACAAAAATTCCTGCATGCCACAACTAAGACCCAGTGTAATCAAATAAATGCATTTATTTTTTTTTAAATCCTCAGCAGTGGTTCTCATGGTGAATGGCTATGGTGGCAAGGATTCCTCACCATTTTTTTTTCATCCCTTCCAAACCAGGAGCAGTATTTTATAATCTATGTGTAAAGGTATGGAAAACAATCAGTGAAGATACAAGCAATTGCTTGTTATGTCATGAAGCTCTGATAAGAGCGATTGGGGAGAAGATGATGAAAGAGGAGGAGAAAGTCTGTGATGGAGACAGACCTTCAGCATGAACTTTGAGAATGAGTCACCCCTGGGAGTTCTCTTCTGGCAGAAAACAGAAGAGCAAGTACATTTAGGACTCTGTTTGTCTTCTTCAAACCTCTGGCCCTGGCAGAATGAAAATGTCATTATTGCCATGATGAACAAATAGAGCATAACTTCATCAACTGGCTTGGTTTTAGAGAGGTGTTGTGTGCTAAGTTCCTTCAGTGGTGTCAGACTCTGCAACCCAATTGCCTGTACCCCCCCGCCAGGCTGGAGTGTGTTGCCATGTCCTCCTCCAGGGGATCTTCCCAACCCAGGGACTGAACCCACATCTCTTATGTCTCCTGCGCTGGCCGGCAGGTTCTTTACCATTAGCTCCACCTGGCATTGTTTAAAGCAGGACATCTAAACAGGGGACCATGTGCTGAGCTAAAACAGGTCTGTGAGCTCCCTAAAGTGCTAAGCAAAATTTTATAAAATTTGTTTATTTTTCATGAGGAAAGATATGCCTGGCAGAATATTACTTAGGAAAGTCCAATCGAATTTCATTCTACACCAGCATCTCTCCTTTATAAAGTTCATCAAACTCAGACTCAAATGAGTGAAAGCATGTGCCCACTGTCACAGTAACTGCTTCCTGGATTTACCCCCAGACCCCTGGTGTTTAAATGGTGCCTTAGTGTCCTCAGAGACACAAATTTCCTTTGCAGAACACCTACTATTTGTCATTGTTTTAATCTCTTCAAACTGCTATAGCAAAGTTCCACATGCTGAGTCATTGAAACCGATAGAAATCAGGACTTCCCTGGCCCAGTGGTTAAGAATCCACCTTGCAACATGGGGGACTCAGGTTTGATCCCTTCCTGGGGAACTAGAATCACACACGCACGTAACTGAAGCCACAAGCCACAACTACCGAGCTGGCACCCCACAACTAGAGAGTCTGTGCACTGCAGTGAAAGATCCCACATGATGCAGTGAAGATCCCACGTGCCGCAACTAAAACTAGAAGCAGCTAAAAAAGAGAAAGAACAGACAGACCAAAAAACCACAGTAGAAAGTATGCTCCAATGCCTCTGGAGGACAGAAGTCTGAAATCAAGGTGTTGGCAGGGCCATGCTCCATCAGAAACTCTGGGTAGAATCCTTCCTTTTCTCACCCTAGCTTCTGGTGGTAGCCAACAATCCTTGACTTTCCTCGACTTGCAGCTATGTCACTCCGACCACTCCCTCCATGACCATTCATGACTTTCTCCCTGTGCACCTCTGTCTTCACATGGCATTTCCTCTTCTTGAAGGACAACAGATTAGGGCCCACTCTACTGACATATCTTATCTGGATTATATCTGCAAAGGCTATATCCAAGTAAGGTCATATTCACAGCCATGGACATTTAGGATTTCAGGTTATCTTTTAGGGTAACAATTCAACTCATGAATAACCTAGATTCCCCTCTATTTTCATCCCTAAAATAACTATTTTCCCTCCAGCTTTGTAAAGCTATTAATTCGGAACTAATGGAATTTATTCTACCCAGTGTTCACCCATTGAGTGCAGGTCAATCATTTGCTAAGTCATCTGCAAATCATCCTGAACTCGAGGGGACTGTGACGTGCCACTGATGTACATTCTGAGCCTTATCCAAGCTTAGAGACCTGAGCTTCTCAATGCGGTCTGGTGTGTTGACTCTGAAACATTGATAAACAATCTCCTGGACCTCCACACATCTGACATAAATAACCCACGATTTTTTTTTCCTGGCTTGTTTATGAGCATATCTTGGAGAGCAAAGTAAAGCCTTCCTGAAGGGAAGATACATTACGTCTGTTGTTTTTTCCATCCACAAAACTGGTCACTCCATCACAAAAGAAAATGAGAATTAGTCTGATATTAGTCCTTTTTCCTATGGCTGAGTTGACTCTTTTCCAGTCCTCCTTTGCTAGTTTGGGAATCCAAAGGGTAAAAATACACACAAACACAACATTTTGCTTAAAATATAAGGCTGCAGAAATTTTAAGTGCCACTTTCTTCCTATTTGGGATTGCATGATAGTTCAGGTGGTAAAGAAGCTGCCTGCAATGCAGGAGACCCTGGTCAATTTCTGAGCCGGGAAGATCCACTGAAGTAGGGATAGGCTACCCACTCCACTATTCCTGGGCTTCCCTCAAAACTCAGGTGGTAAAGAAGCTGCCTTCAATGTGGGAGACCTGGTTTGATCCCTGGATTGGGAAGATCCTCTAGAGAAGGGAAAGGCTACCACTAGAGTATGCTGGCCTGGAGAATTCCATGGAATTCTTGGGGTATAGTCCTTGGGGGTCACAAAGAGTCGGATACTATGGAGTAACTTTCACTTTCCTTCCTACTTAGCATTTTTGACCTTCTTAGATAAATGGGTATTTTTGGACTCTCTGCCCTTAAGAAACTTCACAATTCTCAGGGGAAATTATAAATTTCAGATCATTCATACCGATAGAAGGGATATATCCCTTTAGCCTATTACTTCCTTAAATTCCCCTGAAACTCTCCTGAGACCAGTTGTTGAACCACATAATGGAAACTAATATAAAGATGGGGCATTAAAATAGAGAAGACAGAACAAGTACCCTACACTGAAAAGTGAATGCTTAACTGCTCTGTAACATCATTTATCCATTTAATGTTATAACCTAAAAGTTGCATGTTGATATATTAACTATCTTTAATATCGGGCAGGAATCTCACTCTTAGGTTAAGTGAGATTATGCCATTTTTCACTCACAGCTGGTTTTGACCTTACAATGATACTCTAACTGAATTCAGGAAAAATTAAATTTTATTCACTAAGTTTCACTACCTGTGAATTACCTGAAACATTTCAGTTCTCTAGCAGGACATCAGTAGCTTGTTACTGTGTGTGGCATTTGTCTATGCATGTGGCTGAGTATGAAGAAATCCTGCTAAACTTGCTTTGAAAAATAGTATGAAATATTTAACTTCACCTTGGCAACCTCTCTTGTGGGACCAGGATCCTTTTGAGAGCAAATTTCACTGTCTTGACTTGAGACTAAAGGCTGTCTGTTGACTTCTCTTCTCATCTTCCTTTTCTGTACAAGAAATGTGGCAATAATGTCTATATTTGTCTATTTTCAGGACTTTCTGCTCTGTCATGTCATCTCCTCCATCCCACTTTTTGGTCTCTCAAGTAACTCCATTCAACACATTTCTGGCAGAGATTTACCGTGGTACCATGAATGGTCGTTAAGTTACTGGACATTCAGATTTGGCTGTGTGTTCTGATAATTGCTATGAACTGACAATGGAGAACTAGACTTTTGGAAATGTTTGGACCCTGTTTCATTTTCAAACATTTTCAAATGTTTGATCATGCACATCATCAAACATAATAATGTGCATTATGTACATCACCTGTATCTCTACCATTTAATTCTTGGTTCCTTATTTTTTTTAAGATTCACAACCATCTGAAAGAACCAAGGACTGATTTCTCAGCAATCTGAACAAACATGAGTTTGGCCTTTTCAGATACTCGGAATTATCTCTGCACATGCATCAAAATCTGACCAAAAGATTAGCCGCTGAGTGAAACAACCAGATGCCTCAATAAAAATAAATAAGCATATCAAGGAACACAAAATAAATCACTATTGATCAGATACAAAAGGCACTTCATAACGAGAAACATGGTGGACCCAATTTCAGTGAGAAAAAAAAATCTCAAATTGATTATTGGACATTGACTAGATAAAACAAACACCTGTTGCTTTGAAGTTTTAATCATTTTTTATTTTTGCTCTTAGCATAAAGTCCAAACTCCTTAAAAAGCCCCTCCAGAAACAGACCAAATAACCCTAAAATTGGAACCACAAATGACCCAGAATTTCCAAGCAATTCTGAAGAAAAAAGAATAGAGCTAGAGGGTGGTCCTCCAGAATTCAGAAAATACTACAAAGCTACAGTAATCAAAACAGCATGATATCGGCACATAAACAGAGATACAAATCAATGGAACCAGAATAGAGAGGCTAGAAATAAACCCATACACCTAGAGCCAGTTAATCTTCAATAAAGGAGGCAAAAATGTACAATGGAGAAAACACAGTCTCTGCAGTGTGGTGTTGGGAAAGCTGGACAGCTGCATGTAAGTCAGTGAAGTTAGAACACACCCTCACACCATACACAAAAATAACCTCAAAATGATTTAAAGACTTAAGTATAAGTCATTACACCATATAACTGCTAAAAAAGAACATAGGCAAAACTTTCTCTGACATAAATCATAGCAATGTTTTCTTAAGTCAAGTCTCCTATGGCAATAAAAATAAAAGGAAAAATAAACAAATGGGACCTAATCAAATGTATACAGTGTTGCACTGCAAAGGAAACCATAAACACAACAATATGTCAACCAACAGACTGGGAGAAGATATTGGCAAATGAATGGACTGACAAGGGCTTAATTTCCACAATATACAAGTAGCTCATGCAACTCAGTAACAACAACAACAGCAAAAACCAATCAAGAAAATGAACAGAAGACCTAAATAGACACTTCTCCAAAGAAGACACACAGATGGCCAACAGACACATGAAAAGATGCTCACCACTGCAAATTTTTAGAGAAGTGAAAATCAAAACTACAGTGAGGTAACATGTCACACTGGTCAGAATGACCGCCACCAAAATGTTTACAAATAATTCAGGCTGGAGAGGGTGTGGAAAAAAGGGAACCCTCCTACACTGTGGGTAGGATGTAAACTGGTTCAGCCACTATGGAAAACAGTACGGAGATTCCTTCAAAAACTAAAAATAGAGTTACCATATGATCCTATAATCCCACTCCTGGGCATACATCTGGCAAAGATGAAAGCTCTAATTCAAAAAATACATGCACCCTAATATTCAGAGCAGCACGATTTACAATAGCCAAGACATGGGAGTAACTGAAGTGTCCATCAGCAGATGAATGGATAAGGAAGATGTATAAATACGCACAACAGAACATTACTCAGCCATTAAAAAAAGAATAAAATAATGCCATTGGTAGCGACATAGATGGACCTAGAGATTATCACACCAAGTCAGATAAAGACAAATATCATATGATATCACTTATATGTGGAATCTAAAATCTAGTACAAATGAACTCATTTACAAAACAGAAAGAGACTCACAGACATAGAAAACAAACTTATGGTGAGCGCAGGGGAAGAGGTGGAGGATAAACTGTGAGTATGGGACTAACCAGTACACGACTATACAAGAAGGCCCTCTACGTTTCCAGCCCTCCTTACCTTACCCTACTTCAAGCTTGCACTCTATGTCCAAGCAAATGAAACTTTGACCATTTACAAAGATTAATACTTTGGGCTCTCTCTCAGCTCTAAGCCCCTCCATAGACTGTTTTGCCTAGAGTAGTTTTCACCTCTGTGTTTACATTTCCTTAAGACCTCAATATCTAATTTCTTCCAAGAAGATTTTTCTGACTCATTAACTGTATGAGGTTCCCCCACTCTCTCTGCTACCATGAGACCTTTTACTGCCCATAACATGCACTTGAATCAAAGTACTGTGGTCCTCTGTCTCATCTCCCTCCTTTCTTGCCACGAACCCTGTGGGAGCATAGATGAAATCTGCCACTTCAATCATTGCCCATACACTACCAGGTTCATGCAATGCTCAATGACTGTTTGATGATTGAAAGCATGAATAAAGGGAGGGACAGATTTGCTTTCCAGAAGAGGAAAATCTGTTAAAATACATTACTCAGTTGAGGGCAAAACTTCACTTTTTAAAATGATCATTTACTGAGGCATAAAATTGTACCTCAAATTTGTATTTCCAGCACTGATTTCTCTCTTGAATCCCATATTTATGACACCCAAGTTCCTCTTAAACAACTTCAATTGAAAGTCTAATTTCAAACTGAACATATGTGAGACGTTTCCCTGGTTCTCTAACAAACCTGATCTACCTAAGTTTCTCCTCTCTGTTTTGGCAATTACATGAGCCACAGACACACACATACCCACACACACACACACAACTTCTGTGCAATTATCAAGCCCCAAACTTTGGATTCATCTTTGCCTCTTCTTCTTAACTATCCCCAACATTCAAGCAACAGGCAGTTTTCCTAAATATATCCACGTTTGACAATCTCTCATTATTTTCCAAACTATAACCTCCTCTCACCTGTAGTATTACCATGGACTCCCGGGTGGTCTCCTTGCTTTCATTCTTGTCTTTCAGTTGACTCTCACAATCAGGATGGCCTCTTTAAAATAAAAATGCATCCCTGTCATCCCTGTATGCAAAGTCTCCCAGTGGCTTCTCATTGAGAATGCGGACTAAAGACCTTACACTGGCCCACAGGCTCTGCCCTCTTATTCTCCGGGACCCCTCCTCCCGCTCTCTCTCCCCAACCCAACTCCAGTGACGCCGGTGCCCTTGCTGTTTCTTCAGTGCATCAGGCAAGCTTCCACCCAACGGCCGTGGCCACGGGTATACCCTGTCCCAGCAATAGTCTTCCCTCCCTCACTGATCACATGCCCTCCCTTCTTTCAAGTCTTGATTCCAAAGTCGCCTTCTCAGGGAGGCCTTTATGGAGCACCTTTTAGAATACTGCAGTTACTCATGGTTGCTGGGTGGGGGCGTGGAAAGAGCGACGGGATAGTTAAGGAGTTTGGGATGAACGTGCTATATTTAAAATGAATAGCTAACAAGGACCTACTGTAGAGCACAGGGAGCTCTGCTCAATGCTATGTGGCAGCCTGGATGGGAGGGGAGCGTGGCGCAGGAGGGATACACGTGTGTGTGTGGCTGAGTCCCTTCGCTGCTCACCTGAAACTATCACAACATTGTTTGCTAATCGGCTATGCCCTAATACAAAATAAGAAGTTAAAAAAATAGAAAACTGCAGTTACATTTTTACCATCCCGGTATTTCTTCCTTTTCCTTTCTGTTATTTATAACCTGGGACACTTCATCTCCTAAAACATCACATTATTAAGTGTTGATTTTGTTTCTGATCTGTCTTGTCCCACAGGAATAAAGGATACATAGGAAAAGGATAGCTGTCTTTCTTGCCAACTGCTGTGTTCAATGTCTAGAACAGGCTTAGCACCTAACAGGCATTCGATGATATTGGTTAATAATAATGTGAGAAACTTGAAGGCTAAAACCTCAAAAAGGCTTGTTCCATTCCTACAAGAAGTCTTCCCTGGTGGCTCAGGCAGTAAAGAAACTGCCTGCAATGCAGGAGACCTGGGTTCTATCCCTGGGTCAAGAAGATCCCCTAGAGAACACATCGGTGTTCTTGCCTAGAGAATTCTATGGACAGAGGAGCCTGGCGGGCTACAGTCCATGGGGGTCACAAAGAGTCAGACAAAACTGATCGACTAACACTAACTAAAAATGCCTATAGGAAGCTCATACTAAGGAAAATCTAGAAAAAGTCATCATTCCAATGAGGCAACAAATTTCCAGAGAGTAGCAATCTAACGTTCCTATCAACTGTTTGTTTTAACTTTAGAATATAAATGTTCAGTGTGGCCTCCAGCTAGCAGCTGACCTAGGAAAGGTACAAGCTAGAATACAATTACTGGGATAATTCTGCCTAATCAAGGTGAACAATTCTTTTACCCTTGAGTTTTGGTATCCTAGGTCCATGAATATTTTTTCATTATACAAATTGCTCCCAAGCTCTTGATATGATTCTCTTTCAAGAGACAATTTTGTGATTTTGTGTATTTCATGGTTTTTTCCCCAGCCTTGAAATTCTAAGGTCTCTTAACTCGAGGGCAACTATGTTTTCTATTCAAGAAACTTAGCTGTAATTCAGTAATAACTAACTTTTCCTTTTTCTGGCCCATGGCTTAATGGGAACTCTTTACCCAGGAGCCCTGCAAGCGGAACAAGTCTTGTTTGACCACAGCAATGGCAACCCACTCCAGCACTCTTGCCTGGAAAATCCCATGGAAGGAGGAGCCTGGTAGGCTGCAGTCCATGGGGTCACAAAGAAGTTGGACACGACTGAGCAACTTCACTTTCACTTTTCACTTTCATGCATTGGAGAAGGAAATGGCAACCCACTCCAGTGTTCTTGCCTGGAGAATCCCAGGGACGTCAGAGCCTGATGGGCTGCCATCTGTGGGGTCACAGAGTCAGACACGACTGAAGTGACTTAGCAGCAGCAGAAGCAGTGCTTAGCCATAGCCAGTAATGAGAGAAGGCGGAATTCTCAAGGGAGGGAGAGCACAGAGTGAATTAGCTGGTTTTGTTCAGAAGTCACAGCTCAAAACACAGACACCATCTGCAGCACTCACTCCCCACTTTTCATTGTGGAAATCCCATTAAAGAAACCTCTAGAGCAATGGCATAAGTATTTCAAATAGAAGTCTGCAGGAAAAGACTGCTATTGAAAAACAATAGACTTGGAAACTTACAATCTGATCAAGCCCTCAGGAAGATAATTCAAGCTGAGGAGGTTCTCCTCTCTGTGATCTGCTGGGAGAAGATTTCCTTGTTTTATTTTGTTTAAGCCGTATGGCTATTTAAAAATCCATACATTTAGCGTCTATGAACGAATGAGATTTATAACCAAAGAATCAATCTTTCTTGATTTTGTCTCCAAGTATTTTGTGATTTGTAAACACTGGTTTTAAATTGGTCTGTACATTGGGGCTGGTTGGGCTCATTAGGGAGTTCTACCTTAGATAAATCACTTACTGCCACAGCCTGCCATGAAAACACTATAAATTGAATGGAGGCTTGTCATATTGCTATTTATACTCCAATGGGCTTAGTGGCTATTGGAACTGGGCAGAGCAGCCCTGGGACCAGCTAGGCCAGGCTCCCACCCTCTCCTGGATCGCTGGCAGCAGCCCGGATCTGATGATGCACAAATACACTTTTCTTGGCCACCCTGTCATGGGCCATCTCATCCTTTCAAACACTCTGGTGGATTATACAGTACCTTGATTACCACTTGAGAGAAAGCAAGAAAACACAGGGGAAGAAAATTTGATCTGTAAGGCCAAAACAGTTTGCCCTGTGGATATTAATTCTAGTTCCTGCCAGAAACGAATCTTTTCTTAGGGGTCCTACAGTAAACACATCTCCCCTAAATGGCATCCCACAAATTAAACTGAGAGGGACACGGAAAATGTTTTGTACTGGGGAGGAAGGAAACACAAAATGGTCTTACTGGTACACTTCCTCATTAGAGAAGCTATGACTACCCCTAAAAGCTTCACATTTCTTGCATGCTTCCAGAATGAAGCTTCCAGAAGGATCCTGATGTGGGCCACGGTGCTCAGCTGTGCCCATCCCAACACAAAGCATGTCTGGAGGTGTCCTCAGGTGCTCAGTGCAGAAATGAATGTGGGCAAAGACGAACTCGGTCATGGCCGAGAACAGGGCTGCAGGTCAAAGTTCTCACCCTGACCAAGATTAGATTCCTTTAGCCCTGGAGGTTTAATTTCTTTCATTTCAGGATGGCGAGCAACTTAAGAAACTCTTTCTTCTCCCCATTTTCTCTCATTCTCCTTTCCTTCTGCTGCTTTTTTTCTTTCAACTCCCATTTGAGTTTATTTTTTGAAGCTGATTTGGGAAGAATACATGAAAACTTTTTGAGATTCAAATTTGCATTCTATGAGCAAGAAATTATTAAGCACTTAGAGTAAGTAGGCCAGATATTCTGAGAGTTAACAGAAACAGAAAAATGGCAATGCTTTTTCAGCATAAACAAGGAACAAGTGGGTATCAGTCATGACTGTGGGTATGAGTAGGTAATGCACTGGGTTGGCCAAAATTTCATGCTGGTTTTTCCATATTACACTCGAATGAACTATTGGGCCAATCCAACATATACCTTACAAACGTGTGGGAGATCCTGTGAGTTGACTATTTAATATCCATTATCTCTTCCCACTTGGCAAATTAAATCCAGAAGTCAGATGTATAGCCCTAGAGGATAACAATGGTCTTAGGTTTGCATATAGAAGGAAGTTTTCCACATACAGGTCTAGACAGAATACCACTTAGATGAACCACGTCAATTCCCCACCCACCTATTCCCCCCTTATGAATTGACAGATATAACTATGAAAGGCTTTGCACAATTTAGAAAAAGTTGGCCCTTTCTTGAATAGTAGGTAGACAGATCCTATGGCCTACTTGGAGAGTTGAATTAGAATGAATTAATTCCATTTGCAGCAACATGGATGGATCTAGAGCTAATCATACTAAAGTGAAGTAAGCCAGTCAATGACAAATATCATATGATACAGTTTGTATGTGGAATTTTTTTTAAAAAAAGATATAAATGAACTCATATTCAAAAGAGAAATAGACACAGAAAACAAACTTATGGTTAGCAAAGGGGAAAGGGGGCAGTGAGTTAAGAATATGAGATTAACATATACACACTACCATATACAAAATAGATAACCAACAAGGACCTACTTATAGCACAAGAAACTAGACTCAATATTTTGTGATAGCCTATAAAGGGAGAAGAATCTGAAAAAGAATATACTGGAAATATATACATATATATATATATATATACATATTTACGCATATGTTTGTGTGCTCACTCACTTCAGTCATGTCATGTCTGTAACACTATGGACTGTAACCCACCAGGTTTCTCTGTCCATGGGATTCTCCAGGCAAGAATGGGGATCTTCCCAACCCAGAGATCGAACCTGAGGTTCTTACATACATGTAAGTGTATATATGTGTACATATATATGGTGTTGGAGAAGACTTTTGAGAGTCCTGTGGACTGCAAGGAGATCCAACCAGTCAATCCTAAAGGAAATCAATCCTGAATATTCATTGGAAGGACTGATGCTGAAGCTGAAGCTCTAGTACTTTGGCCACCTGATGCAAGGAGCCAACTCATTAGAAAAGACCCTGATGCTGGGAAAGAGTGAAGGCAGGAGAAGAAGGGGACAACAGAGGATGAGACAGTTGGATGGCATCACTGACTCAGTGGACGTGAGTTTGAGCAAACTCTGGGAGATAGTGAAGGACAGGGAAGCCTGGCATGCTGAGTCCACGGTGTCGCAAAGAGTCGGACACAACTGAGTGACTGAACACCACCACCACATGAAACTAACACGAAACTATCGTTGTGCCCGTAGTTTAGTTACTAAGTTGTGTCCAACTCTTTGCAACTCCATGGACTGTAGCCTGCCAGGCTCCTCTGTCCATGGGATTCTCCAGGCAAGAATACCGGAGTGGGTTGCCATTTCCTTCTCCAGGGGATATTCCTGATCCAGGGAACGAATCTGCATCTCCTGCATTGGGCAGATTCTTTACCACTGAGCCACCAGGGAAGCCCCAAATAAATTCAACTTTAATATAAAAAATTACATTAAAAAAACTAATAACAAAAGTTCTTCAAAGATTTTTTACAACTTAATCACTACAGAAACTACACACATCAAACGGCATGTTACATTTTTATCGAATACAATGACTTCAAGTTGAGCAAATGTTCTACTCAACATATTAGATAAAATTAGTACTTGTTGATTTGCACTTCAACTTCTAAATTTGCCAGAATATAAGAAGCCTATCCTAAATTTAATGGGATCTCTTTTTACAAATACAACATCCAATTAAACACTGCCCTTAATTTCATTACTGAGATAGATCAGGCATTTTCTCCATTGATGTTGTCCATACTGTAATTCAAACATTTGAGAGATAATACTTTGTAACCGTGTAAGCCCTGGAGAGAGCATGGGTTTTAGATTTACATAATCTTCAATTTTAAACCTTGCATTGCTTTTTTGCTATGTGACCTTGAGAATATTACCTAAGCCTTTAAATATCATTATTTTCAGCTGAAAGCTAGAAAAAACAATACTGAGCTACCATGAAGATTAAAAAAAATAAAATTAATTAATTACCGAAAACAGTGGCTAGAAACTACTAGAACCCTAGGAAGCTCTCACTGGTACGGGTGTTATCAGCCTCAAGGTGGCTGACAGCATCTCACATCTTTACAATTATGTCTCACAACTTGTGTCAACTCTACTTCCTGTCATCAAAAGAATAAGTAATTTTTAATCATCCATCTTATGCCATAGATTTGGTTCTGAATGACATTAAGGGCTCTCTAAAAATCAAATCCATTTGCAAATAGAAGAAGAGTAAATACAGTTACTAAACTGTTTGGAATGTGTCAAAAATATGAAGAAAATTTCAAAAAGAAAGAGTTAAAAATATTTTGGGTTATGGCAATATTATTGCAATAAATATAAACTCCCAGGTTTTAAAAGGCCAAAAGTAAATTAAGCATGAAATAATACTTTTAAAAGTAAAATAAACTCTCTTCCCTTACAGCCATACTCCATCCTAACCAACCAATAAACTTCTAACAGAAAAAAAAAAAATTTACATTGAAAGTTAACAATATACAATCAATTGGAATATTTGCCCCAATAATCCTTCAGCCACATTATTTGTATAGTAAGGACAATTATTTATGGCAACATTTTGATACCAAATTTGTTAGACATTTTTAGGAAAGGAATGAATATGATGAACCAGCATTATAATAAATCCATTTTACATCAAATCTTCATTAAAATATATATCAATTAAACACAAATAAGAATTAACACATCTTATTATACATTGAAAAACAATCATATATGTACTAGAAAAACTATTATAATAATCAATTTATAAATTTAATTTCTTCCTACTTCCCAAATAGTTTTAGTAAAATGTCCTACCACCACAGTATACAAGTGTGATTAAACTGTTTGAATTTCATCAAATTTACAGGCAATTTTTGTATTTGATTTTATTATATGAAATCAGTCTCAGTTGATAGTTTCACATACTTACATTCAGTTCAGTTCAGTCACTCAATCGTGTCTGACTCTTTGCAACCCCATGAATTGCAGCATGCCAGGCCTCCCTGTCCATCACCAACTCCCAGAGTTCATTTAAACTCACATCCATTGAGTCGGTGATGCCATCCAGCCATCTCATCCTCTGTCGTCCTCTTCTCCTCCTGCCCCCAATCCCTCCCAGCATCAGAGTCTTTTCCAATGAGTCAACTCTTCACATGAGGTGGCTAAAGTACTGGAGTTTCAGCTTTGGCATCATTCCTTCCAGAGAACACCCAGGACTGATCTCATTTAGAATGGACTGTTTGGATTACTTACATTAGTTTTGTTTAAATTTCTATTTGCTATATTTCTTGGGAAGTGATAAATATTTTAAGGGTTCTTGGCTAGGTGTTTTCTGTGGATTATATACTTCTCATTTTACTCTAATAGAAAGTATTGTGAGGTAGGCTCTATGATTAACCACATGAAAGCACAGAAAGTCAAAGTTTAGGGATGAAGAATTTTGCCCCAAGTGTCACAAGTACTATAACAGAGCTGCAAAATTAAATTCCAAAGCTTCTTCAAATTTGAATATAAAATTCAACAGCTTGACCACAAGTAAAAGCAGAAAAAAAAAATGGTTATAATGCTTCCCACTTTTAAAGACTGCGAGGAACCAGAGATCAAATTGCCAACATCCACTGGATCATTGAAAAAGCAAAAGAGTTCCAGAAAAACATCTATTTCTGCTTTATTGACTATGCCAAAGCCTTTGACTGTGTGCATCACAATAAACTGTGGAACATTCTTCAAGAGATGGGAATACCAGACCATCTGACCTGCCTCTTGAGAAACCTATATGCAGGTCAGGAAGCAACAGTTAAAACTGGACATGGAACAAAGACTGGTTCCAAATAGGAAAAGGAGTACGTCAAGGCTGTATACTGTCACCCTGCTTATTTAACTTCTATGCAGAGTACATCATGAGAAACGCTGGGCTGGAAGAAACACAAGCTGGAATCAAGATTGCCAGGAGAAATATCAATCACCTCAGATATGCAGATGACACCACCCTTATGGCAGAAAGTGAAGAGGAACTCAAAAGCCTCTTGATGAAAGTGAAAGTGGAGAGTGAAAAAGTTGGATTAAAGCTCAACATTCAGAAAATGAAGATCATGGCATCCGGTCCCATCACTTCATGGGAAATAGATGGGGAAATAGTGGAAACAGTGTGAGACTTTATTTCTTTTGGGCCCCAAAATCACTTCAGATGGTGACTGCAGCCATGAAATTAAAAGACGCTTACTCCTTGGAAGGAAAGTTATGACCAACCTAGACAGCAAATTCAAAAGCAGAGACATTACTTTGCCAACAAAGGTCTGTCTAGTCAAGGCTATGGTTTTTCCAGTGGTCATGTATGGATGTGAGAGTTGGACTGTGAAGAAAGTTGAGCGCCGAAGAATTGATGCTTTTTAACTGTGGTGTTGCAGAAGACTCTTGAGAGTCCATTGGACTGCAAGGAGACCCAACCAGTCCATTCTGAAGGAGATCAGCCCTGGATTTCTTTGGAAGGAATGATGCTAAAACTGAAACTCCAGTACTTTGGCCACCTCATGCGAAGAGTTGACTCATTGGAAAAGACTCTGATGCTGGGAGGGATTGGGGGCAGGAGGAAAAGGGAACAACAGAGGATGAGATGGCTGGATGGCATCACCGACTCAATGGACATGAGTTTGAGTGAACTCCAGGAGATGGTGATGGACAGGGAGGCCTGATGTGCTGTGATTCATGGGGTCGCAAAGAGTAGGACACAACTGAGCGACTGAACTGAACTGAACTGAATGAATTAGTGATTCTAATAATATATATCTAAAATACGGGGCCTAATGTGAGAAAGCCTACCCTTTCATACCAAGCCAACACTGAACTGGCACACAGCCTGGCACGGATAGTTAGAGCATAGATTCTGACAATTATCAAACATGGTTTCTATTTGTTAGCTGTCTGACCTTTGGCAAATTAATTCCATTTATCTGCGCTCCAGTTTTCTTATTTATAAATGGGATAGATATTAATACCTAATATAATTGTTGTTAAGGTTAAATAAGAATTATCTGAAATCACTTAGAATAGTGCCTGATGTGTAATAAATATTATGTAAATATTTACTAATAATATATTATCTTAAAAATCTATGGAAGTACAACCAACTCAGTCAGTGCCCATTTAATGCACTAAGCTAGAAGATTTTGTTTATTCTCTTAGGGAAGATTTATTTTTCAGGATAAATCATTCAAAGGAAGGATTTTTATGTTTATACAGAGTAAATATTAACGTACTCTGTATTAGTGGGAATTCCATGTTGGTCCAGTGATTAGGAGTCCATGCTTTCAGGGTCAAGGGCGAGGGTTCAGTCCCTGGTCTGAGAACTCAGATCCCACAGGCCACACAGTGTGGCCATAAAAAAGAAAAATGTTAAAAGAAATACACATATTAGATGATTTACCCATTGATTATACCTTTAGTATTTAAGTATTTAGTATTTATACTCCTATTTTAACAGAGACAAAAGATATGAAGAATTCTTAAATTTTAAATGAAGAAATAAATTATATTTATCTCTTATCCAATCTACTTATTCTACTATCTGGCACAGGAAGAGATTTTTCCAGGAGTGAATGAAATGCATGTGTTTTCATTGAGCAATTTAACGTGCCATTGACTTTATGCATTGTTGGAGATATCTCAGATGGAAAAGTTAACAAAAGGTCATAGCTAACTTTGCTCTCCTCAGACAGAGCTGCATAGATTTACCAAAATAAAAAACAAAACATGTGCTTTCAAAGCTTCTTCCAGAAAATTCAGTATCATCAAATGAGCGAAATGCGCTACTATCTAGAAAATAACAAAAGAAACAGAATGCCCATATAAGAGAGATCTTACAGAGTGTCACTGGTCTGGCGTCTGACTGTTCTTGACAGGCCGATCATACATTGTACCATGTGGAGGGCACTAGCCGCATGTCAAACGCTCAGTAGCCACCTGTGGCTGGCAGTTACAGTATTAAAGCAGATATAAGTCATGTACAGACATGAGAGTTGCACCATAAAGAAGGCTGAGCGCTGAAGAATTGATGCTTTTGAACTGTGGTGTTGGAGAAGACTCTTGAGAATCCCTTGGACAACAAGAAGATCCAACCAGTCCATCCTAAATATTCAGAATATCCAATCCTGAATATTCATTGGAAGGACTGATACTGAAGCTCCAATACTCTGGCCACCTGATGCGAAGAGTCTACTTAACTGGAAAAGACCATGATGCTGGGAAAGATTGAAGGCAGGAGGAGAAGGGGACGACAGAGGATGAGACAGTTAGATAGCATCACTGTCTCAATGGACATGAATTTGAGCAAACTCTGGGAGACCGTGAAGGACAGGGAAGCCTAGTGTGCTGCAGTCCATGGGTCGCAAGGAGTTGGATATGACTTAGTGCCTGAACAACAACAAAAATAAGACAGCTTCCACTCCAGACCCTGAATCAGAATTTGGGCTTTAATGAAAACCCCCAGGTGATCTGTAAGCTCAAAGTTTGAGAAGTGCTACCTACTCTATTTAATTATTTATCTTTGCCTTCACAGTGGTACACAATACTGAAATGATTTGCAGGACAGTGAAATACTGATGTCTGAGACTTGAGAGAAAAGATAATAGTCAATTACTTGGCATTATCTGTTAAAATAGTAGGAAAAACATATCATCTTGATTTTCTAGAAACTCTAATTTTCTTTTTGGTTTCCCACAAATAAATCAGCTCTTCCTTTTGTTCTTCAATCCACAGTCAACATTCCCAAGGAAAGTAAGTAGAAACTGTAATTTTTGAGTCTTTTTTCTTGTCTTCCTGTTGATCCTTCTGATAATCTGTTGTATATTATTTATAAGAAAAGACATGCGCTAACTTGGAAATAAGATGCCCATTAAAATGCATACAAATATATGAAATGGGTTGAGAAAGGCTGCAGACTGGGAAAATGCTCATTTCACTAAGAAGTTTTGAAGTGTAGCACAGACACTGTGTATTCATGGGAAACACTGCCAGGGTTTTTCATCAAGACATTTTCAGATCCCATCCTTTATATTATTCTATGAAAACTGAAAGAGAAAAATTGGTGCAATCCTTCAACCAAGATAAACAAATTAATGCGATTTTGAAAACAGAAATGACTTTCAAAATAAGAATCTATGGGACTCGAGAGTTGTAAGAAATACTGTCTCACAAGGCTGTGAATTGCTCCACAACACAGATGTCCTTGAAGACTGTGACTATATCTTCCACTTACATAGGGCAAGTTCCTATACTAGTGTCTGTAACAGAGTAGGTATTCAATAAATATTTGTTAAATTAAATTCCATTGAATTCTCCTTGGATCAGGGGTGGGAAAAAGGACTTTCAACTCTATCATGCCTGGTCATTGGAGAGATACATATTATATTTAATTAAACATTTGACTATGTTCAAGGATCTCATTTTAAAGCACACTTACTTGCCTACAGTAAGAATTAAAAACTATCTTTACTTCAGAAAAGGATGTAAAAATAGAATCATCTAGACAAAAACCTAAGTCAAATTCATCAAAAGTTTCCACTATTTGTATTTGTGAAATAAATTGTTGAATAGTTCTGTTGGTCATTTTTCTGTCAAATACATAAAACACACTGAAAGACTGTGTCTCTCTGTTGTGGCTTCTTCTCTTGCCATCCTTAATGAAGCACAAAGCTTAGAAAATATTTGAGGTTGGTTAGATGGTTTTTTCCCCCAAAAATTCATGGCCCTTCGCTTTTGTCACACTTTTTCTGAATAACAAAAATATTAAGGAATTCATTATTGGTAAAGGCAATGATCAGATGTTTTGACAGGAGAAATGAGCCTTATAAAATGAATTTAACTTTTACTGTTTCTGATATGTGTTCAGTTGTTCTACAAGTAATAATATGTGGGCATCCACTGTAATGCAATTTGTACTGGGTGGAAAATGCACACAGAGTGCTGGGCATGCAGAAATGCTAAGCATCAGGCCAAATGTAGCATCAAGACAGGATCTGGATGAATCACCATTGACCATTCTGTTATTGATGATCTCTCCTGACATATATGGTGATTTCTCGCCATTGATTCCGTCCATGACCTTGGACCCTCCCCAACTGCTCTAATTCACTTTTCTCATTTGAAAGAGGGTGGACAAAAGAGGAAATGATGGGAAAAGATGACAACATGGACCATCCATATAGAGGTGGGTGAAAGTGAACCCCAGCCAATCTTCTTTGGAACCCTCCATGAATACAAAACTTTATCGCCTATAGAGAATTCAGACAGATATTACAGGCCAAGCTTCCCATCCTCTCTACTTATTCTTCTTGAAAATATAACTTGTAAGTTAAGCACAAGATGGAAATCTATCTAAAAAGAGCAACAATGAACATTAATAAAATCAGCTCTCAGTTCTCTTAAAGATTATCCTTGGCAAAGCTTGTCAGCAAAAACAATCTTCCACTTCACTGCTTACTTTGTTAACAGCCCGTATCTATTTACTCTTAACTTTGCATGTAGCTCACATTCAGGGTTTGTAGTCATTTAGAAACATGAAATTCATAATTTATTGTGGATGGAAGTGCCTTTAAAAATCATCTAGGCCTCACATCAATCTGAATGACTCACAGAAGCTTGAACAAGTCCCGTAGTGTGGAACTCACTCCTCCCTGAGGCAACCTACTCTACCTGTGGACCGAGTCCTCGCTCCAGGAAAAAGGAAAACAACAGTTCTGTTTTTCAGCCTGTCTGATACACAAACTCTCCTTTCCTAGCCCAGCCTGTGTTTTAGGAAGGACCTGAGAACATTTAAATAGAGAAATGGACACTTTCCAGTTCCAACTGTTTTAATAAATACAAATCCAATCTTAAAAATAATCACAGAATGAAAAAATGTTCATAATATCATAAACAGCCAAATATCAATGAAACTGCTCTCCCAATACCAATATAAAAGATGACATAGACAGTACCTGTGATTAGCCATCTTTTAGTCTTATGCTGCCACTTTGTATGTGATACCACCTCTAAGAGGAAGCATGGACATGAAGCAAGAAATCAGTCTTCTCTTATTCTCTTGGCTCTACTATTTTACCTCTGGTTCATAGCATATACACAAATCCTTGCCTATCCATCTTCATCCTCCCAAAACTATAATAACTCTTCTTTCCGTTCTTTGTCATCCTTAATCCTCAAAGAACTATTTTATCCTTGCTATCTCTACATCCTTGCCACTCTGTTACTCTTTGACTCACTGCCACTTGACTTTTATCCTCCCTACTGCGCTACCACAGTTGGCATGGGTTTGAATTGTATGGGTTCACTGATATGTGGATTTTTTTCAATGCATATTACAGTCCTACACCATCTAGGTTTGGTTGAATTTGTGGATGAGGAACTGTGGATAATGAGGGTCAATTATAAAATTATACGTGGAATTTCAACTGCATGGCTTTGACACCACTAACACATGCCTCGTTCAAGGGTCACGTGTACTACTCTTTTCAAATCACCAAAAAATTCTTAAATAGTAACTCCAAAATCTTTTTCAATCCTTAACTCTAATAGACCTCAATGATGCACCTAATTCTGTTGATTGCTAGCTTATCCTGAATCTCTTCAATTAGTGCCTTTTAGCTATCTACCATCAACTTTTCATTTTGTTCTGCCTCCCCATTAAGTCAAAGTTATGGTTTTTCCAGTAGTCATGTATGGATGTGAGAGTTGGACCACCAAAAGCTGAGCGCTGAAGAATTGATGTTTTCAAATGGTGGTGATGGAGAAGACTCTTTAGAGTCCCTTGGATAGCAAGGAGATCAAACTAGTCAACCCTAAAGGCAATCCACCCTGAATACTCACTGGAAGGACTGATGCTGAAGCTAAAGCTCCAATACTTTGGCCACCTGATGTGGAGAGTCGACGCATTAGAAAAGACCCTGAAGCTGGGAAAGACCGAGGGCCACAGGAGAAGGGGACGACAGAGGATGAGATGGTTGGATGGTATCACTGATTCAATGGACATGATTTTGAGCAAACCCCAGGAGATAGTGAAGGACAGAGAAGCCTGACATGCTGTATTTCATGAGGTTTCAAGGAGTTGGACACAACTCAACAATAAGAACTCTATTAAATATTGTTAAACACCCTTCAAGGAGCCACCTGTCCCAAAGAAGTTTCATCTATTTTGGGTTTTTATGTTGGTGGCTGCGACCGGCACATTTAAACTGGCCGAGAGGAGCTACCCCACGTCTGAGGTCGGGAGCAGAAACCGGGAGGACCCCATGCCTGAGGGGAGGCGGCCAAGAGGAGTTACCCCGCGTCCGAGGTCAGGGGCAGCGGCCGAGAATGCCAGGCTGCGATGGTGCAGGAATAGCCGAGAGGAGCTACCCCACGTCTGATGTCAGGGGCGGCTGCCTAGAGGAGCTACCCCACCTCCAAGGAGCTGTGGCTGCAAGGGCGCAGGAGGGCCTAGAGGAACTATTCCACATTCAAGGTCAGAAGGGGCGGTGATGAGGAGATACCCCCTTTCCAAGGTAAGGAGCAATGGCTGCGCTTTGCTGGAGCAGCCGTGAAGAGATACCCCACGTGCAAGGTAAGAGAAACCGAAGTAAGATGGTAGCTGTTGTGAGAGGGCATCAGAGGGCAGACACACTGAAACCATACTCACAGAAAACTAGTTAATCTAATCACACTAGGACCACAGCCTTGTCTAACTCAATGAAACTAAGCCATGCCCGTGGGGCCACCTAAGACGGGCGGGTCATGGTGGAGAGGTCTGACAGAATGTGGTCCACTGGAGAAGGGAATGGCAAACCACTTCAGTATTCTTGCCTTGAGAACCCCATGAACAGTATGAAAAGGCAAAATGATAGGATACTGAAAGAGGAACTCCCCAGGTCAGTAGGTGCCCAATATGCTACTGGAGATCAGTGGAGAAATAACTCCAGAAAGGATGAAGAGATGGAGCCAAAGCAAAAAAAAACAATAACCAGCTGTGGATGTGACTGGTGATAGAAGCAAGGTCTGATGCTGTAAAGAGCAATATTGCATAGGAACCTGGAATGTCAGGGCCATGAATCAAGGCAAATTGGAAGTGGTCAAACAAGAGATGGCATGAGTGAACGTCAACATTCTAGGAATCAGCAAACTAAAATGGACTGGAATGGGTGAATTTAATTCAGATGACCATTATATCTACTACTGCAGGTAGGAATCCCTCAGAAGAAATGGACTAGCCATCATGGTCAACAAAAGAGTCCAAAATGCAGTACTTGGATGCAATCTCAAAAACGACAGAATGATCTCTGTTCGTTTCCAAGGCAAACCATTCAATGGCACAGTAATCCAAGTCTATGCCCCAACCAGTAACACTGAAGAAGCTGAAGTTGAACGGTTCTATGAACACCTACAAGACCTTTTAGAATTAACACACAAAAAAGATGTCCTCCTTTTCATTATAGGGGACTGGAATGCAGAAGTAGGAAGTCAAGACACACCTGGAGTAACAGGAATATTTGGCCTTGGAATACAGAATGAAGCAGGGCAAAGACGAATAGAGATTTGCCAAGAAAATACACTAGTCATAAAAAACACCCTCTTCCAACAACACAAGAGAAGACTCTACACATGGACATCACCAGATGGTCATACCAAAATCAGATTGATTCTTTGCAGCCAATGATGGAGAAGCTCTATACAGTCAACAAAAACAAGACCAGGAGCTGACTGTGGTTCAGATCATGAACTCCTTATTGCCAAATTCAGACTTAAATTGAGTAAAGTAGGGAAAACCACTAGACCATTCAGGTATGACCTAAATCAAATCCCTTATGATTATACAGTGGAAGTGAGAAATATATGTAAGGGACTAGATCTGATAGATAGAGTGCCTTATGAACTATGGATGGAGGTTCGTGACATTGTACAGGAGACAGGGATCAAGACCATCCCCATGGAAAAGAAATGCAAAAAAGCAAAATGGCTGTCTGGGGAGGCCTTACAAATAGCTGTGAAAAGAAGAGAAGCGAAAAGCAAAGGAGAAAAGGAAAGATATAAACATCTGAATGCAGAGTTCCAAAGAATAGCAAGGAGAGATAAGAAAGCCTTTCTCAGCAATCAATACAAAGAAATAGAGGAAAACAACAGAATGGGAAAGACTAGAGATCTCCTCAAGAAAATTAGAGATACCAAGGGAACATTTCATGCAAAGATGGGCCCGATAAAGGACAGAAATGGTATGGACCTAACAGAAGCAGAAGATATTAAGAAGAGGTGGCAAGAATACACAGAAGAGCTGTACAAAA
>NW_011494921.1:9162973-9163800 GCF_000754665.1 Bison bison bison | reverse complement strand
AGGTACAAAAAAGATCTTCATGACCCAGATAATCATGATGGTGTGATCACTCACCTAGAGCCAGATATCCTGGAATGTGAAGTCAAGTGGGCCTTAGAAAGAATCACTACAAACAAAGCTAGTAGAGGTGATGGAATTCCAGTGGAGCTATTTCAAATCCTGAAAGATGATGCTGTAAAAGTGCTGCACTCAATATGCCAGCAAATTTGGAAAACTCAGCAGTGGCCACAGGACTGGAAAAGGTCACTTTTCATTCCAGTCCCAAAGGAAGGCAATGCCAAGGAATGCTCAAACTACCACACAATTGCACTCATCTCACAGGCTAGTAAAGTAATGCTCAAAATTCTCCAAGCCAGGCTTCAGCAATATGTGAACCGTGAACTTCCTGATGTTCAAGCTGATTTTAGAAAAGGCAGAGGAACCAGAGGTCAAATTGCCAACATCTGCTGGATCATGGAAAAAGCAATAGAGTTCCAGAAAAACATCTATTTCTGCTTTATTGACTATGCCAAAGCCTTTGACTGTGTGGATCACAATAAACTGTGGAAAATTCTGAAAGAGATGGGAATACCAGACCATCTGACCTGCCTCTTGAGAAACCTATATGCAGGTCAGGAAGCAACAGTTAGAACTGGACATGGAACAAAAGACTGGTTCCAAATAGGAAAAGGAGTACATCAAGGCTGTATATTGTCACCCGGCTTATTTAACTTATATGCAGAGCACATCATGAGAAACGCTGGACTGGAAGAAACACAAGCTGGAATCAAGATTGCCAGGAGAAATATCAATCACCTCAGATATGCAGATGACACCACCCTTATGGC
>NW_011494921.1:9162163-9162393 GCF_000754665.1 Bison bison bison | reverse complement strand
CTCTTGATGAAAGTGAAAGTGGAGAGTGAAAAAGTTGGATTAAAGCTCAACATTCAGAAAATGAAGATCGTGGCATCCGGTCCCATTACTTCATGGGAAATAGATGGGGAAACAGTGGAAACAGTGTCAGACTTTATTTTTCTGGGCTCCAAAATCACTGCAGATGGTGACTGCAGCCATGAAATTAAAAGACACTTACTCCCTGGAAGGAAAGTTATGACCAACCTAGA
>NW_011494921.1:9149521-9162063 GCF_000754665.1 Bison bison bison | reverse complement strand
TGCTGAAGAATTGATGCTTTTGAACTGTGGTGTTGGAGAAGACTCTTGAGAGTCCCTTGGACTGCAAGGAGATCCAACCAGTCCATTCTGAAGGAGATCAGTCCTGGGTGTTCTTTGGAAGGAATGATGCTAAAGCTGAAACTCCAGGACTTTGGCCACCTCATGCGAAGAGTTGACTCATTGGAAAAGACTCTGATACTGGGAGGGATTGGGGGCAGGAGGAAAAATGAGAGGATGAGACGGCTGGATGGCATCACTGACTCGATGGACATGAGTCTGAGTGAACTCTGGGAGTTGGTGATGGACAGGGAGGCCTGGCGTGCTGCAATTCATGGGGTCACAAAGAGTTGGACACAACTGAGCGACTGAACTGACTGAACTGATATATCTCTAGTCCTGACCTCTTCCACAAGTTTCAGGCTCATTTGCCCCATGAAGACAATAAAGTATAGGCTAATAGCTAAAGGATAAATGGAGATTAGTGAGGAGATTTGGATAGAAGTATATCTAGAGGCAAAAAGAAAATTATAAGAAATAGAAAAGCACATTTAAAAAGATTGCAGACAGCCAAAAAAAAGTGATTTATCCAAAAGAATTAAATGAAGACCAATCTAACTGAAGTATAACAGAGAAAAGTTAGAAATGAGAAATCAAGATGACAAGAAAAAAGAGCTAGGTCGTATGAGATTTTGTAATTTACACAAAGGAATTTAAACTTTATTCTAAGGGTAACACGAAATAGGAACAGTCAAAGGAATTACATAAGCATATTTGCACATATTTGCATTTTTTGTAAAGATTTCAAGGTTAGTACAGGGATTGGATTGAGAGGGAGAGGGAGAAGTGCAGAATTAAGGGGGTGGGGTGCTATTCAGAGTCCATTCAAGAGATGACAAGAGGTGAGGCTAAGAGAGTTATAGTTGCGACCAAGGACAAAGGATAGATTCAGACCTCATTTACTAAATAAAATGGGTAAGACTTCATTGTGGATTGAATTTGTGAGATAAAGGAGAGAAATGAGTCAAGAAACATACCCAAATGTCTAAGCAGGATGTTTTGATGGAAGCTGGCACAGGGCACTGACATGGCTAGATAAAAGGAGAGGAAGGCAGGGGCCAGAAAAGGTGGATTTTCCCTGGTGGTTCAGCGGGTAAAGAATCCACCTGCAATATGGGAGACCTGGGTTTGACCCCTGGGTTGGGAAGATCCTCTGGAGAAGGGAATGGCTACCCACTCCAGCATTCTGGCCTGGAGAATCCCATGGACTAGTCCATGGGGTTGCAAAGAGCAACTTTCATATATATATTAAACTATTTCCTAGACATCCCCATGTGGTTATCCCATAGGCACCTCAAAAGAAATCAGTTTAGACTTCATAAGAAAGTGGGAGAAGGGACCTTCATCCAAAGAAAAATAAAATTTTAGGGACTTCCCTGGCGGTCCACAGGTTAGGACTTGGAGCTTTCACTGCTGGGGCCTTGGGTTCAATCCCTGCCCAGGGATCTAAGAGCCTATAAGCCACACGATGTGGCCAAAAAAAAAGAAAGAAAGAAGTCTTATGTGCTATCACTAGAGGAAGGTGGAATGCAAACTGGAGGAGAAAAAGATAGCTGTTGTCCTCATCTTCGTCCCATGAGTCTCTTTCTAAGAATACAGCCTCTACATCACCATAAGACTGATCTACCCAAAGAATGTCTTTGACACATTATTCTCTTGCCCCCAGATCTTCACTAACTTCTCACTGTCTGATAAACGATATCTGGATTCCCCGGACCTTCTGTGATCCATCTCCGCCTTTACTTGTCCAAGTTAACTTGGCCAGCTTTCAGTACACAGAGCCCTGACAAGGACATGACAGCTTTCCTACCCACGCCTGGGGGCACGCTGCCTTCCATTTTCCGCATCTGCAATGCCCCAGGAGATTCTAGCCTTCCTACGAAGTCCAGTCGCAATGTGTACATCCTGAAGCCTACCCACATCACTCTAGTCAGCAGTGATGGCGCTCTCCACAGAATTCTCACGCAAACACATTATGGAATTGGTTCAGGCTAGAACCAGCATAGATTAAGATTCCTACCGAAGGACCTTCAAGTTGTGAATGTTCAAAGCTGTGAATGTGTGTTCGTGTGGCTGATCATATAAGTTAATTCTCATGTCGGGTGTACGCTGTCACATGTGTGTATCCGCTGCTAGTGGTTGTGCCTTTGTGTACTTTATTTCAGGTGGCACTGCTCAATTTTAAGGCATAGAGCCTGAACATACAGTGGTGCACAAAGGTTGCAACCGCCATTCAGAATACAATCCAGTGCTACCATGTCACCAGATGAGAAAAAAAGAAAAATAAGAGCTACTACCCAGACATCACTGAATCATTCTTTCAAGAGGGTAGATAGAACTGAATCCAGCAAAGAAGTTATGCCATCATGTCAGGAGTGAGTGAGATCGCAGCTCGCCCTCCGTCTCCCATCGCTGACGACCCTTCAGCTCTACCACTTCCAACCCCTCTCCCCCGTCCAGTCAGTGACTCTTCTTGCCTGTTCACTCGATGCCAGCTCCTGTATGCCAGCTATTGTACTGCACCACTCTACACTTTCATTTTCCACACACTGTAAGATTTAAAATGTTCCATTTTTTGTGTCTGTTTTGCATGTATTATTTGTGCGATAAGTATTATAAACCAATTACACTATGGTACTACATAGCCGATTGTGTTAGTTGGCTACCTAGGCTAATTTTGTGGGACTTACAAACAAATTGGACTTACAAATTCACCCTTACTGTAATGACAGTAGCAAGAGGAAACAGGAAACTGTTCAGACAATAATGAATCCACCTGCAATCCAGGAGACCTGGGTTGGGAACACCCCCTGGAGACGGGAATGGCAACCCACACCAGTATCCTTGCCTGGAGAATCCCATGGACAGAGGAGCCTGGTGGGCTACAGTCCATGAGGTGGCAAAGAGTCAGACATGACTGAGTGACAACACGCTTGACTTATACCAAACAACCCATTGCTTACTTATGATGATGCTGAAAATCCCTGGGCTCCTGGAAGGCAACAAAGGTTGAGAAATTCCTCCCCTGAATTATGTTATGGGAGCTAACTGCAAATGATCACTTGCTCTAGCATTTGCCAGGATAAGTCAAACCTCCATCCTTTCTCAGTAACTCTAATGAGACCCAGCTCCACGCTTCCCTGCAACTCTTTTACTTGCTTTATGAAACTCTCTCTTCTGTGAGACATTTCACACTAACGAATCTCCTCCCTTTTGTAACAGCTTAAACCATCTCTTTATTTGTCCTGTGCGTTTTGTCTTTCGCAACGGTCTGAGAGACTGAATACCCAAGTGGATAATGACCAGTCCCTACATAAAAACAGAACTCGGACCCACAATCTAAAGCAACCTACCCTAGGAACCAACCATCCCATTATTTGCAATAAGGAGGCCAGGAAATCAATCTAACGTAAGGAAGACTTGTAGGAAGTCAGATTGCTCTTGCCAGGGATTCAGGAAGCCAAACAATAACTCCTGTAACAATCAGCCCCAGATGGCTAGGACTTGATTAAAACCTGACAACTTTCCCATCAGTTTCTATTCTTGTTTACAACTTTGGACTAGCAAGAGAAAGCCAAAATCCACTGTTAACTAATCCCACAAGATGCCCTGCCTCTCCCATGCCAACCATCCCATTTGGCTTTCCCATTCCTCTGCCTGCCTTTAAGTCTTTGCCCAAAGGCTACTGCCTTGGGTGACTCCTGCTCTAGCAAGCTCAGATTCTTGCTTGTTCTCACTTGGTTAGCCTTTATTTCCATAGTTGGACAGAATTACACAAGTTAATTTCTAACTCTCTCTGCATGAATAATAATGTCACAAAGCTTGACTGATATCAAAATTATTTCACTGCCACTTTTCATAAGTGGTAAAGCATTTGCTCCTGGTTTTGTTTTTTTCTTCTAGCATATGTGTTTAAGTACTTTTATTTGAATGCACTGCTTTTCAAGATATAAAATTAGTGATTAATAAAGATGATGGAAATTGGAACCAGTAGCTAATTTTCTTTGATTCTCTTATTTTAAATATGAACTGATAATTGGTTATTTCTTAAAAAGGCTTGGTAGGAGTTCTTTGTTTAGTCATAACAGTGCATTTTCAGGGAAACTGATACTACATTACACCATTTGATCTTCAGCAGATTGTTAACAATATGATTCAATTATGAATAAACATTCATTTAAATCATTCCTGCTACAGCTCCAACTATTTTGCATTCAACTGTTTTTCATAAAGGTGTCTATGGAACAACTGAACTGATTTATGATGGTCTGAAGTGCTCTGGTTGAAGGGTGTCAGACCCACTCTGTTTTTCACTCTACCTAAATAGTATTTCAAACTTTGCAAGATGAATTCCTGCCATCTGAAGAACATTTGTTTTTGTTGCCTCCTTGTTTTCTCCTGCTGTGACAGTTCTGCCTGTTCTCCTCAGATGGAAGAGTAAATGATAATAGGAATAACAATCCGTGTCATGCCAGGAGAAGCGGCCTCTGTGAAACCCCCTCCAGCCTCTCTGTAGATCCAGCATGAGAAGAATGTATACATGAGTTATCTTGTGTACAGCTGCATCCTGCAAGTAACACAGGACTTTGTTGCCCTTTATTAAAACTTCAAAGTCTAAGGAGTTGATTAACGAGAAGAGAGGTTATATTACCAATTAATTTTAATTCTTTTTTTATTCCAAGCATTTTTCTAGATCTAAGAAAAATTACAACAAAAAACCCTTTGCCATTTGTACCTCTAGTGGATTTCCTTCCCAACAGTCTGCTGTTCTGTGAAACTGATTTGACCTCGAGTTGTTTTGAGTGTTCATGTTAGAAAAGCAATAGAGAGACTTTTTTTTGACAACTGCTTCAAGTGGGCATGAAAACGAACTTGGAAGAATTTTTCGATTGCCATACAAGCATATGTCATGCAGGAAATATCAACCAAGTTCCCCTGCAGAAAGGAATCAATAATGTGCATCTCTTGATGGGTCTGAGAGACCACTCGCAACCCAGAGCAAGCAGGGGAGGCCAGAGCTCATGAAATTAGCCAAGTAAGGGGCTCCTGTTCAAATCAGCTGCTCTGTGAAATCAACATCCTAATAACTACTACCACCTCTACGACTTAAAGAACAGATTCATCAGTGAGCAAAATAAACTAAATCAGCACAAATTCAGTCCTTAAATCTGAGCACAGGTTTTGATATTTTAATGTACATCACTGTTGTCAGGAGAATCCTTTTAATTATTAAGCAAGCTGTGTCACATTTTGTACAAGCACTTCGGACTTGGTGCCAGTTTTTGTAATCTAAGAATGACGAATATACATGTCATATACAAGGCACAGGATACACTGCTGCTGATCTCTGATGTACTTTACCAGGCAATTGAAGAGAAAAAAAGTCCTAAAATAATTAGAATGGTTACTGTTTAATAGATTTTCAGTTTTTCAAGATGAAGTATTCTGGAGATTGGTGGTTGTATAATAATGGGAATGTACTTAATACTACTGAACTATATGCTTAAAAATGCTGGAAGTAGTAAACTTTATATTTTATATATGTTACCATAATTAAAATATAAAATCATCAGGACATTTAATAACCACTATATTAATAAGTATTCTCGCCTGGAAAATCCCATGGACAACGAAGCCTGGTAGGCTGTAGTCCATGGGGTCGCTAGGAGTCAGACACGACTGAGCGACTTCACTTTCCCTTTTCACTTTCATGCATTGGAGAAGGAAATGGCAATCCACTCCAGCGTTCTTGCCTGGAGAATCCCAGGGACAGGGGAACCTGGTGGGCTGCCGTCTATGGGGTCGCACAGAGTCGGACACGACTGAAGCGACTTAGCAGCAGCAGCTTAATAAAGCTCCTGATGTCCCTCCCCCTCCACATGTACACATGGTCATGTGAACTCATCAATCAATCTTGGAAACCATCTTTAAAGCTCATTCCAAAATTCCTACCATATAAATTATTGAACTGACATTTCCAGGTTACCCAGCAATCAGGTCAAAGCTACTTTTCATCTATATTAGCTAAGAATTTTTCTCTTTCTTTAGGCATTTCTTACTAAGTTGCTGGGTTATGGATGTGAAAGAAAAAGAAGTGGCAATGAAAAAGGAGAGACAAGAAACTGCCAAAAAGCACAGTTTATGCTTAAGATTTGTTTCCTCCCTTCCTGGTTTTAGGCTAAACCAAGAAAAATCCTCACTAAAAAGTCTATGTTTCTCATAGAGTTTAAACTGCCCTGGAAACTGAGCTATGTAACCCAGAGAAGATAAAAGAAAGACAAATACATAGGAAAATTGGGTCATTCTGACCTTCTTACTTTGATTTTTTCTTCAAATTACACTATTTCTATTTTATAGTGACATGGTTTATAAACCCATTTGCATCTATTATTTCAGTTAATCTCATTAAGTCTTTACCCCAATCCTAAGTGATAGATTTTGTTGTCTTTATCTCATAGATCAGTCATATATATTCAGAAGAGTTCCTTGCCTGAATATAAACAGCTAGGGAGCGGCAGGGAATCGACTTTCTCTCCTATAACTCCTAATCTGATTTATTTTCCACTCTGCTAGAGTAACACATGCTGATTTAGTCTTTGTTTAACATCTCCCCAAAGGTACAAATGCGCCTGTTCCTTAGGTTGGTCCTTTATTTGCCATAAAGGGAAAAGAGCTCCACTGACATGAGTGATCGCTACATCTAAAAACAAAACAACAGAGATTGGCCGGGTCCAGGTCACTGCCCACTTAACAGACCATAAATAAAGGGTGATTTATTATAAGCCCTCAGTGGAGACTTCCCAGAGCCTACAGGCAAGCACTGGAGGTGGGTCTGCCTCTGACCCAAAACAGGAACTGGAAAGCTAGAAGGTACCTTGAAGTCCTCTGACCTGACTGAGCCTTTGGGCCACAGCGTGCTCCGTTTCCTCTGTATCACCCTCTGGCTCTCTCCCAGAACTCCCAAAATGGCCACTCAAAAATGCAACTTCAGTCCCAATGTCAACTTACAAAAAGAGCAGAGTTCTCAAATAAGGAACTCGTACTTGTCATGTTCAAACTCTCAGTTTCTAGGCAGCAGAAATCCAGAGTTAGCCCAAGTCAAGACTCTACCACTGACACAGTGTATATCCACTAGAATATTGAGTTGGTTTCCTATCATCTTCCCAATGTGAATAATTGGTTTCTTTATAAAGAATCATTATGAACTCATATTTAAACACTGATATCTTACAAACCATTATGACATACAAATTTTTACATCTTTAGACAATGGGAGCCTCTTCAAAGTGGCTCTAAGTCCTTCAGCTTTGACTCTTGTAGTCTTTGATAGCTTAGTCTATGTCTGCAGTGACAAAATGTCTCAGGATTGTATTAAAAACTTTTGACCCAGGCCCCTGCAATCAAACATTACTCCAAGATGCCTTCGTTTCTTTAAGAGGGCAATCATGTTACTAGGTACCACCTGGACTCCAGGGATGGCCCCTGCTACAGGGCTTGTCATTATCTTGGTGTCTTAGGTGGGCAGAACCAGAACACACACACATCACATTTTTAAAGAGAAAGAGCCTAACAAATTCATAATAATACTTTTTTTTTCTTAATAATACTTCTAATTTGATTTTAGAAAGGCAGGCTATTGACTTAAGCTTGTCTATCTTATACCTGTATCTCATGTCTCTTTCCTGAGAAGCTGGTTTTCAGGATCACTAGGGAAGAGAGTAATATGTCAGATATATTTGCTCAATCCAAAAGAGCCTGGCGGGCTACAGTCCATGGGGTAGCAAAGGAGTAGGACATGACTTAGCAATTAAACAACATTACAACAACCTCAGAAAAACAATACCAATATTAATTGGTATTAATATTATCAATCACAATATTAATATGATCAATCACAGTGATCAACAAAAGCAGTTAACTATTTCTGCTTTTATTTTCTCCAGTCTCTTTCAATTTCTTACTATTTGTATTTACAACATACTTTTTCCTTATAGTCCTCATTTAGTACTAGTTTTATGAGCAAATATATAATTAAAATTTACCCTCTAGCTTTATATCAATGTCTCTGGCCATTTTGTTTGAAGCTCACCTTCTAGTAAATTCCATAAGAGGAACTTAGAGGGACAATATTTCCTGAAATTTTGCACAGAGATAAGAGTTTGTGACCTTGATACTGGAAAGTCAGTTTGAATTGATCTACTCCAATGATCTTGATGGAAAGCTTTAAAACTTAAAAGTTCACGATAATGTGAGTTTCCTTCCCTTATAAGTAACTGGGTATTTTTTTCTGGATGTCCAATAATTATTTTTCTTTAATGTCCTATAATTTTAATAGAATTTATCAAGATATGAATTGTTCTGGGTCAATTTTCTCAAGTAGTAACCATTATTTCAAACCTTTTGTTTTTATAGTTTTAAAAAATTGTAGATTTAGTAATTATTCTGTTTCCTACCATGATCGTAGAGAGAGGAACATTAGAAGGACTACTGCAATCATACTTCAGATATTTTAAACATTTTTCTCTCAAATATTTTTATCACTTTCTTCATCACTTTTTGATTTTTGAAGTCTTATTTTCACTTTATATTTTTCTAAAGGTATTATTTCCTCAGGTGTTCCATTTAGCTTAGTCTTTTTGCTGCTTTTCATTTCTAATTATTTTACATCTAATTATTTCCTGATACGTAGTATCTCACTTCTGAATTTTTCTAATTCTGATTTATGTTGGCTTTCTTCACATGCGGTTTCATTTTCTTTGCATCTTCTAGCTAACTTTGAAATGATAACTTGTACTTATATTTTTTGTGGTCCCATAGTTATGGCAGGTCTTATACTGGCTGGGTTTGAGGATTCTATTCCACTCCTCTTCTTTTAATAATATTGCAAAGAATCTGATCTCAATTCTTTTTTCTTGCTCATCTTTATGTGAACGAAAATGAAAAGGTTGGTTCCGGATAGCATTTCAAAATTCACAGGTACGTTGCTTCCTTTGGCGTCTCTGCAGTGTGATAAAGCACGGTGGCACACGTTTTGACCTGGTTTTTGCCTCTCCAACTCTAACCTGGACCTTCTCTCCCACACTGTCTCTGGGCCACTCAAATTCTATTCCCAGGAGTTTCTCTTAGCGTGGGGCTTTGTCCAGCAAGGGAGCTTTTGCTGGTTCGTTCTGAGAATTCACAGGCAGGGGCTACACAAGCCCCTTACAACATTTCCAAGGCCTTCTTGCATTTATTCACTATCGAGTAGAGAAGCTTTCTCAAGTTCAGCCAATGTCTGCAAACTGGCCCTCTCAGTATTTCAGTGACTATCTGATGGCTGCTCTAGCCTTGCCCCAGTGCTCTCCCCAGACAGATCCTGACACAATGCATGTCTTGTAGCTGTCACTCATTTGTCTCCAGGTGCTCAAATCTGGAAATTAATGAGGATATTTTATCACCTAGTTCTATTATATATGTTATCCATGGAGTTTTTGGATTGGCTCATCAAGTCTATTTCTACAAGGAGAGGAATTTTGGGAGATCCAAATTCTGCCTGTTACAAGAATCCTACATCAATTTTTTTTTCTTCTAAGCAAGATTATTGAGACATAATGTCCATACAATTTATATAGTATGTGTGCATGCTTGCTCAGCCGCTTCAGTCATGTTTGACTCTTTTCAACCCTACGGACTATAGCCCACAAGGCTCTTCTATCCAAGGGATTCTCCAGGCAAGAATACTGGAGTGGGTTGCCGTGCCCTCCTCCAGGGGATCTTCCTGACCCAGGGATCAAACCCACGCCTCCTGCATTGCAAGCACATACTTTACTGCTGAGCCCCCACGGAAGACCTTATACAGTATATCAGTCTATATATATTTTTAAACAAATCCATGTAGTTACATAATCACACCACAATGAACATACCAAACAAATCCATCACTTCCAATGATTTCTTTATAAATGATTCCTTTCAGTCTTCCTGCCCTAACACCAGCCTTTAACACTTCCATTTTCTTCCTCTATACATTTTTCTATTTTTAACCTTTTGAATCTGAATTCTTTCACAGAGCAGAATGCAACTGAAACCCCCCCCTGTTTCTGTTGGTGATGAATCCCTGGATCTTACAGGCAGGGCTTTCTCAGTGATTCTGCTCCTCCTCCAGTGTTTTGAGCACTTAAAACAGTGTGGGCCCCCAAAAGTACAGAATTCTTACTCCAGGTGCAATGGGTTTTCCACCCAGTGCTTTGGAGGGCTACGGGGTATACCACTTTTCCCGCAGCAGCTTGTGGGTTTTACTCCTCCATGGCAAACGAACCAAGTGAACTTCTGCTCCTCCTTCAGACCCATCGCTGCTGGAGGCTTTGTCCTGCCAACCCCCACTTTCAGTCTTGCTCATGAGGGCACTGATTTCTAGAACAGCCCATGGACAGGTGTGAATTTCCCTCATGGATTAAGGTCCCAGGGGTTTTGAACCCTCAGGCCAACCACACTCCATCTTTATCAAATAAAAAAAAAAAAAATTACTTGAATTTCTTGTTACAACTTGCATGGAGGCCCTGCCTTCTTCCGCCTGCCACAGAAGAAATTATACTCACATCAAAAATGATGTTTGTCCTTGGAGGAGCCCTTCTTTCTTAAAAATCAGGCTAGTTGGATGTACTACAATCTCAATTCTTTAATGGGTTCAAGAAATGTTATGATTTTGTACATAATCTGTTTTTGTGTGTGTATGTGTGGTTAGTTAGAGGCCAAGCCCTTTCTATATTTCTACTTCATAAAAGGCAGAAGTATCAATATTAAAAGTAAATCTATTTTTGGCTTACTCAGAGAGAATCGGCCTTTCCAGGGACATACCTGAGAATCACAATAAATAAAATGGAAACACTAAAAAGATCATCAAACTGAACTGCAGTTGAACACTGCGTGTGTGCATGCTAAGTCACTTCAGTCGTGCCCGACTCTTTGCAGCTCTACGGACCATAACCCACCAGGCTCCTCTGACCATGAGATCCTCCAGGCAAGAACACTAGAGTGGGTTGCCATGCCCTGCTCCAGGGCATCTTCCTGACCCAGGGATCGAACCTGTGCCTCTTATGTCTCCTGCGTTGGCAGGAGGGTTCTTTACCAGTAGTGCCACCAGCAGTTGAATATTAAGTTCAGTTCAATCTGAAGTGGCTGACAGTAAATATAATTCATAAACTATCACTACCCTACATACTAGCCATGTTTTGAGACTTTTTGCAATTATACAATTATCGAAGAGTGTCTCACAAACCCTGGCTTCTTGTAGATTCACTATTTTAATAGTCAAAACAATCTTGGTGTAAAACAATTTCTCAGCAAGAACATCTCTGCTTCTTCACTAAGAAAGGACACCACCACAAGAATCTATAATTATAATAACATAGCTTAGCCAAATTTAACCCTATTTAAAACCTGTATTTTAACTTAATTGCCCTACTAACTGCAATTTGTGTGTGTGTGTGTGTGTGTGTGTGTGTGAGTCGTGTCTGACTTCTTTGTGACCCCCGTGGACTGTAGCCCACCAGACTCCTCTGACCATGGAGTTTTGCAGGCAAGAATAGAGGAGTGGGTTACCATATTCTATTCTAGGGCATCTTCCTGACCCAGGGATTGAACCTGCCTCTCTTACGTCTCCTGCATTAGCAGGCAGGTTCTTAACCACTGCACCACCGGGGAAGCCCTTACTTGGTCATAAATTCAGTTTTCTTATCAGTGTGGAGAAAGCGAGTTGCCAGCCATATAGTAAACAAAGAATGCTCTAGTGGCCATCAAGCCATCAGTCACAGCAGCCGGCCTGACCATGCATTCCGAGTGAATTCAGTACAGGAAAGAATGAAAGAAGTCAGGAAGGTCCTAGATACTTAAGGAGCATATCAGAGGAGTGATTTCGATAGCCTGTACTCTTACGTCTTCTCATAAACGAAAGAGCACTAAATTCATTCAAGATGTTGGGTTTTTTTTTAACTTAACAGCAATCTTTTGATGTTCTGAATACCTGTTTTTTATATATCTTAGCTCCTCCCTTACCTCTTGGGAACAGTCCCTCAGAGCTATCTGAACGGCTGTCTTCAGGGCTTAAGTCCTCAGCAAGGGTGCTGAATAAAACATAATTCTCGACTCCTTCAGTTCAGTTCACTCAGTCATGTCTGACTCTTTCCGACCCCATGAACCACAGCACGCCAGGCCTCCCTGTCATCACCAACTCCCGGAGTTTACCCAAACTCATGTCCATTGAGTCAGTGATGCCATCCTACCATCTCATCATTTGTCGTCCCCTTCTCCTCCTGCCCTCAATCTTTTCCAGCATCAGGGTCTTTTCAAATGAGTCAGCTCTTCGCATCAGGTGGCCAAAGTATTGCAGTTTCAGCTTCAACATCAGTCCTTCTAATGAACACCCAGGACTGATCTCCTTTAGGATGGACTGGTTGGATCACCTTGCAGTCCAAGGGACTCTCAAGAGTCTTCTCCAACACCACAGT
>NW_011494921.1:9148213-9148903 GCF_000754665.1 Bison bison bison | reverse complement strand
CCAGCTTGAACATCTGGAAGTTCATGGTTCCCATATTGCTGAAGCCTGGCTTGGAGAATTTTGAGCATTACTTTGCTAGCGTGTGAGATGAGTGCAATTTGTGGTAGTCTGAGCATTCTTTGGCATTGCCTTTCTTTGGGATTGGAATGAAAACTGACCTTTTCCAGTCCTGTGGCCACTGCGGAGTTTTCCAAATTTGCTGGCATATTGACTGCAGTACTTTCACAGCATCATCTTTTAGTATTTGAAATAGCTCAACTGGAATTCCATCACCTCCACTAGCTTTGTTCATAGTGATGCTTCCAAAGGGCCCACTTGACTTCATATTCCCAGATGTCTGGCTCCAGGTGAATCATCACACCATCATAATTATCTCGGTCGAGAAGATAATTATCTGGGTCAGGAAGATAATAGTTCTTCTGTGTATTCTTGCCACCTCTTTAGTATCTTTTGCTTCTGTTAGGTCCATACCATTTCTGTCCTTTATTGAGCCCATCGTTGCATGAAATGTTCCCTTGGTATCTCTTATTTTCTTGAAGAGATCTCTAGTCTTCTCCATTCTGTTGTTTTCCTCTATTTCTTTGCATTGATCACTGAGGAAGGCTTTCTTATCTCTCCTTGCTATTCTTTGGAACTCTGCATTCAGATGTTTATATCTTTCCTTTTCTCCTTTGTCTTTTTACTTCTCTT
>NW_011494921.1:9140169-9148023 GCF_000754665.1 Bison bison bison | reverse complement strand
CAGCTATTTGTAAGGCCTCCTCAGACAGCCATTTTGCTTTTTTGTATTTCTTTTCCATGGGGATGGTCTTGATCCCTGTGTCCTGTACAGTGTCACGAACCTCCATCCATAGTTCATCAGGCACTCTGTCTATGAGATCTAGTCCCTTAAATCTATTTCTCACTTCCACTGTATAATCATAAGGGATTTGATTTAGGTCATACCTGAATGGTCTAGTGGTTTTCCCTACTTTCTTCAATTTCAGTCTGAATTTGGATAAAGAGTTCATGATCTGAGCCACAGTCAGCTCCCGGTCTTGTTTTTGCTGACTGTATAGAGCTTCTCCATCTTTGGCAGCAAAGAATATAATCAGTCTGATTTCAGTGTTGGCCATCTGATGACGTCCATGTGTAGAGTCTTCTCTTGTGTTGTTGGAAGAAGGTGTTTGCTATGACCAGTGCACTCTCTTGACAAAACTCTATTAGCCTTTGCCCTGCTTCATTCTGTAACCCAAGGCCAAATTTGCCTGTTACTCCAGGTGTTTCTTGACTTCCTACTTTTGTATTCCATTCCCCTATAACAAAAAGCACATCTTTTTTGGGCATTAGTTCTAGAAGGTCTTGTAGGTCTTCACAGAACTGTTCAACTTCAGCTTCTTCAGCGTTACTGGTTGGGGCATAGACTTGGGATTACCATGATATTGACTGGTTTGCCTTGGAAATGAACAGAGATCATTCTGTCATTTCGGAGATTGCATTCAAGTACTGCATTTCGGACTCCTGTTGATTTGACTCCTTAGGTTGTACTTTTTGTTTTTTTAAGTTGACAACAGAAACAGATATAGCATAGTATCTGAACAAAAATATTACCTCAAGTTTCAGAAAATTGATACTAGCTTTACTTAAAATAAATCCCCTTTTTCAAGGTGCCTCACATTTCAGATCACATATGTTCTCTCTTCAGTGAGGGGGCCTTATATCATTTGTTTTACTCTGTGCCAACATTGGACTTCATAAGCGATTGGGACCAAGAACTGGGAGTTCATTGAGAATCTGTCTCTCTCTCAGCTCTGCTTCTTTGGCAGACTCTCTTTCCTCTTTTTCTCTGGGACTAGTTCTCATTGCTTCACAATGAATGAACATTGTTAAATATTACCAGGACAGAGCCCAGAAGCTGGTATTTCCTGGGTTTGAGTGGACAACTGAGATGGGTCAGCAGCTGACCACTGGTTTACCATCTGTGGTCAAGGTGTCAGGGTCAAGGTTAATGGTGGGTACTCGGTGGGGAGGGAGTGAGCAGATGTAACAAGATGCTTCCTGCATTTTGTGTTCCCTTTGACCATAGCTCCTTCTATGTATGCATCCCTGCGTGGTTATGGCACTGTGACCCTACAGATGAAATGATGTGCAGACATTAACTAGGCTTAGTGTGTTTATTGTGGCTTCTCCAGTGGCTCAGCAGTAAAGAATTCACCTGCCAATGCAGGAGACAAAGGTTTGAGCCCTGGGTCAGGAAGATCCCCGGGGAAAGGAAATGGCAACCCACTCCCGTATTCTTGTCTGGAGAATCCCATAGACAGAGGAGCCTGGTGGGCTATAGTCCATGGGGTCTCAAAAAGTCAGATGTGACTGAGCAACTAAACAACAAACAACGTGATTATTTGGTATTATCTCCCCTTCCTTTTGCAGAAACCTTTCTGTTTCCCTGGAAAACTATGCCTTGTCTATAGAACACCCTTCTCAGTGATCAGAGAGTCATGTTGTTTTTGTTCACTGTTCCTTTGTCACAGCTGTGTAAACTGTAGGCAACTGTTAGTGAACTATTTGACTCCCTCCACCCTACGGAAAATCCAGTTTTGTCTCCGTTTCCAATTCGTTTCAACTTTCCTTTATTCCACACAAATGTGTGCTCCTTTGACCTTTCCTTGAACAGGTTAAACATTTTTCTGGGCTCCTTCATATCCTGAGTAAAAGATCATGTCACAAGAGTAAAATATTTTATATCTGTACATGTCAAGGTTTTGTCTTTTTCTGAATTCTTTGTCATCAATATCACTATTCTGAGCTTTTTTCTTTTTAACTTGGGTCAGCCTTACAGTAATCTCAAAATTTTTATATATCAGAAGATTCTTTACCTTAAAGAATATACTACTTTTTAGTATGTAGGTCAAAATTCAAGAAACCTTTAATACAATTAGAACTGAAAACACTGAGGTTGTCTGTGGCTCCAATTCTTTGCTGGGATTATGGCTAGTGATGTATGCATCCTAAGGGCCTTGTAGCTTTCACCGATGTATTCCTGGGCCCTCAGTAGATCATAACATGTGCTCTACAAGTGTTTGGTAAGTTTAATAGTGAATATAAACTTTAAAGGTAGCTTTCTGACTACGTACACTTTTGAAAATATTTTTTAAAGGTCAATTAAATTAAAATGTTCAAGACTACTTTTATCACATTATGGCCCATGATGGAGAAGGGGGCAGGCAGAACAAATACAGTGAATTCAATGAAGAATAATTATATAAAGCAACATTTACTTAAAAATAAAAACGAAAACTTCAAGAAAAGTCAGAACAACCTTAATCCTAGGTGGCAGAATGTAGGGAGAAACAGCAAATCTTGTAAAAACAAATACTTTGCTAGTGTTTTCTCACTATTGAGACAGAACTACGGGATTCAAAAGACAAGAATGTTCAGAATTCCTCGTGGGAGGGAAGGGGAAAGGGGAAAGATGGTATCATCTTTCATTTTGTCTTGGTATTTTTTTATGTTCAATAATGTCTGTCTATTCTCAGAGGAAGAGATGATTGGATACATCACCAACTCAATGGACATGAACTTGAGCAGTCTCTGGGAGACTGTAGGAAAGGGAAGCCTGGCGTGCTGCAGTCCATGGGGTCGCAGAGTCAGACACAATTTACCGAATGAAAAACAAATTGTCAACTGCTGTATTCCATTCTATTTTTTTCCCAAGTAATATTTCAAAATTAAACCCTGAACTTATTTTCTTTCCTTTTAGAGAAATCTTCTGCTCAGTTTCTCCCAAGAGGGATGAGCAGGCTCAGGGAAAATGGAAAGATATAAAGCTGGCAGACTGTTCTCCTGTCAAGATAATTCTATCACAGAGACTATGGTTCATTTTACAGTGTAAAAAATCCTTGTTTATTGTAGAAAATCAACAGAGATTTATTGTAGTAAATCAAAAGAGATACATTTTTTGAATATTTATAGTGTTACCACTTTGAACAAAACATTCTTTTGGAACCTAATATTGTCACTAAGAAAGCGTCTGTCCAATTGATTATGTCAATAAAGAGGAGAAAGAAGAGGGGGAGGTGGAAAAGGAGTAACAGTCTTTTTGAAAAAAATTTTTAAATTCTAAACTGCCTCAAAAATGACACTGGACTAATTAAAATGATCTTTGGACTAATTATTACCCTATTTATATATTTCATCGAAAATAAACCAAAACTGGGGAGGTGCTATTCCTCTAAGGATGATATTAAAGATAGTTTTCAGCAACTGGTGAATCATGACTCTCATACAGATATAAAAATGAACATATGTTAAAGGTTTTATTTTACTCATCTGATATGACAGAACCAAGTAGATATTATTACTGATTCAAAGGAAAAGTCAAAACAGCACACGATGATGTGGAGTTTAAAAAAAGTCAAGGTTACTTGCAAATGTGGGCAAAACTGGATTTTCTAGAAGGGAGGAAATCAATTACAATCACTACCAAAGAGAATAGCCTTCACATATCTGTTAGTTACCTATAATAAATAAATAATTGCAAAGTAGTTCGAAGACAATGAACAGGACCAGAATAACCAGGAAAGGTACACTGTAGACACTGCATAGTTTTTCTACAGGCAGTGTTGGTCGCTCTGTCGCGCCTGACTCTTTGTGACCCCATGGATTGTAGCCTGCCAGGCTCCTCTGTCCATGGGATCTTCCAGGCAACAATGCTGGAGTGGGTGGCCATTTCCTTCTCCAGGAGAGCTTCCTGACCAGGGATCAAACCTCAGTCTCCCGCATGGCAGGCAGATTCTTTACCATCTGAGCCACCAAGGAAGCCCATTTTCTCCAGACACACATACACTAAGAAACTTCTACAGTGACTTCCCATAAAGTAATGCCACAAGGAGAGGCCTGTGATACCTAACCATCACTGAGAAGTGTTGTTATGCTTCTGACAACGGGAGACCACCTGCTCTAAAACCGCTCCATTTCAGACACACTATTTTCCCTTCACATGTATCTCTCTCTCAAAGTGCAGTCAGCTCCGTCTGATATTGACAGATACTGCCCCGTGCAGTCAGCCCCTTACAACCACTCTGCTGATACATTGTCTCTTAAGCACAGCACACTGTAGTTTATCTTCTAAATGATGAAAAACGTAGCTATCTGTCTTGATTCATTTGGTCCCTATGTTTGTATCCCTCTTTCTCGGTATTTTAGCAAAGCAACTCAACACAGACTTAGGCTTTTCATTCTCATTTTTCATTCTAGCTATCATTATCCTTACATATTAGACAATTATGAGCACTCTGGTTTGTGATAAGTTTCTTTTCACCATTAGTTTCCATTCTAATATTCCTCCACAATTACAGTTAAGTATTAACCTGTGGATCATAACATAAGGCCAGTGAAACAGGTATCATCCAAGCTGGATGGAATTAGTGATGTAAATAATATACCTTTCTGGATGATACTCATGTTGCTAGCCTCCTCCCTACAAAGTAATTCCATCATTTGGTGTTTCCCTAGACACTCAGCCTCAAGACCCCTTCTTATACTGCTGTTACTGCTAAGCCACTTCAGTCGTGTCCGACTCTGTGCAACCCCATAGACAGCAGCCCACCAGGCTCCGCTGTCCCTGGGATTCTCCAGGCAAGAACACTGGAGTGGGTTGCCATTTCCTTCTCCAATGCATGAAAGTGAAAAGTGAAAGTGAAGTCTCTCAGTCGTGTCCGACTCTTCACGACGCCATGGACTCCAGCCTACCAGGCTCCTCTGTCCATGGGATTTTCCAGGCAAGAGTACTGGAGTGGCAGTCCTTAAAAGTTTGGCATTTTCCTTCTTCCTTTCTGTTTTTCCTATCTTCCTTTCCCTTCCTTCTTCAAACATTTAAAAGGATGTGAAAAGTGCTAAAACAGCTACATAGAAAAGAGGATAAAGTACCAAGTTCCAGGCCTACTGAGCCAGTGAAGACAACAGACATGCCCAAAACAATTAGAATTATACCACAGTGACAGACTTCCCTGGTGGATCAAATGGCAAAGAAGCCACCTGCAATTATAGTAGAAAGTTTAAACTGTTCTGCCAGGGCCCAGAAGAGACAGTGTTTAAAACATTTTGGATCTGCCAGGGAAAATCTTGATGTCTTTATCTGCACTGTGAAATTAAATTTCTAAAACATCATTGGTTTGAGGGTATTGCCTTTTTTAAGAAAAAAAAAAAAACTTTAAAAAAATGTACTTATGTATTTGGCTGCACTGGGTCTTGGTTGAGGCACACTGGATCTCTGATCTTCGCTGAGGCATGCAGGTTCTTCAGTTGCAGCACACGAGGTCTTTTATTCATGACATCTGAGGTCCTTAGTTGAGGCATACGAACTGTTAGTCGCAACATATAGGTTCTAGTTCCCTGACCAGGGATGGAACCCGGGCCCTCTACACTGGGAGTGCAGAGTCTTAGCCACTGGACCACCAGGGAAGTCCCTGTATCTTTCGTCTTAATTTTCCTCCAACCCGCCATCTTTTTTCTCCCTGCGTTAGCCGTGTCTTTTATTGTCTATGCTCTGATGTTTTGATATCTGGGGCCTTGCTGACGCTGGAGGGGCTGTCCTTCTTAAGCACAGTCAACCCCTAGAGACAGGAAACAACTCACTGAGTGTGAAGTGTGCACTTTTCGAATACAAACCAACCAACCCAGAGCCCCCTCTATCAGATTCTCACATGCTGGGCCATTATCCACCCCAGGGCCACTTGCCGGACAACTTGGAACCAGACCCAATGCCTTAGAGCCCACTGAAATTATTCAAACTAGCAGTCCTAAACCTGCCCACCTTGCCTGCATATCCTTCTGGAAAAAAAAAAAAAACACAATACAGGGTCTTACTCACCATTTCTGCCTCTCTGGGTGGTTCCCACGGCTGGATGTGCCCAAATCTCTAGTCTATGAGCCACAAACAACTTTTCAATAACAGTTATTTCTTAAATCTGTTGGTCTTACTAAAACTTCAACTTGTCTTTTAATACATTATATTTTAAAACACTTTGAAGCTCTCATTCTCCCTCCCTCTCTTACTTCCTGTCCTCTCCGTTTTACTTTGCTAGTACAGACTGATTTTTTTTTTCTACTCTATTATCGAAAAATTTTCTCTCTTCTGACACAAACAATTCTTGTCAACAGCTTCTCCCATAAGAGTGCTCTACTCTTTACACCATTTGGTAGAGCAACAACAACAAAAAATGATTTTTAAGCTTAATTTGTTCAACTTTAAAAGATGGGCATCGTCAAAACATCTTCAAATAATAAATGCTGGAGTTGTCGCTGTTTAGTCACTCAGTTGGGTCCGACTCTTGGTGACCCATGGTCTATAGCCTGCCAGGCTCCTCTGTCCATGCGATGTCCCAGGCAAGAATACTGGGTTAGTTGCCATTTCCTTTTCCAGGGGATCCTTCCAGCCCAGGTATCAAACCCACGTCTCCTGCATGGCAGGCAGATTTTTACCATTGAACCACGGAGGATGTGGTGAAAAGGGAACCCTCCTACACTGTTGGTGGGAATGGCATTTTGTATAGCCACTAAGGAGAACAGTATGGAAGTTCCTTAAAAAACTAAAAATACAGTTAGCATATGATCTAGCAATCCCACTTCTGGCATATATCCAGAGAAAACTATAATTCAACAAGATACATGCACCCCAGTGTTCTCTGGAGCACTATTTACAATAGCCAAGGCAACCTAACTGCCCATCAACAGATGAATGGATAAGGAAAAGGTGGTGAGATAGATATATATATATATATTACCCAGCCATAAAAAGAATGAAATAATGCCATTTGTAGTAACACAGTATGATAATCTCTAGATCCATCTAAGTAAAGTAAATCAGACAGAAAAACAAATATTATATGATATTGTTTATACATAGAATCTAAAAATATGATACAAATAAACTTATTTATGAACCAGAAATAGAATCACAAACACATGTATGATTACCAAAGGGGAAAGGTAGGGAGATAAATTAGGAGTTTGGGATTAAAATATACAGCTGCATATAAAAGAGATAAACAAAAAGGACCTATTGTACAGCACAGGGAACTATACTCAACCTCTTATAATAATTTAAAATGAAAAAAAAATATATATATATATATACATATATGTATATCTGAATTTGTACATATACATAAAAGAAAGTAGGGAAAACCACTAGACCATTCAGGTATGACCTAAATCAAATCCCTTATGATTATACAGTGGAAGTGAGAAATAGATGCAAGGGCCTAGATCTGATAGATAGAGTGCCTGATGAACTATGGAATGAGGTTCATGACATTGTACAGGACACAGGGATCAAGACCATTCCCATAGAAAAGAAATGCAAAAAAGCAAAATGGCTGTCTGGGGAGGCCTTACAAATAGCTGTGAAAAGAAGAGAAGCGAAAAGCAAAGGAGAAAAGGAAAGATATAAGCATCTGAATGCAGAGTTCCAAAGAATAGCAAGAAGAGATAAGAAAGCCTTCCTCAGCAATCAATGCAAAGAAATAGAGGAAAACAACAGAATGGGAAAGACTAGAGATCTCTTCAAGAAAATCAGAGATACCAAAGGAAAATTTCATGCAAAGATGGGCTCGAT
>NW_011494921.1:9138993-9139382 GCF_000754665.1 Bison bison bison | reverse complement strand
GTGAGTCTCAGTGAACTCTGGGAGTTGGTGATGGACAGGGAGGCCTGGAGTGCTGCGATTCATGGGGTCGCAAAGAGTCGGACACGACTGAGCAACTGATCTGATCTGATCTGATATATATATGAATCACTTTGCTGTACATCTGAAACAAATGACATTGTAAATCAACTACATTCCAATAAAAATTTTTAAAAAGAGAAATGTCATTTGATTAAGCAGCTACTGTTCTGAAGCTGAAAATCATAAATGAACCAAAGATCCTAGTCTATTAGTAGACTGGAGAATACACATTGAGATGAGCACGTACATACACACACACGCACAAACTAGGGGTGAGTCCCAGGTGGATATGAGGATGGGGTAAATGAGCTCAATCCCCTTAAATAAAG
>NW_011494921.1:9138367-9138893 GCF_000754665.1 Bison bison bison | reverse complement strand
CATGGCATCTGATCCCACCACTTCATGAGAAATAGATGGGGAAACAGTGGAAACAGTGTCAGACTTTATTTTTCTGGGCTCCAAAATCACTGCAGATGGTGACTGTAGCCATGAAATTAAAAGACACTTACTCCTTGGAAGGAAAATTATGACCAACCTAGATAGCATATTCAAAAGCAGAGACATTACTTTGCCAACAAAGGTTCATCTAGTCAAGGCTATGATTTTTCCTGTGGTCATGTATGGATGTGAGAGTTGGACTGTGAAGAAGGCTGAGCGCTGAAGAATTGATGCTTTTGAACTGTGGTGTTGGAGTCCCCTTGGACTGCAAGGAGATCCAACCAGTCCATTCTAAAGGAGATCAGCCCTGGGATTTCTTTGGAAGGAATGATGCTAAAGCTGAAACTCCAGTACTTTGGCCACCTCATGCGAAGAGTTGACTCATTGGAAAAGACTCTGATGCTGGGAGGGATTGGGGGCAGGAGGAGAAGGGGACAACAGAGGATGAGATGGCTGGATGGCATCA
>NW_011494921.1:9134059-9138267 GCF_000754665.1 Bison bison bison | reverse complement strand
TCTGATCTGATCTGATATATATATGAATCACTTTGCTGTACATTGTCAAAAATGACATTGTAAATCAACTACATTCCAATAAAAATTTTTAAAAAGAGAAATGTAATTTGATTAAGCAGCTACTGTTCTGAAGCTGAAAATCATAAATGAACCAAAGATCCTAGTCTATTAGTAGACTGGAGAATACACATTGAGATGAGCACGTACATACACACACACGCACAAACTAGGGGTGAGTCCCAGGTGGATATGAGGATGGGGTAAATGAGCTCAATCCCCTTAAATAAAGGAAATACAAAGATGAACTCTTGCCTTCCCCCTTAGTAGAATTTTGGGTCTGAAAAATCATGGTCTACTAAGAAAGGGAAAGACTGAAAACATCCATTTAGCTTCCATTGTATAACATTAGTTAAATACACCAAGTGTCTTATCAGAGATAGCTACAAATTGAAATGAAAAAAAATAAAGCAAAAGAACTACAAAACAACAAGTAGGAAAAGAGACTGTCTTCTGAATTATATACAAACATACTCTCTGGATATCCCAGCATGCTCTTATTGAAAAATAGACACAGTCTAGCAATTGTGGAAAGAACTTATAAAGCCAAAAGATTTCTTGGACCTATCAGCATCAAAAGTTCAAGAGCCCTCCAGCTCCTCTAACAGGTCCTTATACAGAGCAGTGAACCTAGAAAACTTGGCAGGTACAAAGGATTCCATGGAGGTTCAGAAGCAACCGTAGGCAGACATATCTTCCCTGGGCAGCAGTTCATTAAGGTGTTTCATATTCCAAGAAAGTCAACTGAAAAATATCATGATTCGTCAAGTGAAACAAAAAGAATGTGAATATTAACCATCATTAAAATAAAAAGAAATCCCCAATAGACCTTTATGATTAAACAGCCATTTGCAGATGGTGACTGCGGCCATGAAATTAAAAGACGTGTGCTCCTTGAAAGAAAAGCTATGACAAACCTAGACAGCAAATTAAAAAGTAGAGATATCACTTTGCCAACAAAGGTCCATCTAGTCAAAGCTATGGTTTTTCTATTAGTCACGCATGGATTTAGAGTTGGACATAAAGAAAGCTGAGCACCCAAAAATCAATGCCTTAAAACTGTAGCGCTGGAGAAGGCCCTTGAGAGTCCCTTGGACTGCAAGGAGATCAAACCAGTCTGTCTTAAAGGAAATCAACCTTGAATACTCATTGGAAGGACTGATACTGAAATGACTGATCCACATCTAGGCCACCTGATGTGAAGAACTGACTCACTGGGAACGACCCTGATGCTGGGAAAGACTGAGGGTAGGAGGTGAAGCAGGCGACAGAGGATGAGATGGTTGGATGGCATCACCAATTCAATGGACGTGAACTTGGGCAAACTCTGGGAGATGGTGAGGGACACTGAAGCCTGGTGTACTGCAGTCCCTGGGGTCATAAAGAGTTGGCCACAACATGGTGATCGAACAACAACGACTTCTTCACTGAATATAAACGTGAATTGTAAACTGGTGGCTTCCACAGGCTTGACGATTTTATCATACAAATTTATTAAAATAAAATCAGATTAATCAAATTTAGAAGAGGAAGACATTAACCAATATACCATGTATGTCACGTTTCATATTTCTCTACATGTATTTGTCACAAGATTAGGTAAACAAATATTTCCTGAATTATCAACTAACAATCTAGTTCTCATACTAGGGTATCACAAAAGCACGCTCACTCACCTACCCTAGCCCCTTTTATAACAGCTAAAGGAGTTCTTTTCTTTGACTATTCTCTTTCAGCACTCACAGGATGCCTACACCTGAGACCCTTCAGGTGGAGAGGGATTAAATTCACCCAGCAGATGTAGGGAGACTGCTCTGAATGTGTTCTCTCTAACCAGTCCACTCAGAATGGCTATAACTGACCATATAGTCAAACTATAGGTCTTGAATTCAAACTATAGGTCTTGAGTTTCTTTGATCCTTTGCAACTATGAAAGAATTTATAATCTATTATTGATAAAATAATTTTAAGTTGATTTTTATCATTATTAAGCTTCTTAAATTGATAAATGAGTAAACAACTGTGTTATCTAATTCAAGAGATATCAGGATAACACGTTTCAACTGGTTGTTATGTCTTTGAAGTCATTCCTGCTAACTTTTCATTGTGAATTTCGGATACGGAGAAAAAGTTGAAAGAATAGCAGGATAACCACGAATGTACCCATCACTTCGATTCAATCTTTATTTACATACATGTCACCGTCCTTATCGTGTGTATGTACAACATATTTTTGATAGCCTGTGTGAAAGCAAATTTTAGACATCATGATATTTTACACCTAAATATTTCCCATGCACCTTCTTAAAAAGCTATTTTTTTTTTTACCGCAATTCTATTATCATCTAAGAAAATGTTTTTCCTAATATGGCTCAGTGTCTATTATATATTTAAATTTCCTCAAACGCCAAATTCCATTCATAGCTCTTATACCTCTGCTGCATACGGAATTTTGCATAAAGCTATTTTATCTTTTATGGAGAAGGAAATGGCAACCCACTCCAGTATTTTTGTCTGGGAAATCCCATAGACAGAAGAGCCTGGCAGGCTACTGTCCTTGAGGTCTCAAAGAGTCAGATATGACTTAGCTCCTAAACAACAACAATATATTTTATACTTTCTTTTTAAAACAAGGATTCAACCAGGGTTTACATACTGCATTTGGTTGCTGTATTTTTTAGTTTCTTTTACTCTAGCACAGCCACCCCAACTCCCTACCTTTTTAAATGCACATGGGACATTCTCTAGGGTAGATCACATGTTAAGCCACAAAAGAAGAAATAAATTTATGAGGAAAATGTCAAAAAAAAAAAAAAAAGAATGACATTGATTTCTTGGAAGAGTTTAGGGCAAGTGTTCTTGTTCTTGAATTCTTAATCCCTTTATTTTCTGTCAACAGATTTATTTAGATTGAGGTAGTTTTGACAAGATTACTTCAAGAGTGATGCTGCACCATATACACTGCATAACAAGCTCACAGTTAGGAGAGGTGACTAAGAGTTCCTTGTGAAGTTCCCCTGCCTCCTCTGCAGTTAAGTGCTCTGTGAAGTAAAGCTTTGGCATGTAAATATCCTACCTAGAAACCACTTCTTCACTCCAGTAATCCTTCCTGGCCCATTGTCTCACTGAAGGGTGCATAATGTTGGTTTCTATTCTTCTGCATTTATCTGCTGGGGAAAAGAGACCTTCCTCTTATCCATTTGAACACAAATCTCTTTTCTCCCTCAAAGACAAAGTAAATGATTAATTCCTTCTCCTTCATTAGCAAATCTTCAGAGTAAAGATTTGGTAGAAGATTTACCTCCCAGGGTGGCAAATGAATTTTATTCTTTGATTATCACATTTGAGTTCATAGACTTTCATTTGCTCAATGCTTTAAAATCAATTCGACTCATTATTCTTTCTGATGTTCGAGTTACCCCAAAAGCGGCTAGTAGGAATACGTTCAAGCTCAATCTTTGAGTGCTTTCTTTCCTGAAAGGAGCTAGGTTCATCTGCCCCAGACTGAAAATCACCTATATTGCACATTATATTACATCAATTTATAAATTAAAAAAAAAAAACTGAAGTACAGAAAAGTTAAGTAATTTGAACAAGACTATAGAGAAAGTTGCATGGGAAGAAAAGGCCAGATTTACTTTTAGGCAGAGTGGTTTCATAACTCTTTTTCCCCTAAGAATAGGGATTACAAATCACTTTTTAGAATATGTATGTACTGAAAAGGAAAGGGTAAAACAGATGTATCTGATTTAGGAAACCAAATTATCAAACTCATATATATATATATATATAAGCTTTTAAAAATTTTATCTTTAAGGATATCAGGCACAAAGCTGGAATAGTTAATATTCATCACACAGAGATATTAAAAAAAAATTAAGTTTAAAATGATGGTGATAAAAGTCTAAACCAGAGAGAAACCAGAAAAGATCTTTTTAAAAAGAACTAGATAAAATGTAAAGACATTTAGCAATCAAAGAAGCTTGTGGATCATATCAGAGATAGTTTTGTGAGATGCACACAATATTCTGCAGCATCTTGCTGGGTGCAGTATTTGAGTGGAAAGATTGGCTGGGGAAGGAATTCTGCCTGGAGTTCTAGTTTTACCACTAATTGGCTGCTTGACTCTGAGCAAGTTACTTAAATTCTCT
>NW_011494921.1:9133729-9133959 GCF_000754665.1 Bison bison bison | reverse complement strand
ACTCAGTCTCACCAGTGTCCTTCTTTAGACCAAGCTCATCCCCTTTGCAGGCTTTCCTGGTGGCTCAGGTGGCAAATGGAGAAGGCAATGGCACCCCACTCCAGTACTCTTGCCTGGAAAATCCCATGGGCAGAGGAGCCTGGTGGGCTGCGACTTCACTTTCACTTTTCACTTTCATGCTCTGGAGAAGGAAATGGCAACCCACTCCAGTGTTCTTGCCTGGAGAATCC
>NW_011494921.1:9120233-9133629 GCF_000754665.1 Bison bison bison | reverse complement strand
TTCCCTGATCTGTAAAATGGTAAAATGATAGATTTATGTCAGAGATTCATTGAGGAGTAGAACGAGTTAATATAGATGTAAAACCCTTAGAAGAGTAACCCGATGTGTAGTAAATAAGAGTTAAGCCACAGCAACCCACTCCCGTATTCTTGCCTGGAGAATCCCATGCACAGAGGAAAACTGGTGGGCTACAGTCCATACAGTTGCACAGAGTTGGACACAACTGAAGCAACTTAGCATGCAGGCATACCATTGTTTTTGGAATACATGCATTTTGTCAGGATGGCTACTCAACATTAAAGTCACTTTCACCTTTGATTTCATGGTCCAGGGGTCTGTATCCTGCCAAACTTCTGCTGTGACTTGCTAAAGGAAAGTTGGGAAACTAAACAGAATAATAAAGAACATTATAGCAAGTACCCTCTGCTAAGGTCAGTTTGTCTCATTACTGAACATCTAACATGCCAGATCTTGGCTTTTTCCTCAACCAGAAAGTCCTCCTTTATTTTGCTTAGTTATAAGCTATCTATGTTTCAAGGTTTTGTTCAAGGCCCATGGCCTTTTCTATGATTTTACTGCCCTGGTGATCACACTTCCCTACAATGTTTACTATCTTGGAAATTGGTTTATGTGGTCGAGAATTTAGTAACATTCTCTTCTAGTCTTTTCTCATCTCTTTTTGCCCATGTATGTCTTTCTGCTACTGTTTCATGTATATATATGTGTGTGTGTGTGTGTGTGTGTATACACCCTCCGCATCCAGACAATAAACTTTGTGAGGTCGGAGACTCTTTAAACTTGTTTATGGTCCCTACAGCAGGGGTGAAATGCCACATTCATGTAGGTATTTAGGGTAAATGATTTTTCTTTTTCCCGAGATCGAACAGAATCACAAAAAGCTTGGAAACCTGGTACTCAGTCTCACCAGTGTCCTTCTTTAGACCAAGCTCATCCCCTTTGCAGGCTTTCCTGGTGGCTCAGGCGGCAAATGGAGAAGGCAATGGCACCCCACTCCAGTACTCTTGCCTGGAAAATCCCATGGGCAGAGGAGCCTGGTGGGCTGCAGTCCATGGGGTCGCTAGGAGTCAGACACGACTGAGCGACTTCACTTTCACTTTTCACTTTCATGCTCTGGAGAAGGAAATGGCAACCCACTCCAGTGTTCTTGCCTGGAGAATCCCAGTGACAGGGGAACCTGGTGGGCTGCCATCTGTGGGATCACATAGAGTCGGACACGACTGGAGCAACTTAGCAGCAGCAGCAGCAGGTGGTAAAGAATCTGCCTGCAATGCAGGACACCAGAGTTCAATCCCTGGGTCTGGAAGATCCCCTGGAGAAGGGACTGGTTCACCCACTTTGCAGTTCAGGATGTATGAGGTGTGAAGCTGAGAGATGCATTTGCTTCCTGAAAATCTGGTCTGAGATTCTCTGTAAAATCAACAGGGTGATGATGGTCAATATCATATCTGCTTTGTGATACCATGGAGGAGAGTTTCTTCATTTCTGAACCTGACTTACAGTATCATTTGAGAACTAACTCACTATCTCATTCTTCTAAGGACAATGGGTCATCCTGGATCTGCAAAATGGGTTAGATATTCCAGATCTCATTTCTTGAAGACTGAAGCTCTTATCCTCCAGACCTCTCCTTTTGGCTCCCTAACAATAAAAGAGGACTTTCGGACATAGGATTTTATGTTGTGGTTGCAGTTATTGTTTAAGCATAAACGTTTTAGCAACCATAGTGTGTTTTTTAAAAAAAATTAGGAGAACATAAATCAAACTCAGATTTTGTAGTGTTACTGACTAGTGTAAGTTGTACCAGCCAACTCTGCCCAAATGGCCATTTAAGAGAAAGAAAAAACGTGTGTGTGTATGGGTGGGTGGGTGTATGTCCTTAGATGGGGTGGGGGGAGGTGTACCAAAACTCAGAACTCGGCACATTGAGTTAGCAAGGGTGGCAGGCTTAACTTCAGTGTACCAGGTTTCTCAAGTCTGTGTCCCAGTGCCAGCTCTGAGCAGATGTGATCCTTAAATAAAATGAAAGGCTGTAAGCCAGAAGCAAAATGGAACAGATTTGCCAGCTGTGAGCACAGTGTTTATAGGTTGAACTTGGGACCCAAACCATTATGTAGTATAATTTATGACAACTCAAGAAAATATGTTTTGACAAACAAAGGTCTTATTTAAAAATCAGCAGGTGCATATAAGATATCTTTCCTCAGCAGAGTGCAAACATTCTGCAATGCTTTTTCCCTCTCTCCGAACAATCTCAAAGTTTAGATCTGGTCCGAGTAGACAATGGTTTTCTTTACTATGAACAGGCAGAGACTAAGGAAAATAGATAAGCAGATATATATATATATAATATTATATAAGCATAATTATATACATAAGTTTTTGAGTGTGTGTATATATACACACTCACACATACATATATGTGGTATCCTTTCCTACGAACAGGCAGAGACTAAGAAACATAGACAAAGATATATGTATTATATATAATATTACATAAGCACAATTATATACATATGTTGGTGTGTATACTTTCATATATATATAATCTATAAATTCCATCTTCATGGGCACCACAAGCATTAGTCGCTCAGTCATGTCTGACTCTTTGTGACCTCATGGACTGTAGCCCACGACTCCTCTGTCCATGAAATTCTCTAGACAAGAATACTGGAGTGGGTTCCCATTTCCTTCTCCAGGGGATCATCCTGACCCAGGGATCAAACCCAAGTCTCCTGCATTGCAGGCAGATTCTTTACTGTCTGAGCCACATGGACACCACAACCTGATTTTAGGTGACACCAGGGAGAATAGTAAGAATTAAAACCTTGTCGATTACTTGCTATTGTCCTTGGTTGTAAATCATTTGCCAGTTCAAATAAGTAGAATATATTGAAGCACCTGATCTGGCTATCTCACCAACTGCTTTTTAAAAAGAAGCTGCAGGGCTTCTCTGGTGGATCAGCAGTAAAGAATCCACCTGCCAATGCAGGAGACATGGGTTTGCTCCCTAGTCTGGGAATATCGTACATGTCATGGAGCAACTAAAAAGCCCGTGCGCCACAGCTATTGAGCCTGTGCTCTAGAGCCCAAGAATAGCAACTACTGAGCTCTTGTGCTACAACTACTGGAGCTCAAGTGTCTTAGAGCCCAAGTTCTAGAATCCAGTGCAACAGAACCCACTGTCATGAGAAGGCAGAACACTGCAGGGAAGCCCCCACTTACCAAAACCAGAGAAAGGCCCACAAAGCGAGCACAGCCAAAAATAAACAAAATAAAACCAAAAGAAGTCGTAAGTTGTTCTTGTTATAATTTTGACCTTAGGGGTGAGTCTATATAGCAAAACTGAAAACAGATCTTTGAGCAATGATGAATGATACTGATAATTTTCATCAATTATTTGGGCTGCTCATGTGTTGGCAAACTTGTATCTGGTATATTAAAACTGGTCCTTAGAGGGAAGATGTTGTTTAGGAAATAACACGATTGTATTTCTTGCACACTATGATGTTACTATTGAGGGAAGCATTAGAAATACAAAGATTTATGAGATGGCTACCTTCCTTTAAGTAGCTCAGAGTCTGCTGGGTTACTTGTGTAAGTCTTCCATACCATATTCCATATATGCCCACGAGCAAATGTTTAGAGAAGTCATAGATATATTTAATTTAAAAACAGTCTAGTAACACTTTTAATTGTTCAGGGCCATGGATTAAAAACAAAAAGGAAATTTTATCACTGCACATAAAATTAAAAACAACTGTAAAAACGTCTTGCTGCTGCTGCTGCTAAGTCCCTTCTGCTGCTAAATCCCTTCAGTCGTGTCCAACTCTGTGAGACCCCATAGACGGCAGCCCACCAGGCTCCCCCGTCCCTGGGATTCTCCAGGCAAGAACACTGGAGTGGGTTGCCATTTCCTTCTCCAATGCATGAAAGTGAAAAGTGAAAGTGAAAAGTGAAAGTGAAGTCGCTCAGTCGTGTCCGACTCTCAGCGACCCCAGGGACTGCAGCCCACCAGGCTCCTCTGTCCATGGGATTTTCCAGGCAAGAGTACTGGAATGGGTTGCCATTGCCTTCTCTAAAACATCTTGAGAGGATATGAAAAATGCTTATTGCTATCTTTACTGTATCAGTAACTTGAGTGTGTCATTAAACAAATGAAGTGCTGGCTATATTTAAGCAGTGACTTAGGACCACCAGTTATGCCTGGTTAGGATCCATTTCTTCCATGTTGCCCGGACACATTTTGCTGTTGTTGTTCTTTAATTGATAAGTTGTATCCAACTCTTTGTGACCCCATGGACTGTAACTGGCCAGGCTCCTCTGTCCATGGGACTTCCCAAGCAACAACACTGGAGTGGGTTGCCATTTCCCTCTCCAGGGGATCCTCCCAACCCAGGGATCAAACCCACATTTCCTGCATTCACTGGCAGATTCTTCACCACTGAGACACCAGGGAAACCCCTGGCCATATTTAAGACAGTTAAAATTCAAAATATATTTCACCAAAACATTTTAATTTGTAATTCCTCACTCTTTTCTATGTAGTAGAAGTTCTATTGATTTCCTTCAAGAACTGAAGAAGTAGAAAACATAGTATTGGAGGATGCCTTTTTACCTTTTCATCAAGTAATACGGAATATAGAGACTTGAAATCCTAAAAATTAAAACAACTGCAATACTAAAAAGTTAAAAAAGTAACATCTAAATTTAAAAATAAAAATCAGGATAGACATATTTTCTGAAGAAGTATTTGATCCTTCACAGATAATTTCAAGTATTCACAGTGTAGTAAGTTAATTATATTATATGTAGTAAGTTAATTATATATAAAAATAAGTTAATTAACTTATTATATGTAGTAAGTTAATTATATAATTAATTTTGTGAAGGGTAACAAAATACCCACCAGCAAAAAAGTGTTATATGATTTCCAAGTTCCAAGGCACTATTAAAGGCAAATATATACACATGTTTCATGTATAGTTAATACTTTTAGTTGACATCAATTTTTTTTTTAAGTTGTATACATCCCATGGGGTTCTAGGTCACAAGATAGGCAGGCTTTGAAAGAAGACGTGATCCATGATATAAAGCAAAAGGTTTGAAACATTTTGCTCACATACATTATCATGAGGATATTATATATATTTCAGCATATTACAAGAATCCATAGTTAAGAAAGTAGAGCTCATCCTTTCCCACAAACACATCAAAAATACATCTACATGTGGAACAATTCTGACGGAATACCTACTGACCGCCAGCAGATCTCATTCAGCCAAAGTTGCAAGAAATATCACCATGCAACCAGGAAGGACAAAAGAGAATTAAAGAAAAAACAAAAAAAGCATTGGGATAGGACCTGTGCCTCTGGGACCAGTGAAATAGGAAAGGTTCCGTCACTCTGGTTGGTGAGCTAAGCTGTATCCAACTCTTTGGGAACCCATGGACTGTAGCCTTCCAGGCTCCTCTGTCTGTGGGATTCTCCGGGAAAGAATACTGGAGGGGGTTGCTATTTCCTTCTTCGAGTTATCTTCCCGATCCAGGAATCGAACCCCGGCCTCTTGCACTGCAGGCAGATTCTTTACCAGCTGAGCCACGGGGGAGGCCCGCATAGCAAACGTCAGAGACCACGAGGAGTGTGCAGCAGGTGTAATAGAGAACAGCCAGCACAGCCGGTCCTGGGCAGCTCCCATACTGCCCAGCCCCAGACACAGGTCTGCTGGTGCACACAGGGATGCTGAAACTCTGGCTTCAGGGGCCAGATCCGGGAAGAGAACAGGGGTTGGCTGTGCAGAGACTGGCTGAAGGGACTGGAGTGTGGTCAGCCCCAACCTGAGACGCGTCCAGGACGGAGCCCAGGTCTGCCGTCACAGCCCCACTGTTAGTGCACTGCTGAAGGGAGAGGCAAGGCCTTACCAGGCGGCCTCATTCTCCACTTGCTCCACAGCTTCTCTTCTACAAATCTAGGAGGAGAGTTCGAGGAGGCGGAGCTGAAATCTCAGCCGTGTCCCAGCGGAAGTGGACCAGTGTGCATTTACTCCATCAGCAGCTTCGTAAGCTCAGCACCTGTGGGACATCTGCTGCACTTCTCTGACACTAACAATGAAATACCAGAAGGAGAAAGCAAAAAAAAAAAAAAAAGTCCCTTTTAAAATCACACCAAAAAAAAAAAAAGCTTGAGAATAAATCTAACCAAGGAGGTAAAACACTTGTATGCTAAGAACTATAAAACACTGATAAAAGAAATTATGAAGATGATTCAATGAAATGGAAAGATATTCCTTGCTCTTGAACTGGAAGAATTAACACTGTTAAAATGGCTATACTATCCAAAGCACTCTACAGATTTAATGCAAACCCTATCAAATCACCCATGAGTTTTCCACAAAACTAAACCAAATAATCCTAAAATTTATATGAAACCATAAAAGATGTAGAATTCCCACAGAAATTCTGTGGAAAAAGAAAAAAGCTGAAGGAATAACCCTCCCAGATTTCAGAAAATACTACAATGTTACAGTAATAAAAAATAGCAGGATAGTGGCACAAAAACAGACTCGCAGGTCAGTGGAACAAACAGAGAGCTCATAAATAGCCTACACACCTGCAGTAATTTAATCTTTGGCAAAGGGCACATGAATATACGATGGAGAAAATGCAATCTCTTCAGCTAATAGTGTTAGAAAAGTTGGACAGTCACATGTAAATCAATGAAGTTAGAACACTTGTTCACACCATACACAAAAGTAAAGAAAGAGTGGTTTAAGACTTAAATATAAGACATAACACTATAAAACTCCTAGAAGAGAACATGGGGAAAATATTCTGTGACATAAATCACAGCAATGTTTTCTTAGGTCAGTCTTCCACATCATTAGAAATAAAAGCAAAGATAAACAAGCGGGAACTAATCAAAGCTTATGAGCTTTTGCAGAGAAAAGGAAAACATAAATAAAATGAAAAGACAAACTATGCAATGGGAAAAAATATTTGCAAACAATGTGACTAACAAGGGCTTAGTTTCCAAAACATACAAAAAGCCATACAACTCAATAACAACAACAAAACCAAATCCAAATCAAAAAATGGGCAGAAGACCTAAATAGATACATTTCCCCAAAGAAGATAGACAGATGCTCAACAGGCATGAAAAGGTGTTCAGCAGTGGCTAACTTTTAGAGAATACAAATCAAAACATGCAAAATGCCGAGTTGGATGAATCATAAGCTGAAATCAAGATTGCCAGTAGAAATATCAACAAACTCAGATGTGTGGACAATACCACTCAAATGGCAGAAAGTGAAGAGGAACTAAAGATCTTCTTGATGAGGGTAAAAGAGGAGAGTGAAAATGCTGGCTTAAAACTCAGCATTCAAAAAACTAAAATCATAGCACCTGGTTCCATCATTTCATGGCAAATAGATGGACAAACAATGGAAACAGGGACAGACTTTATTTTCCTGGGCTCCAAAATCACTGCAGATGGTGACTACAACCATGAAATTAAAGACGCTTGCTCCTTGGAAGGAAAGCTATAACAAGTCTGACAGCGTATTAAAAAGCAGAGACATAACTTTACCAACAATGATCCATACAGTCAAAGCTATGGTTTTTCCAGTAGTCATGTACAGATGTGAGTTGGATCATAAAAAAGGTTGAGTACTGAAGAATTGATGCTTTCAAACTGTGGTGCTGGAAAAAATTCTTGAGAGTTCCTTGGACTGCAAGGAGATCAAACCAGTGAATCCTAAAGGAAATCAATCCTGAACATTCATTGGAAGCACTGATGCTAAAGCCAAAGTTCCAATACTTTGGCCACCTGATGCAAAGAGCTACTAACTGGAAAAGACCCCGATGTTGGGAAAGACTAAAGGCAAAGGGAGAAAGGAGCAGCAGGGGATGAGATGGTTAGATGGCATCATTGACTCAATGGACATGAATTTGAGCAAACTCTTGGAGAAAGTGAAGGACAGGGAAGCCTGGCATGCTATGGACCATGGGGTCACAAAGAGTTGGACATGACTTAGTGACTGAACAACCAACCACAAAATCAAAACGACAATGAGGTATCACCTCACATAGATCAGAATGGCCAGTAACAAAAAGTCAACAAATAATGGATGCTGGTGAGGATGTGGAAAGAAGTGAACCTACTACACGGTTGATGGGAATGCAAACTGGTGCGGCCTCTATGGAGAACAGTATAGAGATTCACTAAAAAATGAAAAATAGAGTTACCCCATGATCCTGCAATCCCACTGCTGGGCATATGTCTGGAAAAAATTATAATTCAAGGAGATACATGTCCCTTAATGTTCACAGCTGCACTATTTATAATAGCTGAGACAGGAAAGCAACCTAAGTATCTGTCAACAGATGAATGAATAAAGAAGATGTGAATATATAGATGTGTGGAATATTACTGAGCCATAAACAAGAATGAAATAATGACATTTACAGCAACATGCACAGACCTAGAGACTAACATTTAAGGCGAAATAAGTTAGAGAAAGAGAAATATCAGATCACTTACATGTGGAATCTAAGAAATCTAAAAAATCTATAAAATGCTATAAATGAACTTATTTACAAAACAGAAACAAACTCACAGACATAGAAAACAGACTTATGGATACCAAAGTGGAGAGGGCTTGGGAGGAGATAAATTAGGGATACGGGATTAGCAGATACAAACTACCGTATATAAACAGATGAACAACAAGGTCCTACCATGTAGCGCAGGGAACTATGTTCAATACCGTATAGTAACTATACATATATATATGTATACACACACAGAGACACACAAACACACACACACACGCTGAACTACTTTGTATATCAGAAATTAACACAACACTATGTTTCTTAAAAAAAAATAAAAATATTCACAACAGCCATGAAAATACCTACAAAGTAACAGAGTCAATCCTTTAAATGTATTCAATAGGCTGTAAATAGCATAGTAATTTGATATGCAACCCTGACCGTTTTAGGTAAATTCGTGAAAATTTTTACACCTGATTTGTACACCTCAACTCAAACTTTCATTTTACTTATTCCACAAAATTCTATTCTAATGTAATATTTGAAAGTTTTAATGAGCACCTATCGTACTCTATTTCTTTGCAACAACAGGTACACATTTTTCTTCCTCTAAGCATTAGGCTCTATGATGCTATAAAAAATTCACTTGGATTGAGTTTTAGTATACTTATTGTTAGTATATAATCAATCATGCAAAACAAACAAATGTATTATTATAACTGTTTTTTACTCTGAAGTAGAATTGGACAAACTTTTCTTAATGATATGGGTGGAAGTAAAGGTTATGGTGTCTTGATTTAAAAAGATGTTCAACAGTATTTTAAGGTGTCCCTTTATTTGGTGCCTTTTTTTTTTTTTTTGAGAACATTGGGCAAAGAGCCACAGTAAGATTCTGGATGGGTAAAGATGGAAGAGGAAAAGGAGTGTAGCAAAGAAGAAGTGATTGACAACTCAAATGCAGATACTTTAGGCAAAACAATTTTAGGAAAAGAACATATGGAAATTGAAGTTCTGGAAACTTCACTTAATATTATGATTCACTTAACATTATGCATGCCAGAATACTCCTAAGAGAGTTTTCATACACTGCCAGAAATAGCAGTATCTCAGCTTGAAATGCTGGCAAAGGGTACAACCTAGAAAATCATTCTGGAGTTCTTTATTTGTTTTGCTGGGAGTAGTTGATATTAACTAAGAACCATGTTAAACACAAAAAGATTGAGAAAGCAGTGAGGTACTGAACAGGAGAAAGGTTAACCAAGGAAAAGCTCAAAGATCATCCTGGTTTCACCATGTTTGACCCTGACCGCCACTGCTCTCTTGTATATTTATCCCCTGTGTACTTTTAACCATGAAGAAAAAATGAGAGCCCTGAAGTCCTTGAGAAGAGACTGAGTAAGATGAGCTCAAATGTGAAAGAAGACACATAAAGGGAAATTCTCTTAGGGAAATACTCTAGGAATTTTGTTCAGTGAATCATTTATTAGATTTAATGCTTGCTATACTAGCCTTATTTTTTTTCAGCGAAAGAAATACCAGCAGGCTTCAAATGAATCATCATTTATCTTCTGTCTTGTCACAACTAGACTTAATTATCTCTCTGTAAATTATTTTAAAACCACCGCGCCTTCCAATATTGTATGTAAGTTGTGTTGGCATGGTTACCCAACACATTATTCCAAGTGTATCGATCCAATAACTCTTCAAAGCAATAAATTCCTTTTCCAATACCAGACCAATCAAGGTTAAAAATTATAGACCATGATATCAATCTGGGTAGAGAAATTCATTACCATGATGAGCTTTTGAACTAATGGCTAATTTCTCTAAATGGTCATTAAAGATTCAATAGAAAATATTAAAGAAGGAACATGCAGGAGGTATCAACACTTCAGGACAGCTGAATTAACGGTACACCAAAGAATGTCTTTTATAATTATATCAACTGTCAGGACCAGCATCCTACAAAAGCCTTGGCTTAAAATCTATAGCAACTACACCTTCAAGCAAGGAGTGCCGAGTGTGTGCATACCTGACCTTATCCTTGACCTAAATTCTCCCCTGCAGAGAGTCACGGCTCTTTTTGGAAAACAGGTCTCAGAAGTATGTTTTCAGGAAAGGGTATAGATGGTTGGGAGATATAACTGCTTCCAGGAGCAGATAAAAAGCAAAGCAAAAATATGCAAAGTATGAATGGCTCCATTCAAGTAACACTGCAAAGGGAAAGAGCCCATGGGAACAAACGGTCTAACTCAACAGCTGTACCATTTCCATCAAGTCTCATAGCTTCTCTATATTTCAATTATTTTATGGAAACCAGTGTTTCTCATATGGGAGGGGCCCCAGGCCCATGTCCGGACACATTCTCGGTTGTCACAATTTGGGGGAGAGGTTCCTACTGGCGTCTGGTGAGTAGAGCCCAGGGATGCTGCCAAACTTCCGACAGTGCTTAGGACAGTCCCCACCACAAGGAGCGACCGAGCCCGGAACGTCAGTAGTGCTGAGACTGAGAAACCCCGACACGGAGGCTGGACGGGTGCCTGTATTGAGGAGCTGTTATGAGGAAAAAAGGGAGAAGGCAGCAAATATTTTAGGAATCCACAAAATTACAGAAATGGTGATATTATTATTGCTATATCGCTTATTTCCATTTACCCTTAGAATGCCCTGCCCCTGACATATTACTTTTCAGGATGTCTCAGCCTGTTGGATTCAGCCCCTTTCTCAGGGGTTTTGTTCTGAGTTTGTCCCTTCTTCAATAACTCCTATGCTTCATCAAAAGATCTTTATTTTTTATAAAATTTTAAAATTAATTGTATTTATTTGTGGCTGCACTGGGTCTTCCTTTTGCTCGGGTTTTTCTCTAGTTGCCACTAGAGGGTCCTCCTCTCTAGCTTCAGTGCACAGGCTTCTCATTGCATTCGTTTCCCTTGTTGGGGAGTTCAGGCTCTAGACACATGGGCTTCAGCAGTTTGTGGCGTGTGGGCTTAGCAGTTGCAGCTTCCAGGCTCTGGAGCAAAGGCTCAGTAGTTGTGTTGCACGGGCACTCTGTGGCATGTGGAATCTTCCTGGAGGAATTGAACCCATGACCCCTGCATGGGCAGGTGGATTCTTAACCATTGGACCACCAGGAAAGTCCCAGAATCTTTATTAAATGTTCTATTTTTCTCTGGATTTTTAAAGATGAATACATTTTCTGAGAAACTACTTTGAACTGATGGCTCAAAATACAATTGCTGTTAATAGTTTAAAATGTATCCAAGTAGAATAAACAATTTTTTTAAACATGAAGAGAAGAATCTGGAGCTCACTTTTTGCAGCAATTTTCTAAATGTGGGTAGTAGAATCCTAGGGTTCTGGAGGAAGCACTGCAATGGAAGCAGTGCAAAAGAAAGCAGCACAGGCTTCTGTGTCATCTGCCTGTTTTTTTAATTAAAACAACTCAACATTTTTAAATTGACATATGGTGGTCTTTAGCAAGCTTTAATTTGACAAAAGAGTACTACTACTAAGTAAAAAGCCCAGAAAGCTACTAAGCTAATGTCTCTTTTTTATGAAGAAGGAACTTGAGGCTCCAGTAACCTTAGAGACAGATGAGCAGAAGTGAGAAATACAATAAATCCCAAAACCCAAGTTTTCTGACTCCTAGTCCAATGACCTTTCCAATCTGCCATGTTGGCTTATAGAGAATGACTACCCTTGAACAGGAGGCTTTAAAGGCCTAAAGCAGAAAAATGAGTCATGTGAGGATTGTTGGGTTTGTAATAGAAGTGAGAGGGGCATTTTTTAAGCAGAATCTTTTAGCACCTTCAAATAATATCCAGTCTACAACCACTGGCTCTGCCAATAGTCTGGATCCGAAACTTGCATCGCCTCATAAGTGATAAACCCACTCCTAATTGGTTCCTCCTCCTCTCCAGATTATTCCCTCTTGTAAGAGAAGAATGAACAGACACAATTTGCCTGCATCACGTTTCCCAAACCAACATGGAAATAAAAATAACCTGGGGGAGCTTGTTGCAGAGCCACCACAATCTATGCCTCATAAGCAGCGTCAGTGTCTCCAGGGCTATCGCCTAGAAATCTGTATTTTGATTTAGTGCTCACTGGTATGGCACCCCACTACAGTACTCTTGCCTGGAAAATCCCATGGATGGAGAAGCCTAGAAGGCTGCAGTCCATGGGGTTGCTGAGGGTCGGACACGACTGAGCGACTTCACTTTCACTTTTCACTTTCATGCATTGGAGAAGGAAATGGCAACCCACTCCAGTGTTCTTGCCTGGAGATTCCCAGGGATGGGGGAGCCTGGTGGGCTGCCATCTATGGAGTTGCACAAAGTCAGACACGACTGAAGAGACTTAGCAGCAGCAGCAGCAGTACCATACACCCATCAATGAGTTTAAAAGAGATGCTTTTAAATTGGGAGAAGTGGATAGTTGATTTGACTCATCTGTTACAAATACTGTCATCGAATCAATTAGTTGTCCTAATGTCCCACAGGGATGCCCAGGTGACACAGTGGTAAAGAATCAGCCTGCCACTGCCAGTGACACAAGAGACATGGGTTTGATCCCCGGGCTGGGAAGATCCTCTGGAGAAGGAAATGGCAACCCACTCCAGTATTCTTGCCTGGAAATTTCCATGGACAGAGCAGCCTTGTGGGCTATAGTCCATGGGGTCGCAAAGAGTGGGATATGACTGAGCACACGTGCACACACACACACAGTCCCATAACCATATTGTGCTCTGACTGAACTGTATCAAGGACAGGCCTCACTCTGCAGAAATGTCCATGAAGCGGCCAAGGTGCCCTTCTCCACAGCT
>NW_011494921.1:9103030-9120133 GCF_000754665.1 Bison bison bison | reverse complement strand
GCTGGCTCTATCCCAGCTGGAGCCTCAGGGCCATTCAGACTGGCGCACATGTCACCCCACCTTTTGTCATTGCTCCTACAGAATTTAAAACCAATGACTACAAACGTTGAGCATCCATATGGCACTTTATATCTGCACAATGTTTTATCCTCATTTTTATTGGTCATTTCGGAAAGGAACTCTCCAAGGTGCCTTTGTATCATCGCCCTTAGATGATGGATGAAGGAGCAGAGCCACGGGGAAGGTCTGGGTCACATACCAGGGGCAAGACCGGTTTTGTCTCCAGGCTCCTGCTGCCTCGATCTGACTCACTCTACACTGCTTGACTGCATAGCTTCCGTTTACCCACCCAGATCTGCTCGCTTCTGCTCAGGGAGGCTGGCCTCTTATCAATAGATTCCCCTGTCTCTTTGAAGGACAGGGAAGCCTGGCGTGCTGCAGTCCATGGGGTCACAAGAAGTCAGACACGACTGAGTGACTGAACGACAACTCTGTCTTACCTTTGATTTTGGTTATTGCAGAGCCCTGGGGAGAAATCCGATGGGAGGAGGGGATGGCTGGAGCATCTGTCTTCCGGCTCTTTCTGAGTGTTCACATCAGGATAGCGGCAACCCTGGGCCAAAAGTCACCATTCCTTTCAAATTCATGACTCTACGTGGGACTGTGGTAATGGCACCTTTCCCTTGCCAGGTCAGGGCTAAGCGTGGTAAGGACTCTTCCTTCTCCATTTTCAGCCCTTGCATACTGTAGTATCTCTTCTGCTTTGGTAATATGCTATCAAATGATATAAATGCTTTTGTAAATATTTGTAAATAACTTATTAAACATTCCTCAAATATCCCGGAGTTTACCATCTCTCCCTCCCTTCTTCCCTCCCTCCCTTTATCTGTCACCAGGCATAGCATCTATTTCTTGTTGAGATCCTCACACTCAATATCCAATCATCTAAGGCTGTCATAAATTTGCAAGCAATACTTGTTTAAAGCCAATCTGATATATGATGATTCAAGCTTATGAAAGCATAAAGATTTTAAAGAAAAAAAAATGCATCCTTTTAATAGTTTCATGAAGACTATGACACTCATGTCAAAACTCACACACACTTTTACTTAGAAATGGTTTCACAGTCCTTCCAAAGCCCATCTGAAGAAGGCCCCATTTTGCACACTCGAATTCAACATCTTCATTTTATGCACCTGAGAATCAGACACACCTGCCTCGGGTGGGATGGACACTTACTAGTAGAAATGTGACTAGAAGTCCCATCTGCCTCTGGATTCCCATTTTTCCTAGATAAAAACATTCCTCTACAGTGAACATGAATGTTGAGACTAGTTATTTTTTAAAAATCACTGAGGGATTGATGTGAGTAGCACATTCCTGGGGGTATATTTACACTAAAAAAAAAAAAAAAATTACTCTTAAAGGAACAAGCTGACTACCTCAGAAAAGAAGGGATACCTGTAAGCACTCCCTTTCATGAGAAATAGATCAGAGCTTGAGCGTGAGAGTATAAAAATAAGGAAAGTTGGCATTTTATTTTCTGGGTCATTCTGGTGATCAGCAAAACCTCCACTCTGACTTTTATCTTTTTGATAAGTCTAGGATTACCCAAAAAAGCAAAGAGACATTTATTTGCCCAGAAGTGTGTGGGTAAAGCTATCCTTTTCTGAGAGCAGAGAGAGAGAAATGAGAGCAGTGAACTGCTGGCTCTGAAAACCAGTGGCAGCTTTATGACGGTTTATAATAGAGAGGACCGAGGGAAAGGGGATTAACCTCATCACACGGTCAGTGACCTGGCACCATCAGCAGCTCTGCCCACCCCGAGGAAGGGTCCGTGGAATGCACGGGCACGGGAGTGCTGGTGTAGGTCACTCAGATGAGATGGCAGTTCTCAGCCCTCTCACCACAAAAGAAAGCCTGTGCCACTGCTACTGCAGACTGGCTCATAAACAGCCAGTATAAACAGGGTAGAGTGGATGGAGAATTTCTCTCTTAACCACAATGCAAAAATCCAAAAACGTCAGAAGAAATCCAATTTTTACTCTATTTTTTGTAATTTTGATGTAAACTCATTTGGAGGCAAAATCTGACCCAAACTGACTTCAGGCTATTTTTAAGCTATGCTGAACCCGCTTAGCATAAAGGAGCCTAAATTTCACTGTAAAGATATAATTTTGGTTATTGGGTATTGGTTCAGACCCTGCCAGTGATTATACATGGTATCACCTTTAAAAAAAAAAAAAAAGACTACTTTTTTGAGAACAGTGCTGGATTCATAACAACACTGAAAAGAAGGTATAGAGATTTTCGGTGTAGTCCCTGCCCCCACACACGCAGACTTCACTATTATAACATCCAGCATCAGAGTGGTGATTTGTTACAATTAACAAACCTGCACACCATTACTGTCCCAAGTCCACAGTCTACACTGGGGCTCACTCTTGGTGTCTGTATATCCTGTGGCTTTGGACAAGTGTATTCATCATTATACACACGTGTACAAAGTAGTTACACTGCCCTAAAAGTGCTCTGAGCCCCACCTGTTTGTTATATCACCTCTTTGTAAAAAATGAATTCTGAAAAACATCAGGCTCTAAGGTTTCAGATAAGGTATGACAGACATGTATTTCCCATAGAACTCAGAGCTAGAAGTCTCTGGAATGGAACGGGAAAATAAAATCTCACCTAGTTAGCCAACTTTAGGAAAGAAAACTCACCATGAGCTGGTTTAGGAATCTTAGGAAGCCTCCCATAGCTCAGTTATCCATTGCTGATGTCGGCAATTCAACCGTTTTAACTCATTCTCTAATTTATTTTAATTTAGCTTGCTATGAAATAGACCCTAGATTGCACACATGTACATACCAAAGAAAGGAAGAAAGAGAGCCCACAGGTCAATTACACCTTACTGCAAATTTGAAAAGGAGAGGAGTTCAGAAGTAAATCCACTCACTGCTTGGTATTAAAATATAGGCAGTGCCTTTGTGGAAGTCAGAAATGAGGACTATGCCTAAAGGGCAGGCTGCCCTCCGCTGCAGGGGAATGGAAATCGGCACAGCCACTATGGGGTACAGAACAGAGGATCCTTACAAAACTAAAAATAGAGCCACCATGTGATCCAGCAACCCCACTCCTGAGCATACATCCAGAGAAAACTTAACCTCGAAAAGATATATGGGCACCTCAGTGTTCACAGAAGCACTATTTACAACAGCCAAGACATGGAAGCAACCAAAATGTCATCAACAAATAAATGGATAAGGAAAACGAGCTACATATCAGGATATTACTCAGCCAAAAATAAAAATGCCATTTGCAGCAATATGGATAGACCCAGAGATTAACATACTAAGTGAAGTAAATTAGAGAAAAACAAATATCATATATCACTTAATTATGGAATCTGAACTAAATAACACAAAATAACTTATTTACAAAAGGGATAGAGACTCACTCGCATGGAAAACAATCTTAGAGTTACCAAAGGGAAATGATGAGGGAGGAATAAATTAAGAGTTTGGGATTACAAATAACACTATTACATGGAAAATAGATAAACAACAAGGTCCTACTCTATAGCCCAAGGAACTATATTCAATATCATCTAATAGTCTATAACAGAAGAGAATCTGAAAAAGAATATATACTGTATAACTGAATCACTTTGCTGTATACCAGTAACTGATACAACACTGTAAATCAACTACATTACAATTAAAATTTTTTAAAATAGAATTATAAACTAATCTCCCCTTGGAGGCCTAGGGATCAGAAAATCTGTCCCAGGCATGTGGTCCAAAGTCAAAGAGAAAGTCACCCAGCTCTAAGGGGTCTAGGGCACAAGGGTCAGAAATGTCACTAGAGACACTATCTGCAATCAAAACAACACCTGCTTGACCTGGTTCTCCTAAGAATTACATACATATACTATATAATAGCTATAATATGATTATATAATAATTACTATTATCATCATTATATTTTTAAAAACTCACATATTCACAGGTTAATCCTTGAGGTGGGAAAATGCACTCCCTTAGCTAAGAATCATGACTCATCCGCTCAAGAAAGTCAGATGATTCACTGAGATGACAGAGGAGACAAGACTGAAAGTCACCTTTGTAGCATAAACTCCAACATAAACTGGATAACACTTTCGAAGTCCCTCTGAAAATGAAAATCTACTAATAATAATAAAGGAGGAGAAAGATATGGGGAGCTCCCAGTACATTTCTTTCCCCTTTCCTTGTCTGGAGAGTCTGACCAGCACACTAGGCATAGACCTGCAGTGATGAAGGGATATTCAAACTGGAAATTCTGGGAGTTCTTCCTCTTTGTCTTCCCTAAGGCACTCACCCTACCGAGCGAAGCAGAAATGACCAGGGCCGAGTGTTCATCACTCTCCCTCTTTCCTGAAGCTCTCTTCCTCACCTCCTCTTTCCTTGCAGACTCAGATCCTCAAGCAGCCTGTCCCATCTGCATTTCCTTATTTCCAAACGAAGCTCCACAAGGCCTTAGATGTGGTTCTGATTAAAGAGATTCACACTAACAGAGGGTGATAGTCATCCATTCTCAGGGGCCATCTGAATTTCCAAGGAAGACTTTGCTCATCAAACTGGATTTCTCCATTCGTTGTAGTGTAGGGAATTCTTTAAACAAAGGGAATTTTCAGACACTCAAGTCATTTCCAGCCTCTCTCTATTTCACTTCAGCTTTTCTCCAACAGGTTTTATCACCAGTAGCAAATACAAAAATAGCTTTAAAGACAAGAGGAATGCAATCCATCCCCTCCTTAACATACTTAAGACACTAAAAATCTTTGTACATAGTGGTTCATGAAAGGGGATAATTCTTGAGGGAAAGTGGTTGGTATTGATCCTGACCCTCAAGTTAATAAATCCAGCACAGTATTTCATAAATGAGACTATATTTCTTCCTAGTAAAATTTTCTTTCATATTAATTATGTACCATCAGTTGTTTTAACTTTTTTATAAAAGACCCTTCAAAGGTAGGCTACTGTAACAGATTTAATGAGAGCAGAGTGGTAGATTCATAAAGATTAGGGCTGTGAGAGAGAGAATCTACTGTCAGGGTTCTCAGCCTCAGCACCGCCAGTTCTGAGACTGGATAACTCTGTGTTGTTATCCAGGGAAGTTGTCTAGGGCACTGGAGGGTGTTGAGCAGCACTCATGGCCTCTACTCACAAGATGCCAGTCTCACCACTACCCCTACTTGTGACAACCAAGATCACTGCAGGCATTTCCCACAGTCCCCTGAGGGCAACACTGCTCCAAGTTGCTAGCTACTGATATAATCCAACCTCTTCATTGCGAATAGGTATCTCAAATACAGAACAAGGTGGAGACATCATCATATTTACAGCTCTCAGTTCAGTCAATCAGTCGTGTCCGACTCCTTGTGACCCCATGAATCGCAGCACGCCAGGCCTCCCTGTACATCACCAACTCCCGGAGTTCACTCAGACTCACGTGCATTGAGTCAGTGATGCCATCCAGCCATCTCATCCTCTGTCGTCCCCTTCTCCTCCTGCCCCCTATCCCTCCCAGCATCAGGGTCTTTTCCAATGAGTCAACTCTTCGCATGAGGTGGCCAAAGTACTGGAGTTTCAGCTTTAGCACCATTCCTTCCAAAGAAATCCCAGGGCTGATCTCCTTCAGAATGGATTGGTTGGATCTCCTTGCAGTCCAAGGGACTCTCGAGAGTCTTCTCTAAAACCACAGTTCAAAAGCATCAATTCTTTGGTGCTCAGCTCTAGTTAGGAGTAATGAAAGTTGCTCAGTCATGTCTGACTCTTAGCAACCCCATGGACTGTAGCCTGCCAGGGTCCTCTGTCCATGGGGATTCTCCAGGCAAGAATACTGGAGTGGGTAGCCTTTCCCATATCCAGGGGATCTTCCCAATCCAGGGATCAAACCCAGGTCTCCCACATTGCAGGCAGATTGTTTACCGTCTGGGCCACCAGGGGAGCCCAGTTAGGAGCAGACTCAGGCGTGTATCATAGTTTGTTCCTATTATCAGTCTTACTGTCAGTATTTGAGTTGTTATTTCTATCATTACACCCTTGAAAATAATTTTTGCTTCCATCTACTCTTTCTGGCTTAAGCACACGTTATACTATCACAGAAGAAGTGAAGTGAAGTCACTCAGTCGTGTCCGACTCTTTGCAACCCCATGGACTGTAGCCTACCAGGCTCCTCCATCCCTGGGATTCTCCAGGCAGGAATACTGGAGTGGGTTGCCATTTCCTTCTCCAGGAGATCTTCCCAACCCAGGGATCAAACCTGGGTCTCCCGTATTGCAGGCAGACGCTTTACCATCTGAGCCACCAGGAAGTCCTAGTGGACATCACTATCACAGAAACTGAGAGCTAAAAAAGACTTTTAAATGTTGAAGGAAGATACATATCTTGTATTTGCCACGTAAATGTATTAGTTAGGGGTCAACAGAACCCTGTGCTGAATCAGCTCATTTGATGATGGAACCTGAAAAATTCCATGATCTGCAGTTTGCAGGCCAGAGAAAGCCAGCGACTGGGTATGAAAGGTCTGAGAGCCAGGGAGCTGACAGTATGGGTTCCAGTCTAAGTCTGAAGGTTTGAGAACCAGCAGCAACAAGGGCAAAAAACTGATGCCCCAGCTCCACTGCTTAGTTAGAGAGCCAATTCTTCCTCCCCTTTTTGTTCTATTCTGCTCTCCAGGGATTAGATGACACAGAACCCCCGCCCCACTCCCCCAAACAGAGAGACAGCAATTTGTGTTAGTCAATCTACCAATTTAAATGCCAGCATAAGCTGGAAGCACCTTCACAGACACACCCAAGAATAATGGTTAGTCAGGTATCTGGGCACCCTCTGTACCAGTCAAGTTGATGCATAAAATGAACCATCACAATAAGGACATTGAACAAAGAAAGGGAAAGAAAAGAGAGCAAATACATTCAGCCACATGCCGTGCATCTTACTTGCAGATCCTCATGTCACCTAATCAATAATTCCTGCTGTATAAGCGTGTGTGCTGAGGATTTCAAAGTGCCACACCCACATCAGTATCCCTGGAATATTTCTTGAGGAGAGTAGCAATGGGTCATTTCTCTGTTACCGTCCCCAAACCAGGTCTAAATGCATCGAAGAAGCTGGTATCAAAGTCCAGAGTGCACCTTTGGAAGCTGCTATTCATGGTGCTTTAAGAAATGTTTAGGGACCCAGCTCGTGTGCAGGTTGTATCCATTCTACCATCCAGGGCTTTGCAGCGTCGCCTGACAGGCGGTAATGAAGCAGGCTGCGCTGCTTCTCTGGGTCACCTATCACAATCCTAAAGCGCCCCTGACATTTCACAAAGGCCTAATTTCTCCATTTGGTAATTCTACTTGAGGAAAAAATGCCAGACTGCTATGCACTTCTGCCTGTAACCAAAGGGACAGAAATTGGAATGAAGGACAACGAGGACTGAGTGACAGCTGTTGTGTTTTGATTTGGTTTCTGAGAATGGGAGCCAACTTACAGAAATGGACAAGAATTGAACTGAGAGGTAGAAAGTGGGTTTTCAGACTGCCACTTGACAAGATGGGACTTCAGACGAGTAGTTTTCAACAAGAGATAAATTAGCCCTCGGGGCTTCCCTGGTAGCTCAGATGGTAAAGAACCTGCCTGCCATGCAGGAGCCCTGGGTTCGATCGCTGGGTTGGGAAGATCCCCTGGAGGAGGGCATGGCAACCCACTCCAGTGTTCTTGCCTGGAGAATCCCATGGACAGAGGAGCCAGGTGGGTTACATCCCTGGGGATGCAAAGAGTCAGACACTACTGAGCAACTAACACACACACAAACTAGCCCTCCAGGGAACATGTGAGGATACCTGGTGACATCGCTGGCTGTTACAACAGGGAGGGTAGGAAGAGGCCTGGGATGCTGCTAAACATTCCATGCACTGCAGACCACCACCCCCTACCCTCCACACACAGACAATAAAGAATGATCCAGCCCCAGACACCAGTAACACCATGGCTAATAAACTCTGCTTTAGGCAATCACTTTTCATCATTCTATCCTCACTTCCCTTACCTGGAAAACAGAAACCATGTATCTCATGGAAATAAACATATTTTAAAGTGTTTGATTTTACATAAAGGGAGGATTATCTCATCCTGGGGTCCCTGGGGTCATTGTACTACTTCACGTCTATCAAAAATGCCTACGAACTCTTCATTTTCAGCTTTAAACTTTAATTTGGACTTTTAAGAAATTCAAATTAATTTTTTAAATAACTTAGTAAAGAAGGCTAATGGAAGGCTAAGCAATGGAAGGCCTTCCTGTTGAGGGCAGGGCTTAAAGCAGAAGACAGTACAGAGCAGAAGCTGAGAGACCAGGCTTTCAGGGAAGCGCTTCTAGGATTCAAAGTCCAGCTCTAACACGTATTAGTTTATGATCGTGGGCAAGTTACCGAATATCAGTAAAGCAAGGTATTAATCGTACCTCCTTCATATGACTGTTGTGAGGCTTTAATAAGCTAATGCATATAACGAGCTTACAACAGTTGTTGGCAGATAGGAGACAAATACTGGGTTAGGATTTTCTGTAACATCTTATGGCCAGCCCAAATTAAATCTTACTGGCTACCCCAATATTAAATACTGGCAATTATTAAGTTTTTAATGAAACTGAGATAAGTGATGTGTTAGAGGACACAGAGGAGTGTAATGTTATCCGGTGGAGGGGTGGTCAGAGGACGCTTCCTGGAAGAGCTAGTACCTGAGTTACATCCTTACAGACCAACAGATATTGGGGGAAGAGTGTAAAGCTGGAAGCAGGGGTGCCAGGTAGGAAGTGGTTACAAAGTTCAAAGCTGAAAGTCGAAACCAGGGCAGTGGTTGTCGGAATGAAGAGGAGGTCTAACCAGCAGGACTCAGTGATGACCAGCTGTGGAAGGGAAATCGGGAAGGAGCGCTAGCGTGCCAGCACAAGTTGTTTAACTCCCTGAACTTCAGTCTCCCTCATCCATGAAATGGAGATAACAGCACCTGCCTAACCAGATTCTTGTAAAGATTAAATCAATTTTATTTAAAAGCCCAGGGCATAGTAGCACATGGTAGATAAAAAATGGAAACGTTCACTACTATTATTATCAACAATAGCTAGAGAAGCCCTGGAAGGGGCCCCTAAATGTCAGGCAGACCAAGAGACTTAGCATCAGGCAGAGATTCGCCCAGTGTTACACCGTCTGCTCAGTGACTGAGCCATAAACTGTGCCTGCCTCTAAGCAGCAATGAGCGTGCAGAACTGGGTAAGGTCCACCCATAAAGACCATCCGAGTGATCAAGCCCTACCACCTTCTGAGTTCCTTGGCATGCAAAGAAGGGCTAAGCAGACTAGGAAGAACTGGAGAAAACAGCACATCGATCCTCAAAGAACTGCCAATCTAGTGAAAGCAATTAAGCCAAAAGTTTGGGAAAGCGAGTAACGTACTCACCGGTGCCCCCACCAGAGCCAGTGAATGTGTCCTGATCACTATGATGAGCAGGACAGCGAGGTGAGTCAGACGTGGCTAAATACATAACATTCCTGCCATTGCACAACTGAAACTGTTATAATGTTATATATGTCAATCATACCTTAATACAAACAATACAATAACGTTTTTAAAGTTCCTTCAGGAAAAGATTCACAAGGGGCCCCTGTTCATTCAGAATATGAGCAAATAACCTCATATTTCAATTCTCTAAAATAATTTCATTTGAAAACTGCTTAGAAGTAAAATTGAAACCATATCAGAACAGTATAGTGTCTACTTTTACACTTTTAGAGATGAATCTTTCTTCTCTACTAAGTTCAACAGTTCTTCTCTGTCACTGTGGTTTATATTTCTCATAATACTCCTCTTTATCTCATGATGTGGTATGAGCCTTAAAGCAGTGAAAGAAAACAGATTTCCTAGAAGTGTCCACTTATTTACTCTAAGTAGGTGGCAATCAAAAAGAGCCCAAGGACAAGTCCCTTGAATTGCTGAATTCTGATGGGGTTCTTACTAGAAGTCATAACTCACAACCTCATAAAAAAAAAAAAAAAAGACCAAATTGCTATTTTAAGTGTCTCACATTTTCCTCCTAACAGATGAACAGATGAGTTGAATTCCTCCTCCTCTCTATCCCTTCCCCACTACCTAAATGAAACCAGATATCAAATAGATGATTGCAGCATGGCACTATTTGAAATAGGTTATATGTAATTTCTTACCAAATGGAAAGAGCTGAAAAAACATGTTTCATTCATTGTGTAAAATTTATAGTTTCTTTCATTCTGTGCAAGTTCCATAAATTTTCCTGAAAACTTGCAACAGATCTATGAGAGCAATCTGTGCTCCATCAGCTGAATCAAGATGTATCAATTTTTTTATATATACACTGAAGACTCTTGAAGCATCAGACCCAAGACATATTAACTGGCCAGATAAGACTCAAAAGAGATAGAAACAAGTTACAGATGGCCTGCAATAATGATGTCAACAGAGAATCGAGCTTTTGAGAGTTGGAGTGACAGCTCTGATGAGCTCCATGGGATGATTTCTTTGCTGACGTTTTTAGGAATTCCATTTTCAAGTCTATTATGGCAACCACTCAAAAGCATTTCTTAAAGGAGAACATATTGCTTCCTGTCAATCTAACATTTAGGGTGCCAATGTTTAATGACCAAGATATTAGAATATGATCTTGCAATTATTCTATCTGAATTGGCCAAAAATTATGCTTTGGTCCCCTCCCACCTGGTCTCAATAAAGATAAATATCTTGAACAAGATATGTTTGCAGAATCATCACCACTCAGATTAGATCTGTTTAGAGACCACATTTCAATCTTGATTAAACTCAAGGGAAGTCTTCCTCAATTGCTCTTGTCATTAGAACACAACATTTGGAGAGGGAAAGGCCAAGAATGGGAATGCAAACAAGAATGGGAAAAAAAGAAAACTACATAATAACATTATTCCTCTAAGCCATAATAATGAATTCAGAGTATGTGTTCATAATCTATTACTAAGACAGAATAAGGCATGAGAACAACAAGTTCTGTTAGAAACATTACTTTCAGCACTCCTCCCCTTTCCTTCACTTTTCATTTTTCCCGTGGACTCCTGATGCTTTCACTTGAATAAATGGCACTGATCATCTCTAAACAATTATCCTTCTATTATATTTTATAAACAATTGCAAATTTGGTTGCAACTGAAGTTTGTTGATCCCACAGCAGCTGGACTCAAAAATATGCTTTTCAGCTTTCTGAAGTGCCCACTGTATACTGGGATGGTGGAATATGTGATAGGGGCCTGGACATGGAGAAAATGTCACAGGCACATGATACACTGAATTGACATCACAATTCTGAATCCTAAGAGGTACAATTCAGTAATTACTGTCTTTTTCTTTGCTTTACTTGCAAACAAAACAAAACAAAAATCCAACAAACAGATCTCTAAAGATTACAGATTAAATGTCTGAAAACACAATTTAGGAAATATGTACAGTAAGATGTTTTATGAATATAAAGTTGAAAGATAATGAGACATAAAAGCACGTTAAAACACATTAGAGAGATATACAGAAAGCTGTAGTTTTTGTATCATAATAAAAATAGGTATAGACTTTTAATGTTGGTATAAATAAGTTAAATATGTACAAACATAAAGCTAATGCTTTCGATTCTCATGCAACTATAAATCTGAAAAAATTTATAATTTTAAAACAGAGCTAAAAAACCAATAAAAATAAAATTAATAACAATAATATTGTATACAATGCTTTGCTGCATCTACCTCACCATTTATAATGTAAACATTTTATTGAATGAGAATTTGTATAGAACCATTTAGATGTGAATAGTTTATTCCATGTTGTACCCATCTGATGACTCATTTTCTTAAAAGATAATTCCCATTTACTGCAAAATCTTTTTCATATGAAATTCACTTGGTGAATCACTAAATATCATTAGATGTATCTTTTTAATATTTTATTAGCTAGTGACAATAAGGAATCAATTAAAAGCTTCATAATCATAAATACAAATGAAAATTCAGGCACTGAAATCATATGACTGTACTGTTTCAAGATGGTTTTCCACATGATTCTATACAGGCTTATATTAAAGGGTTTTATTATTGGCATAAAAATTCAAAATAAAGATATTCTCATGGAGTACTCCACAATTCTAAGACTAAGTTAAAGAAAGTGCTTGTATAAGTATGTGGGAACACTTCACTTACAGTTCTACTTAAGTATTCCTATTATTTTCTTATTCACACTGCAGTCTTTTTCCACAGTCCTCTTTAACTATTGTGAATACTATGCAATCATTTTTGTCTTCTTATTTTTATGGCCACTATATCTCAAATTGGATTAAAGAGTTATCTGAGTGGTGGTAGCCCTCCAGATGGGGGGAAACAAAGTTATAGGTTCTTTTAGGGGCTAGTAGTATAGGAACCGGAGAAGGCAATGGCAGCCCACTCCAGTACTTCTACCTGGAAAATCCCATGGATGGAGGAGCCTGGTGGCCTGTAGTCCACGGGGTTGCTAAGAGTGAGCGACTTCCCTTTCACTTTTCACTTTCATGCATTGAGAAGGAAATGGCAACCTACTCCAGTGTTCTTGCCTGGAGAATCCCAGGGACGAGGGAGCCTGGTGGGCTTCCGTCTATGGGGTCGCACAGAGTCGGACACGACTGAAGCGACTTAGCAGCAGCAGCAGCAGTATAGGAACAGTGTTAGTCGCTCAGTCGTGTCCAACTCTTTTCGATCCCATGGACTGTAGCCCACCAGTCTCCTCTGTCCATGGAGTTCTCCAGGCAAGAATACTGGAGTGGGTTGCCATTTCCTTTTCCAGGGGATCTACCTGACCCAGGGAGTGTAGGAACAAGTGGGCAGCAACTTCCCCTCAAACCACTTAGAGGAATTCTTGTTAATTTTAGGTCACAAATTATTGTCTCAGCTTCCAGAGAAGAAAGACTTAGCTCGTCCACTGTGCTTCTCCTAGCCATTTGGGATCCAGAAAGGTCGTGTATGCGTCCAGTGTCAATCTTCCCCCAGAGACCCTGTCCAATGACAACCATCCCCCCGAGACGTGGATCGAGCTCTGCCCAGGATTGAACCGCCTGTGGTCCTAACCTCGGTTCCTGACAGACGGACACAGATCACATCGAGCTTTCAGAAAAGAAAGCTGTGAACCAGTGCAGACTGAGATTTCCCCCGGCAGTCCAAGGTCCCACTTGCACCCAGTGACCCACAGATTCCAGGAGACAACTGCTTTCAAAAAAGTGATAAATGAGAATTGGGAGGGAATAGAAGAGTTCTTGGATCCCTGTTTCTGAGATCTCACAAATTACTCATAAGATAGAGTATATTCCAGTCACATTATACTCTAACAGTCAACTTGAATGCCCACTACTTTCATAATGTAATACATAATACAAATCAACATAGTTATCCTTTGGTTAAATCAGAATTTAATTGATAGTCAACAGAGTAAAATTGTTTATTCTTCTTTCATCTGCTTTTCTACTAACACACTTTATAATTCAAAGAAAATAACAAAGTATTTACTCCAATTTATTTATATATCATATTCTAATTATTTCTCTAAGTAATATCATTGGAATCTGAAACTCTATTTTTCTTGATTGGGTGATTCTGTAGTTTTATTTTTCCCCTCAACTGTTTCATAAAACTACTATTCTTGTTGTAACACACATAACAAATTTTCAGATATTCTTTGCTTTGTTTCAAAGCTACTAATCAATCATTAATGTTTAATGCATTAATATTAACATATTATTGAAACTGTTAATGAGAATGATATATTTATTATTTATGAAAGTGATCTAAGTCCTTGGTCCTATGTAGATTCTCTAACCTTTTAAATATTGAACTTGTAAATAAATTATATAAATGGTAGAAAGTAATATTTCTCCTGATTCATATTTAAACCCACCCTTTCTATTGCAAATGATATATTCTATGAACATTGCATTGATTAACTAATAAATTTTAAGTGTTATGACCTACCTGAGCTAAACTAGAAATAGGACATTTTTATCAGATAAATATCATCAAAATATTGCGCGATAAAAATAGAAATACAAGAAGATGAGGACAATACTTTTTCAAAATCTGAAAATCAAGCAAAAAATCATAATAAACTTGAGAAAAATTTAGCCCAGTGTTTGATGATGTACATAACTCAGAAGAATTCCTTGTTTTCATATATATTCAAGCTTTTTACATCTCTATTCAGGGTAGAAACTTATCATCATGTCATTAAGCATTTATCACATGTTGTCATGAAGTTGCTTCAGTCATGTCTGACTCTTTACTACCCCATGAACTGCAGCCACCCAGGGTCCTCTGTCAATGGGATTTCCCAGGCAAGAATACTGGAGTGGGTTGCCATTCCCTTCTCCAGGGGATCTTCCTGACCCAGGGATCAAACCTGAGTCTCTTATTTCTCCTGCATTGGCAGGCACATTCTTTACCACTAACCCCATCTGCAATAAGGCAGAGCACAAAAAAATATAGGATTGTATATGAGGTGGTATGCTAAAATGACAACTATCTATCAATCCTCAAGGGCAAGGGTTCAGTACTATTAAGACTTATTTTCTCTTTGCATAGAGCGTGGAGCATCTTAAATTGTCAGAGAGCCACACAATATGCAGTCTTTCAGGAACTCAGGCTAATAGTGACCACACTACCTTTAACACTAATTATCACTATTTTGGCAGATATATGAAAAAGATCATGGTGGAGCACTCATGAAAATGACTACAACTTAGGTCTGGAAGAGACATATTTAAACTTCTACTCCATTCCTAGGAACTCTGTTTCAAAGTCACACTTAAAGGCAGAGCAGCTGAGAATTTAATTGAACTCAGTAACTAGGAATAAAAGGAAAAGAGAACTTTGGTGGTTAAGCTAGGAGATTCTGCCCCACACTGGAAGTCATGAACAGTAGGTGTTCACAATCAAGGAAGACAGAACCCAGCGATACAAAGTAACATAGGTTGAGCAGTCATTTAACATTATAGATAATAAACACTACAGGCATCCAGAGGAAGAGAAAAACATCAAAGTCAAAGCTTGTCTGAAAAAAAAAAAATGCATGTAATCTAAAGGTGGTTAGATGGCCTTTCAACAAAGTGCTGGGGAATGGGGGGCTGCATTCCACATTCATAGGAAATGGTTACTGTTTGTATCAATAATGGGGAGGTAAGGTAGAACTTTAGAGACTAATAGTCCTGAGATCAAATAGCAACTCTTCCTAGCTGTGTGACCTTGAGGAGGTCATCTAACCTCTCTGATTCTGGCAAGTCTGGACAAACCACATGATTTTCTCTATCTTCGTATCAACATATATCAAGCTGTGGCCACAGGATAAAAAAAAAGTATTTTCTGTAATCAAAAAAGAGAGGGATTAGAATATCTGTTTTTTAATAAGAATTACAAGAGATACTTTTAACCTGGCAGTTTGGGAAACATTGAGAATATATAATCCTCAGTTATTTTTTGTTTGTTTTCAGAAAGACAGCTTGATAGAGCAATCAAAATAGAAACTTTGAACTCAGACAGTTTGAATCCTGATTCTGCCACTTGCTAGCAATGAGCTTCTTGGCCTATTAAACATTCTTCTTAGCCTATTAAACATGCTGATTCCTACCTTACAAAACGGTCCAACAGTTTGGTTTCCTCTTTTCTCCCTGACCACTTATGTTTATTCTTTTTTTACTTTTTCCCCTTCATCTAAAAATGTTACTGCTCCTCAGGATCAGTTCATCTTTTTACTTCTCCCTGCACACACATGGTCTCAGATGAACTCATTCTGTCCTTTACTGTAAAATTCTAGCTCTGGGTTTTTCCTTCCCAAATACATGTTCAGCTCAGCCTTCTGATATCTGACCTGCAGATTCATAGGCAACTGTCTTATTAGTATTCCACCGAGAGCTCAGAGACATGTCAAAGCAATGTTTTTGAAAAAAATTATCAATTTCTTCCACTTACACCCCAATTATATGCATAAACACGCAGTCTTCCCCAGTCTTCTCCATATGAGCACATGGCATCATTATCATCTATTAACTATTCACTTCCAGTTATCCCAGTCCCTTCTGGTTTCCTCATTTACCCCTACACACAAAAATCAACCCATCACCAAAATATCTTAAGTCTGTCCGGTTCTCTCCATATTTACAGCCATCTCCCTAGACCAAGCCACCACCAGCACACCTTTTCTGATCTATTAAAATAGACTCTGAACTAAAATATAAAACAGTCTCCACAGTTTTCAAAGTGAACTTTCTAGACATGAAAGGAAACATATCACTCCCTTGCTTAACACCCTTCCAAAGCTTCCCATTATCCAGCCAACACAGTTCAAACTCCATATCCTACAAAACCCTGAAATAATGTGACTTCTCCTTAGTTTTATCCATGCACATTCTGTCCTGCCCTCCTGCCTTACAGCTCCCTGTGATGTCTTTCCTGCTCAAAACAAGATCATTCCTGTCTAAGGTGTCTTGAGTTTTGTATTATCCTCTTTTGTGCTTAACTGGACCCTCTGTTTCCTTCAGATCACAATTGAGATATGAAACCCTCAGAAAATTTCCTCTGATCTCCAATCCAAAGTACTCAACCATACATTTGAGTTTTGCTTTAACTTACAGTGCTGTCACAATGAGTGATTATATATTCACATGTTTATTTATTCATCTTCTGTCTCCTCCCTCTGTATAATTCATTTTCTCAATACATATCAAGCACATGCATACTGCCTAGCATGTTATGGGTGCCCCAGACATATATATTTAATGTATATGAATCCAATGGAGAGTAAATACAATTCTCTTGCCCCACCACCGACAGTAGAGTGACAAAATTGAAAACACCCAAACCTGGATTCTAATTCTGGCTTCACTTTCAAGCCATGCTACTGTTTTAAAATATGGTACACTACAAGCAATAAATGCTGGAGAGGGTGTGGAGAAAAGGGAACCCTCTTACACTGTTGGTGGGAATGCAAACTAGTACAGCCACTATGGAGAACAGCTG
>NW_011494921.1:9084964-9102930 GCF_000754665.1 Bison bison bison | reverse complement strand
ACATATACACAATGGAGTATTACTCAGCCATTAAAAAGAATTCATTTGAATCAGTTCTAATGAGGTGGATGAAACTGGAGCCTATTATACAGAGTGAAGTAAGCCAGAAAGAAAAACACCAATACAGTATACTAACGCATATATATGGAATTTAGAAAGATGGTAACAATAACCCTGTATACGAGACAGCAAAAGAGACACTGATGTATAGAACAGTCTTTTGGACTCTGCAGGAGAGGGAGAGGGTGGGATGATTTGGGAGAATGGCATTGAAACATGTATAATATCATATATGAAACGAGTCACCAGTCCAGGTTCGATGCACGATACTGGATGCTTGGGGCTGGTGCACTGGGACGACCCAGAGGGATGGTACGGGGAGGGAGGAGGGTTCAGGATGGGGAACACGTGTATACCTGTGGCGGATTCATGTTGATATATGGCAAAACCAATTCAATAGTGTACAGTTAAAAAATAAAATAAAATATGGTACATTAATAGAAAATCTGAGATACTGTAAAGCCAACAGACGAGGAGAAAACTGCCACTGAAAAGGTGCCTGATTGCTCATTGTACCCGAGGGGAGGAGCACGACATGCCACAGGGAGCTACCCTGGAAAGCATCAGGTTGGTTACAAGCAAGGCAAGGGGCAGAACCCGAGGGCAAGAGACCTTACATTGGTTTCTTTAGGAAGGAATGGGTGAGGCGGGGTAAGCAGGCTTCGAGTTGGCTAGTTTGAATAATTTCAGCAGACCCTGGAGCACAGGAGCCACCTCTAGCTGTCTGGCACCGGCTCCGGGAGATCAGGTTAGCTGGATGGTGGCTCAGAGAGCAAGCACCTGACAGACGTGGGGCTCGGGGCTTGGACTCTAGGCGGGCGGCTTCTGTTTGAAAAGTGTACCTACAGGTGAGTTATTCACTCTCCCTAGGAACTGGCGATCCTTGCAGGGGAGCCCTCCACAGTCTCCAGGGCCCCAGCTGTCAAAGCATCAGAAATACAGAAAATCAAAGACACGGTACATACAACTACCTTGATGGGCAAGCTGTTTGACATCACTGCATCTTTTCTTTTCTCAACCTTGAAACAGATGCAAAGGTACATTAAAAATATCAAATCCATTTAGGAAGATAGTTTATTATTTTATAAAGAACAGCCCATCAAGAACACATGAGCTGGATTTTCTTTCCATATTATTGATTTTTTTATTCACGTTTGTACCACGCTCCTGTATTCCCTTGGGAAATTAATAGTCTATTTATGTGACTGCAGTGAGGGAGACCTGGGTTAGATTCCTGGGTTGGGAAGGTTCCCTGGAGAAAGGAACAGCAACTCCAGTATTCTGGCCTGGAGAATTCCATGGACAGAGGAGCCTGGCAGGCTACAGCCCATGGGGTCGCAAAGAGTCAGACACGACTGAGCGACTTTCACTTTCACTCCTGTGAGAGAGTTGACAAGAGCAGGAAAAGAGGGGTCACTTTGAAGCCAAAGAGGAAAATGACGCTAAACAGATCTGGCCTCATTAACATCATCCTTCAAACATCTGAGCTAAGCATCACTGTCACGACCCAAAGAGGTGAGGAGGGTCCAGACTCCACATATGTATGTGTGTGTGTGTGCTAACTGTGAAAGCATTTCCGTGTTCACCATGGCAATTCACTGTAAAAAAGTGAATGAAAGATCAAATAAAACAAGTAGAAACATTAGTAGGTAAATCTTCTAATTATTTGAAGCAAGAGAATATTTCTATTAAAAATAACTCAGACACTGGAAAGATTATAAATATTTATGTAAGAGTTAGGTGCAGAAGGAGACCTTCAGTCCATCAGCCCCTCTTTCTCATTTCTTCACTCTCTTCTTTATGAAGCTCAAATTCCATGATAATCACTACTTTGACTGTTGAGTCTCAAGAAAATGGGTAAATCTCTCTCAGACCACTTCTATTTTCCCTACCAGTTAGGGAGGCCTTCATCTGCTGAAAGGGCAGTGGAAGGTGACGGAGGATTTGAACTCCGAGGGGAAGGGGAAAGTCAGAAATAGGCATGGCTACGAGACAGAGTATGAGTTGTTAAGATCGCTGGTTTTACAGAGGACCTAATTGGTTGTATTGTGTGTTACTAATATTCTTGTAAATTCCTAACTTTCCTTTTGCCTCCAACTTTGGGTAAGTTCAACTGTCTGCCTTGAATATTGATGAAATTATACAAGATTGGAACTTCTGAAAAAGAGACAGAGAGACCTTCACTGAGGCCTCCCTATACCTAGAAATGCTGTTAAGTCTGTCTGAGTAATTCAAATTTCCTCTAAACTTTCCACACATGCCTACTGCATATCTTCCCCTCCTCTCTCCTACTCTGCATTCAGTAGACAAACCTGTAGAGAAAACAGAAACTCTCAGATGGGAAGATGTCCACTTCCCTGAGACCAAGCACATAAGCCTTCTTGATCTGCATCCATTCTCTTCTCTCTATTTTGGACAAGAACTTGCTTCTATCCAAGACCAATCTAATTCATTCTTAACAACATACACTATTATTCTTATAATTCACCTTCTCCCTCCCTTGCAGTTCCTTTGAACTGTTATTAAATGTTCTCTATTTGTCCCATTAAAACAAATAAGAAATAAAGTGAAAATCCCACAACTTTTCAACCCCATTTGGTAATGTACTCTCTTTCTCATAGCCAAATTTTTCAAAACACACATCAAAACCCTATATTTCAATTTCTCGTTTTTCCGTGCACTGTTCAATAATTGTCAGTCTGGTTTTCTGCTTATTCTTTTCTCCAGCACTATTTTTCCAAGGACCACCCATGATCTCCAAGTCATTAAAACCTATTGATTTTGCCTAGTCTTCATCTTACCTCATGTATAATCAACATTCAAATTTAAGTACTCCCTTGTAAGGAAAATAATCATTTGGGGGGATTTCCTGATAAATGATCTCCAGATTTTTTTTTCCTACCTCTCTGATAGTATTTGCCAAATTTTCAAGTTTGTTCTCTTCTACCTAAGCCAGTAAATACGAGTTCTTTAAGACTCAGGCTTGAGTTCATACATTTTCTCACTCAATATTTTACCCCTGGGAGATCTTATTTATAGCTGCAGCTTTAATTACTGTTCATTTTCAGATGACTCACAAATACTTCTCTTTCATCCTAAGATTCTTTTCTTAGTTACAGACCTGCTTTTCCAAATGTGAACTTGTGATTCCTCTATAACAACTCATGGAAATGTCAAATAAGCAAGGTGAAAACCAAGTCTCCTGATTTTCTTCACTGAAACTGGCTCTCTCCTAGAGCTTCCCATTACAGTAAATGGCTCACCATTCAGTCAGTTGTACAAACCAGAAATTTAAGAGTCATCACGTGTTTCCATCATACCTTTCTTCATCAGGACCTGTGAGTTTTATCTTATATATCTCTCTAATCTACGGATTCCTCTTTATCTTATCACCCTAGTCTAAGCCGCACCATCTTTTACTTGACTACTCCAACAGTACACTCATTCATCTACCTGCATCTACTCTGGCCCCTCTTTAAGTCCCAGGGTAACACCACCACCCTAATCTCCTGACTGACCCTGGTTAAGACTCTTGGGTGGCTTTCCATTGCCTTCAGGATAAAGACATGGATTCTTCCACATGGTCCCGCCATGACCTGCCCCATGACTATTGCTAGCTGCCCAGTCTGGCTTCCCTCGTGGTTCAGACGGTAAAGCGTCTGCCTGCAACATGGGCGACCTGGGTTTGATCCCTGGGTTGGAGAGGTCCCTTGGAGAAGGAAATGGCAACTCACTCCAATATTCTTGCCTGGAGAATCCCATGGACAGAGGAGCCTGGTAGGTTACAGTCCATGGGGTTGCAAAGAGTTGGACACGACTGGGTGACTTCACTTTTTTCTTTCAGTCTGCTCTTGGCCCCCACGTTACTGTACCTTCTTCACTGGCCCCTGGGTTACCTCCAGACCACATGCCCACCTTTCTCTCTCACACAAACTGAGTTTCACACATGCTAATCCCTTTTCCTAGTCATCTTCCATGGGGTCGCTAAGAGTCAGACATGACTGAGCTACTTCACTTTCACTTTCCTTCCTCATATTGCCTGAATAATTTCTCTTTATTCCTTGGGATCTCAGTTCAAGTATCACATCTTTAGAAAAGCTTTCCATAACCTTTTAGACTAAGTAAAAAACACTACCACTACCATTGTACGGTTTTACAGTACTGTGCCTCCTCAATATCCCTCTTTGGTAGACTTTATTTGATTAATATTTCTTTTTTCCCCCACTACTGTATAAGTTGCACATGGATAGCAATTGTGTCCATATTCCTCCCTATTTTATTACTAGAATTTAACTTAGTGTTACAACATTTAGCTTCATACTTGATATTTGTACACTCATTTAACACATATCCTTTGTATTTATATTATAAACTGATATACATAAATTGAAGTTCAGTCCACTCAGTCATGTCTGACTCTTTGAGACCCCATGAACTGCAGCACGCCAGGCCTCCCTGTACATCACCAACTCCCGGAGTTCACTCAAACTCATGTCCACTGAGTCGGTGATGCCATCCAACCATCTCATCCTCTGTCGTCCCCTTCTCCTCCTGCCCCCAATCCCTCCCAGAATCAGAGTCTTTTCCAATGAGTCAACTCTTCGCATCAGGTGGCCAAAGTCCTGGAGTTTCAGCTTTAGCATCATTCTTTCCAAAGAACACCCAGAACTGATCTCCTTTAGAATGGACTGGTTGGATCTCCTAGCTGTCCAAGGGACTCTCAAGAGTCTTCTCCAACATCACTGTTCAAAAGCATCAATTCTTCAGTGCTCAGTTTTCTTTACAGTCCAAATCTCACATCCATACATGACTACTGGAGAAACCATAACTTTGACTAGACAGACCTTTGTTGGCAAAGTAATGTCTCTGCTTTTGAACATGCTATTAAGTGATTATACTTAAGAAATTATAATTTTAAATGTGGTGCAAATTTGAGATAGGAAACATTAAACCTTTTTAGAAATACTATCCACACACTATGAAAATATTAGTGATTCCTCTAAGGTTGTATAATCTTATTCTAATTGTTAAATGCTGCTTTGTCCTGCAACTCTAATCTCATTATCATCAAGATTCTGCATCTATAGTTGGATTAGAAAAATCTACATCATCTTATCCATGATTATTCACTGAATTTTTTACTTTACAGCTCTCTATGGTGACTTGCAATCTCAAAGCAAAGGATTATTTGCTTTTTATCTGTAATCAAAACTGAGGATGCCACAGCAGAAATGCCAGCCATTATTGTTAAGGCTTATTTTTTTTTTAATCTTAAAGGCTAAGTGTGTTTATTTTGCTTCTATTGCAAAATAGTTCTATTTTTTTCATTGATCACTTACCAAGGGGTGATCACTCAAAGAACTAAATTTACAGACAAAATTTGCCACTTGCCAGAGTCTTTCAATCTGTCTCCATTCTGAAATGATTGATCCCCTCGCTTACAGTATATACACATGTACACCTAAGAGTCAGATTGCTAGTAGCACAACCGTTAATGTTTGTGTATTTAATTTCAACAGTAGGCACAAGACTTTTTTCCTCTTAAGTGTAAACCTCAAATCATACTAATTCCCATTTATTAATTTATTATTTATCCTTATAATTAATCAAGAAATAATTTATCAATCTCCACTTCCTGCCAAAGTCTGTAATATCTGACAATATAAATAATTCTTACACTGATATTCCATAAAACCATAAAAATATAAAAGAAATGGACAAAAATACACTGCTTCTATGTACTTTAGTAATCACATGTTGTAGACATTGGGAATTTCAATAGTTGAGAGAGGTGCTTACTAAGAAAAAAGTCTACAAAGTGCGTGTGCTTTGTGCTTAGTCGCTCAGTCATGTCCGACTCTTTGTGACTCAGTAGACTGCTGTAGCTCGCCAGCCTCCACTGTCCATGTGGATTCTCCAGGCTTGAATATGGGATGGGTTGCCATGCCTCCTCCAGGGGATCTTCCCAACCCAGGAATCGAACCCAGGTCTCCTGCATTGCAGGCAGATTCTTTACCATCTGAGCCACCAGCAAAGCCCAAGAATATTGGAGTGGGTAGCCTATCCCTTCTCCAGGGGCTCTTCCCAACTCAGGAATTGAACCAGGGTCTCCTGCATGGCAGGTGGATTCTTTATCAGCTGAGCTACCAGGGAAGCCCCACACAAAGTACATAATAAAACAAAAAATCAAGTCATCATTGATAGAACTAAAGATTATTGTCTTTGCCATCTCACATTTGCTAATAAAAGACATACTCTGAGAAGATGAGAGTGGAGGTGATAGAAACTTTGGGAAAGTTCCTCAAAATTCTTAGAAGAAAGTTCTGGAAATATACAGCACCATGAGAAGAATGCATAAGATAGATGAGAACAGTATATGTGGTTCAAAAAGTATTGAAAATGATCCTTAATGAGGGGCTAGCTAATCACAGAGTAATCAAGGAGATATTCTGTCTTAAGGGGAACCCTAAGAAACTAAAGGTTGGAATAGGGCAGAAAAAGCCTATTTTCATCCTTTTACTGAAGACTGATGCCATCAATAAAAATGTAATATTCATAATGGCTAATTTGATCTGATTGTTGACTGTGATAACAGGTACATTTACTCTCTAAAGAAAGTCAGGGTTTCTAGGAACTTTTGTAAGTATGTCATTAATTAGGACTATGAATTGTTAATGCAGCATTTGCTAAGCATCTAGGAAGAATTAACCCAGTTGCAAAGGGGATTAATTAAAAGTTTCGGCACTGGAATGATCTAGCTGAAGACTGCTGAGGCAGAAGTAGAAGACAGTTTATATCATTTCCATGCTGTACCTGAAAGTACTGAGCCCAAGGAGAGTTAATTATCTTCCCTGGAGGACACCAGAGAACAGAAACAGAAGAGGCGTCTGACTTCTGCTCGTTGCTATTTTAAGAAATTTAAGGCAACCTGGACACACTGAGATGATCTTTCATGTTTTGTTTCATTCTAGGTTTCTTGAATTTTTAAAACTAAGCTGGAGAGTTAATCACTCTTAAATACAATTTTCCAACTCTCTTTAGCTTCAGACTCATTTATACAGCTAACTGCCTAATTGACACCTTTACCTGAACATCCTGCAGGGAATTCTGCCTTAAGATAATGAAAATGGAACTATCCCCCCAAATACATGGACACGTACACAAATATACATACATGCACAGCCCCCTGCAAAACCTTTTTTACTTCTACTTTATCAATAGTTCACTACATCTATCCTGTCACCTGCACTACAAATCTGAGTCACCTGTGGCTCCTTTTCCCCAACATCCAATTATTCTTCTGGATTTCCCCATTTTTCCATCTGAAATCAGGGCAGGGAAACATATAGAAAGCACCTGACCTATAGCCCATAACACAAGGCAATCCACAAGTCAGGGGTTTTCCTTAACAAGGATCCTCTAATTTCTAAAATTATAATGGATATATATGGTAAGTGCCTCAATTTAATCTCCATATTACTATACCTATAAATCAAAGTGGCCAGATGCCTTGAAATGCTCACAAGTATATTCAAGGGAGTAGCAATCTGACAGAGTTAGGTGCTAAGAAACTATAAATTTCTACTTAAGTTTCCTAAATTTACACTTCTATTTATGCTCATTTTTGTTTTCCTTCTTGGTAAAATTACAAGACAGCTATTTACATAACGCTTAAACATCTAGCCAGCTATTTCCTGCCGTTGGTCCACATAACCAATTATTTCATTTAATCAAATGCTTTCAAACTGCTGTAACCAGCCAAGTCATTGACCAAGCTTGCTTATAAGTGAATTCCTTGGATACCAACACAGGACAATACCATTAGTAAAAAAAAAAAAAAAAAACTTTAACAAACAAAATGCTCCAATAGGCTGGGCAGCTGGTGATTATGCACTCAAACAGACTTGAGAAACTGCTGCTTGAATTTAGTTATAAAACCTTAAAATATTTCAAGAAATTAAGTCAGCCAATTAGAATCATTTTTAAAAGCATTTTCCAAAATCAGACCCAGTGTTTAACAGTGAATAAGTGCTGTTCCCTTATTAGATAGAAAAGACATAGTTGTTCATTTTAGCAAATTAGGAAGTTCCAGCAAAGAAAAGAAGAGAACCCTTCTTAACACCAGCGGGTATATTTCTGAGCAATGTCAGAGGGGCTTTAGTTTGTGCTCCATCTTCTCCAGAAAAGTAGGTTTGTGAGGGGTGTGTGTGTATTTATATGTGTTTTTAGTGCTAACATCAAATAATGTTCAAAACAGATGAAAAGCAATATATACGCACTCCTGGGTATTTTCCCCAGTGAAACAAAACCCGACGCTCCCACAAAAATCTACCCATGAAATGTTGATAGCAGCTTTGTTCTTAACCACCAAAACTGGAAACCACCCAGATGCCCTTCATCTGAGAAATGGATAAAGAAACTGTGGGACATCCATACAAGGAAATACTATTTAGCCATAAAAGGAAACAGTCAATACATGCAACACAGATGAATCTCAAATACATTTTGCTAAGTGGAAGAGGTCACACTGAAAAGGTCATGTACTGTATGATTCCATTTATATGATATTCTGGAAAAGGCAAGACCCTAGGGAGGAAAACAGATTAGTGAGCACCAGAAGTTAACTGCTGAGAGAAGATCTGACCACAAGAGAGAGCATGGGGGACTGTTTGGGGGTGGGGGGAAGGAGAGACAGAATTCTTCTGTACTTTATGTTGTTTAAAAGACTATGCATTTTGGAAATACATAGAACTTAACAACAAAAGGAGTGAATTTTATCATATGAAAGTGTGAAATATGTTATGCAGAAGCCTGTATATGTTTCCCCTATGTTTTTGTGTTTTTGGTTGGGTTTTTTTTTTTTTTTTTTTTTTTTTGGTGTATGTATCCACACACACACATGACATCCATAGTATACATCATAAAACACAAAATTACGTACCATTTCTGGTGGTACATGAACAAGAAACCAATCAGAATGGTCCTCCCTACAGAGGGAGATTAGAGGTCCCAAGGTGGAAGTCTTGATTTTCATTATTTATAATGTTAATATTGTTTCAATAATTGAAACAATATTAACACTATAAACAATGAAAAGGCAAAGGGAGAAGAGGGAAGCAGAGGATGAGATGGTTATGTAGCATCACCAACTCTATGGAGAAGAACTTGAGCAAACTCTGGGAGATAGTGGAGGATGGGGAAGCCTGGCGTGCTGCAGCCCATGGGGTCGCAAGGAGTCAGACACGACTGAGCGACTGAAAACAATTGGCATATAACTTTTCAATTAAAGGAACACCAAACTAAAAGAAAACATAAACATTTTGATGTTGCAATAGACACTTTTTAGGTAAATTTTCCTTTCTGACCACACAAACTGAAATCCTCTTTCGCTGAATATGGGTACAGTTAGGTGATGGAAAAGTCTGACAGTTACTTGGCGACAGAAGCTGTCTGAACACTGCAGTGACATGCTCTCCCTGTCCACGGGAGATTTTAACAGTTCCTCCCTGGTGAGCAGTACAAGCCAAAAATCAATGAAGGCAGAAGCAGCAGGTTGTTCCATGGTGGAACATGGCCTTAGTCTCATCAACAGCGGTCAGCACAGTCTTTGGAAGTAAAAAAGATTCAGAAAAATACACAGTTCAGTGCACAGGATGCCTGGTATGCTTTCTGGTCAAAACTGGAAATTGGGTATTGCAGGCAGATTCTTTACTGTCTGAGCCACCAGGGAAGACCATGGAGTGGGTAGCCTATCCCTTCTCCAGGGAATCTTCCAACCCAGGAATTGAACTGGGGCCTCCTGCACTGCAGGCAGATTCTTTACCAGCTGAGCTACCAGGGAAGCCTGTGTCTATGAGGATGTTACTAAATTTTCCATTCAAACTGCCAATGAAACATTAGAGATTGTAGGATTCACTTGTCATCAAAAGACCTTTAAGCAGCATAGTTGCACAACCGGACTCAGTGCTAAGTCTCTAATGATTGGACACGGTGCTGGCTTCCTCCTCCAGGATTGTACAACATTCAGGGGAAAAGTGACTACCCCACTGATGACACATGTCAGACATCCAGGAGGCTTTGTCATGTTTTAAAGAGACGGTTCTAGAACTGCATCTAATAAAAAGTAACATAAAGACTGGAATTTTTAAGATCTGTATGTTTATATGTATGTATATCTGAATAAGCATGTATTTCTGAGTTATTCTATGCTTCCTGGATCAGTAGTCTACGAAATATTTCATTGGGAAATTTCTGCTTCATTCTGCCTATATTTTCATAAAGGGAAAGTATGCTTATAGAGTAGGTATATAAGAAAACAGCTGTTTGATCCACTGTGAAAAGGGTGCTATTTTTGTTCAAGAACACACTTATTTATCATCTCAGCTGCTTTTTCATTTTTTAAAATGACATCTTTCAAATCACAAATGTTGATTTCCATTAAGGACAATTTTTGTTTTTTATGTTTAGTGCATTTTAAATAAAATTTATTAAAGATTTTCCTGTATCAAGCTTACAAAGATATTCCCCAGTGTTTTCTTTCAGAAAACATTATAATTTTAGGTTTTATGTTGAAAACTATCTAATTTGTTGATATAGAGTTGTTCATATTACTTTACTATTGTTTTAATGTACATGAGATTTATACTGATATTCTTTCTTTCATTTCTGATATTAGCTATTTGTGTCCTCTTTCTTTTCATTACTTATTATGACTAGAGGCTTACCAATTTTATTGATGTTTTCAAAGAACCAGCTTTTGGTTTTATTGATTTTATTGACTTCTCTATTTCCCTTTTTCAATTCCACTGATAACTATTCCAATTCTTATTATTTCTTTTTTTCTACTTACTTTGGAGTTAATTTGCTCTTCTTTTAATGATTTTAGATTTTTTTATATATGTATAAAAAAATTCCCCTCTAAACACTGCTTTAATTGAATCTCACAAATACTGACAAATTAAATTTCATTTTTATTTATACCAAAATATTTTTAAAGTCTCTTGAGATCTCTTCTTTGATTCAAGTGTTATTTAAAAGTGTGTTGTATAACTGCCAAATTTTTTCCAGAATCTTTATATTATCAATTTCTACTTTAATTTCAATGTTGTTTGAGAGCAGACAGTGAATGCTTTCTATTTTTTCAAATTTGTTAAGGGAAGTTTTATGGCCCAGAACATGGTCTGTTTTGATGAATGCTTCATTTGAGCTTGAGAAGAATGTGTAATCTGCTGTTGTTGGAAGTAGGGTATTAGTGTCTATCATATCCACTTGACTGATGATATTGTTGAGTTAAACTATGTCCTTACTGATTGCTCAGTCGGTAAAGAATCCACCTGCAATGAAGGAGACCCCAGTTTGATTCCTGCGTCGGGAAGATCAGCTGGAGAAGGGATAGGCTACCCACTCCAGTATTCTTGGGCTTCCTTTGTGGCTCAGCTGGTAAAGAATCACCTGCGATGCAGGAGACCTGGGTTCAAGATCTGTGTTGGGAAGTTCCTGGAGAAGGGAAAGGCTGCCCACTCCAGTATTCTGGCCTAGAGAATTCCATGGACTGTATAGTCCATGGGGTCACAAAGAGTCAGACACAACTAAGCGACTTTCACTTTCACTTTTACTGATTTTCTACCTGTTGGATTTATATCTGAAAAAAAAGGGGTGTTGACATCTCTAGCAATAATAGTGAATCTATTCCTCCTTGCAGTTCTATTCATTTTTTATTCTTATATTTTGATACTTTTAGGCACATACACGTTAAGTTGCCTTATATCTTCTTGGGGAATTAGCCACTTTATTATTATGTAATGCCCTTCTTTATCCCTAACAATTTTCCTCTCTTTGAAGTTGGCTCAATCCAAAATTTATATAACTACTCTCTCTATAACATCACATATATATACATACGAATTCATTCATGCAATCAGGAAATATACTCTTTGTGTGACTCTAATTCTTGGAAGAATTGATGCATTTGAACTGTGGTGTTGAAGAAGACGACTCTTGAGAGTCCCTTGGACTGCAAGAAGATGACACCAGTCAATCCTAAAGGAAATCAATCCTGAATATTCACTGGAAGGACTGATGCTGAAGCTGAAACTCCAATACTTTGGCCACCTGATACGAAGAGCTGACTCACTGGAAAAGATCCTGATGCTGGGAAAGACTGAAGGCAGGAGGAGAAGGGGATGACAGAGGATGAGATGGTTGGATGGCATCACTGATTCGATGGACATGAATCTGAGCAAGCTCTGCATGTTGATGATGGACAGGGAGGCCTAGCATGCTACAGTCCACGGGGTTGCAAAGAGTTGGACATGACTGAGCAACTGAACTGAACTCTTGGAAATCTGTTGAGATTCGCTTTATGACTCAGTCTGTGGTCAATTTTTATAAATATATTGTGCAGAGGGGAGGTAAGTGCATTCTGCAGTTACCAAGTAGAATATTAGGTTAATTTTTATAATTTTTCTCTTCAAATAAGTTTACATCTTTTATCTATTGAAAGTAGAGTGTTGAAAATATCCCATAATTGATTTACTTCTGTTTTTGCTCTGTATAAAATTATAAGAGCATGTTGTTGCTGCTGCTGCTACTGCTGCTAAGTCGCTTCAGTCGTGTCCGACTCTGTGTGACCCCATAGACGGCAGCCCCCCAGGCTCCCCTGTCCCTGGGACTCTCCAGGCAAGAACACTGGAGTACATACAAATATAGAGCTGTATTTTCCTGATAATCTACCCAATAACAGAATGATATTTTCATCAGATTCATTTCCTTAAATTTGGTGTACAGCTTTCTCTTTTTTCTCCTGGGTTTGATACGGGACCACTTGTTCCAAAACCATTTAAAATCACTGAAGAACTACTGAGGGAAAACAGTGTGAAACCACACACTTGGGATAACACACAGCTAACAACTCTCTCAATGACATGCTTCATCCCTTCAGTATTTCTCCCTGTATAACAAACTACTGGAAAACGCAGTAGTGTAAAATAAGAAGCATGCTATTAATTGCAATAGATCATCTGTGCGATTGTTCTGATCTTGGCCAGGCTCACCCACGCCCCTGCTGTCAGCTGGTTGACCGTCTGTGAGCTGCTTAGTCTCGAACATGATCAGGCCTTCGCTCCATGTGGTTTCTCATTCTCCAGCAGGCTTGCTGTGCCCGTGGCAGAAGCTCAGAGAAGCCTGAAATAGTGCCAAGCCTCTTGAGGCCTATGCTTGGAACTGGCACAGCATCATCTCTGTTGAAGCTAGTTACAAGGCCAGAGTAAATGAGAGCTGGGGACATAGAACCCCTTCTGATTGGAGGGACAGCAAAATCACATTGCAAAGGGTGTGGATGGAGGGAGGGATCAAGAATTTGGGACATTTTTACAGTCTATCACATACCTGAATCTTTTGGGGTCTGCTGTGTAACAGAAAAGGAAGGGGCCAAAATGATTCCTTTCCTTTTATTCTTACTTATAAAATGAAACTACATCTAAATGATCCCTGAAATTAACCATAATGTGAATGAAGAAAATTATAGACAAAATAGCCAAAGAGGATGGAGAGGTAATCTCAAACCTTTATTTTTTCACAAAGTTAATTCTAGGAATAATTTGCTATCTTTCTTGGTATATAACATTTATTTTTTATAAATATTTTTTAAATTTTATTTATTTTTATTTTTTGCTGTTCTGGGTCCTTGTTGCTGCACGTGGGCTTTCCCGAGTTATAGCAAGCAGGGGCTACTCTCTAGCTGCAGTACATGGACTTATTGTGGTGGCTTCTCTTATTGCAGAGCACAGGCTCATCAATGAGCTGAGGCCATCTAGGGCTACTTTTCACTGAACCTGGACCAGCTCCTGTGTTCCCTGTGGACCATGCCAGAAACTCAAATATATATGAATTCCCAGAGTATGAAGGTATCTAGGCTTTCTGTTTAAGAATAAGTGTAAAAGAATTAAGTAGAATCTTGACTCTTTTAGTGCCCTACCAAAAAAAAAAAAAAAAAAACCCTTACCTTTGCTGTGGACTTCCACCTCTAAATCTCTTCCACCTCTAAATCTCTAAGTCATTTCAGTCGTGTCCGACTCTGTGCGACCCCATAGACAGCAGCCCACCAGGCTCCCCCATCCCTGGGATTCTCCAGGCAAGAACACTGGAGTGGGTTGCCATTTCCTTCTTCAGTGCATGAAAGTGAAAAGTGAAAGTGAAGTTGCTCCGTCGTGTCTGACTCTTAGCGACCCCATGGACTGCAGCATTCCAAGCTCCTCCTGATTATGGTTCAGTCACCCAGGGATTTATCTAAATCCTTCTTTAACCCACTTAAACTTTTAGCCAGTGCAATCTCTTGGCAGTATCAAGTTTCATATATGTTTTGAGAGTTCCCAACCCTTTAAGATGTAATTATGTTCCCTTGAATGAAAAGAAAGAGCATTTGCTACTTATGGGTTTCAAATCCATTTAGAAAAAAGACTGCAGCCTTCTAGCTTGTGTTAAAGTCAAAAAGGAAAAATAAAAAGATTGTGTCTGTATATCTAGAGGCTTTTTATTTTGTAACATAAATTAAGATTAAGATGACTTTCTTCTTAAAATTCTTATGAACTTTACTTGTTTACCCATATTCTAATAAAGTTGGTAAAACTTTCTTTTCTTTCTCTAAAAAAGCAAAATTGCTTCTCACTGGGTTTTCCCCCTGGTCCCTCAGCTCAGGTACATGAAAATAATGCATCAAGTTACCACTTTATAATTGTACTTTTATTCCTCTTTTAGAGCCATTTCCCATTTTTTTTCCTATTGAAAATGTTCAAGGGGAAAAAAACCTCATAACTTCCTCACTTCCTGTGGGAGATAATGGCTGCTAAGGATAATAACCAGTAGAACACGCAATATATGGTATAATAATTCTCCAGTTTCCAGAATGGAACAATTTCATAGTTAAGTATTTGAACTACAGAGTTTAAATGGTGAAAATTAAATAACAATAAATTCCTGAACAGCTGACTATAGTTGTTAAGAGCGGAGATTTATCTATATAAACCTATATATCTCCAATTGTATATAATCATATTTAGGGACTGGACTGTTTTCAAGATTTTTCTTTCATTTCTGAGTTTCACTTAAAGTATTAGTTCTGTTATCAAAATACCGGGGCTTTAGGTCATAGTGACAGACTCACAGGCACAATTCACTCATGACTCTTAAGACTGTGAAGAAAAGAACTATGAGTCCATCTATCTCCCTTGCTATTCTCCTCTACTATAAATTACGTTTGGATGAGGGGAAAAGTGAGTTATAATAAATTTGAGCTGAAATATCTCAGCAGAAATTTGCCAAGTATGTTTGATGAAAGTACACTGGAAGATTCTTGTCCTGGAAATAAATCCTGTAATCTGGTACTGGTAAACCTGGCTGGTGGGGGGTTGTTGCAATTCCACGGGTTACGAGCAGACCCCTCCCCATTTAACCTCACATTAGAGATCTCTCAGACTCAATAAACATGTGCCTTGCAGACCACTGAGAATTGGGCACAACTCTTTATGACATTCCCATTCCTTACACTAGGTAAGCACAGACACAGTCTTACACTGCTCCTGAGGGACACGACGCCAAACAAGAAAAGAAGGTAACTCTAAGTTACTGCACTGGTATTTCACACTGCCTAGACTCTGAATAAACTGCCAACCCTCCACATTCTTCTAAAAATCTAAGTAACCTCTATTCTTATATGGAAGATCTATTGTTCAAAGTCCAAATGCTTGTAGGCTTGACCTAAGTTACTCTTAGCACAGTAAAGATTAAGGTTGGGCTGTTTTCACTGCAAAATGAAAATAGGAAGCACGCATTTAGTTGTAAATTTAGAGAAAAAACAAATATGATAAGCCCTTTGCTGATTATTAATTCCAAATCCAAGCTAGAATGATTGATAAGTATTCATGCCATCCCTTAAAAAAAAAAATGAACCTTTGAAGAAAAGAGAAAAGGTCCATTCCTAAGTTATTCAAAACCATTGCTCACACCAAGGTTAGGTACTAATATTTCGGTATCACTTTCTCATATAGCCATAGCTACAAGTGTTAACCTTGAATAAGAAGGCCAAGGGTACACTTTGGTGTGAATGTAAATTGGTACAGCCACTATAGAAAACAATATGAAAGTTCCCCAAAAAACTAAAAAAGAGTTAGCATATGATCCTGCAATCCCACTCCTGGGCATATATCCAGAGAAAACTAATTTGAAAAGATACATGCACCTCAATATTCATAGCAACACTATTTACAATAGCCAAGATATGGAAGCAACCTAAATTTCCATTGACAGATAAGCAGATAAAGATGAATCATTTATATATAAATATATATAAAATTACTCAGTAATAAAAAAAGAATGAAATGATGCCATTTGAAGAAGCAGTGATGGACCTAGAGATTTACTGTACTAAGTAGACCAGAAAAAAATAAATATGATATCAATTACATGTGCAATTTAAAAATACGATACTAATGAACTTATTTACAAAATTGAAGAAGACTCAAAGACACAGAAAACAGACTCATGGTAACCAAAGGGGAAGAAAGAAGAAAAGATAAATTAGGAGTTTGGGACCAGCAGATACAAACGACTACATATAAAATAGATAAACAACAGGATCCTACTGCATACCACAGGGAATTATATTCAAAATCATATAACAAAAATGATGGAAAAAATGTAAAAAAGTATACACACACATGTGTACAACTGAGTCACTTTGCTGTACAACAGAAACTAACACAAAATTATACATCAACTATACTTCAATTGAAAAAAAAATGCCAAGAATGTTTTCACATAGTTTATAGCCCTAGGCTAAAACTGACTATATTGATGGATAAAGACTTCATACCCAAGTCTACACTGTAAAGAACTCACATACATCTGAGGTTCCCTTGAACGCAACAGTTACGTACAGCTGATACTTGTGGCCTTCATAACTTCTCAGAGAAGAAAGTCCCCCATTTGAAAGTCAAATGGACAGTGTGTATATATAACATCTCTTAACATTTCTTCTTTGCTGAAATACTCAGGGATACGAAGAATGCAGTCATGACTACATTCGGTATTGCCATTGGAATACTTCTAAAATACGGCCCACTGACAGAAAGAAGCCCTGCTAAGGCAACACTATGAAATGTGCTGCTTGCATGTTAATCTGCTAAGAGATATTCTGACCTACATATTATATGATGAAAACAAAGAAACAAATAAGCACACAAAAAAATTCATTGAGAAGCAGTCAACACGCTGTAGAATAAGTCACGCTTTATTTACCAACCAAATTAAGGATAAACATATGTATTAACACACATACACATGTAAGAAGGTATAGACACATACGTACATGTGTGTGCATGTATAAACAGAGACAGAGGCAGAGAGAGAGAAATATCTGAAGATAGAAAAAGAAAATGTTAAACTGGTACGGATGCAACCTCAGGTATTGTTAAAGGAAGTATCTCTGTTCTGGGGGATGTTTTTTCCTTTGAGAGGTTTTTTCCACCTTTTGCATTAAATATGTCAATTTCTTTATCCCTTGCCATTCTGCATCAAAATGCTCATTTTCATGCATTCAAGTATGCAGATGAATTATGGAGATTTTTGGTACCAAATATTTTTGTCTGAAACTACTTAAAGTTTGTACTTTCACAGTGTATACTTTTCTAAAGTTCTAATTATTGGCTTCCTAATTTGGCTCTCAAGTTTGAAATTCCTATAATGAAGAAATTCTAAATTTCTAAATTTAACTAATTCTAAAAATGCCTATCATATCACAGATATCTATTATTATATTATTTAGTGGGGACCTTCCACTACTTATAGTCAAATCTCCTCATAATATTTTAACTCATTACTCAAGCCCATGCCTGGCCAACATGGCTATCCAA
>NW_011494921.1:9084608-9084864 GCF_000754665.1 Bison bison bison | reverse complement strand
GTAATATCTCTGCTTTTCAATATGCTATCTAGGTTGGTCATAACTTTCCTTCCAAGGAGTAAGCGTCTTTTCATTTCAAGGCTGCAGTCACCATCTGGAGCCCCCCAAAATAAAGTCTGACACTGTTTCCACTGTTTCCCCATCTATTTCCCATGAAGTGATGGGACCAGATGCCATGATCTTAGTTTTCTGAATGTTAAGTTTTAAGCCAACTTTTTCACTCTCCTCTTTAACTTTCATCAAGAGGCTTTTGAGT
>NW_011494921.1:9084276-9084508 GCF_000754665.1 Bison bison bison | reverse complement strand
TGAATCACAGCACACCAGGCCTCCGTCTCCATCACCAACTCCCGGAGTTCACTCAAATTCACGTCCATCAAGTTGGTAATGCCATCCAGCCATCTCATCCTCTGTTGTCCCCTTTTCCTCCTGCCCCCAATCCCTCCCAGCCTCAGGGTCTTTTCCAATGATCCAACTCTTCACATGAGGTGGCCAAAGTATTGGAGTTTCAGCTTCAGTATCAGTCCTTCCAATGAACACC
>NW_011494921.1:9070730-9084159 GCF_000754665.1 Bison bison bison | reverse complement strand
AAATAAAGTCTGACACTGTTTCCACTGTTTCCCCATCTATTTCCCATGAAGTGATGGGACCAGATGCCATGATCTTAGTTTTCTGAATGTTAAGTTTTAAGCCAACTTTTTCACTCTCCTCTTTAACTTTCATCAAGAGGCTTTTGAGTTCCTCTTCACTTTCTGCCATAAGGGTGGTATCATGTGCATATCTGAGGTTATTGATATTTCTCCCAGCAATCTTGATTCCAGCTTGTGCTCCTTCCAGCCCAGCATTTCTCATGATGTACTCTGTATATAAGTTAAATGTTCTGAGAACCAAAGAAACTTGCCTAGAACAAAGAAATTATCCATTTCCAAATGCCAGATAAACACAAGTGAACAGCCTGATCTATCAACGTCAGGCTCTGCTTTAGGCTGCCATCGTTGACACTGAAAACTAATCTCACAAAGTTTTGGAGATGATTTCTCTGAACCTGGTATGTGAATTTTTGTTTTATTTTACTTTGAAGAACAATGACCACACTCCTTTTACTATTACAATCACTTAAGGAAGTATTCTACTTGGACTCCCAGGTATTCAACTCCTAAGTAAGAATCCATACTTAATTTATATCCATAAAATGTATTCATTATTCTCAAATGCTGGTCTCCAGGTCAGAGCATCTGGATAGGGAGGAGATATTTTGCTTGTGAAAAAAGCTAAATTACTCTTCCTTTCATGACATAGGCAGTCATAAATTGAAATCATCAATTAGGATTTCCATTTCTTAAAAGATGAGTTCCTCTTCAAGGTCAGTGGGGGCCTTAGCTAGAGCCATCTTAATGTATCACAGAAGTTTATTACGACAACAGTGAATCTCAAAAGAAAACCAATTGGTGTCTTGATCATTTTCTTTCCCAGAGGATCCTCATCCTTTGTGGGAATATATCAACTTCTTCCCCACACCCATTTCTATATACCAAGGAAAACAGAGGAAAGCAGTGTTTGACAAACCACAAAAAGATACTCATGCATTTCCCCTAAAGCAATGAGTACTTACTTTAAAATTATTTTTAAATGGGATAATGCAATTGATTCTACCCAGGATAGCACAAATCCGCTCTAAGGTGGTTTACTGTCTACAGCTCTAGACACAGAAGTAGTGAAACTAATTTTAAACTCTGCCTTGCTCATCGACACTCACTGGAGACCACTGCAGTGCTTCCCAACCATTTTCAGGTTATACTCCACATAAAAGTGATTATATTCATTTCACACATTGGGATGAACTAGAATGGTTTGAGAGTGTCTATATAGGGCTTCATAAAAAAAAAAAAAAAGAAGTCACATTCTTAATACAGTGTAACAATATAAAAAATAGAATGAAAGTGATATAAAGACTATTAATTAAGTTTATATAAAACTTCTAAATAAAGAACTCCCATTTCTTGATGAGAAACTTGAGCTTGCGTTCATGAAAATAGATATTTTATGATTGAGCTGCTGCTGCTGCTAAGTCGCTTCAGTCGTGTCCGACTCTGTGCGACTCCGTAGACGGCAGCCCACCAGGCTCCCCCGTCCCTGGGATTCTCCAGGCAAGAACACTGGAGTGGGTTCCTTCCATTTCCTTCTCCAATGCAGGAAAGTGAAAAGTGAAAGTGAAGTCGCTCAGTTGGGCTATTGGCAATTCCTTATCATGATTTTAACGATGATATTTTTTTAAAGTCCTTCAGAGTCACATCAAAAAAAATCTTTATTCATATGGAGATAAAAAAATTTTTAACCATTTATCCATTTTTATAGTTGCCTAAAAACTGCCCAGTGCTCTGTGACAACCTAGGAGAATGGGATGCGGTGGGAGGTGTGAAGGAGATTCAAGAAGGAGGGGACACATCACCTATGGCTGATTCCCTCCAGTTAAAAATAAATAAGCTTTAAAAAATATAGCAAGTTGAATTATATCTAAAAAATCTAAATGCACATCATTTTCTGTCACTTGGTAATGTAATCTTGAATTTTTATAGCAATGCAAATGGATTTCAATCCACATAAACTTTTGTAAATGAGGATATTTCAAAATAATAAAGAACACTGAAATTTGCAGAAGGGGGGTTTATTTTGAGAGTGGCCACGCAGCAGCTACTGTGCCTGCACTAACCAATACAAACCACAACAGACAAACTCAGGAGCCCACTTTGAAATCACACCCTCCAGGAGCTCACTCCTGGCCTCTGTGAACGACCACAATTCGCAATGAACCACATTTTCTGTTCTACGTTCTGAACATGAACTATTCCAGCAGCAACCTGGGCTGCTTGGTTGTTCAGTTGCTCAGTTGTGTTCAACTCTGTGTGGCCCCATGGACTGCAGCACACCAGGCTTCCCTGTCCTCCACCATCTCCCAGAGCTTGCTTAAACTCATATCCATCGAGTTGGTGATGCCATCCAACCACCTCATGCTCTGTCGTCCCCTTCTCCTCCTGCCCTCAATCTTTCCCAGCATCAGGGCTGTGTTAGCTGGATGTCAAGGTAGATTCCTACAAGGTACAGCATCTCCTTAGTGCCCAGCAGGCATGTTACAGTCACAAAGGGCTGCCAATGTGCTTCCCGAGAGCCTGCCTGATGATCCACAGGTGGAACACATGCAGAGGCCTAGACCAAGCTTCCAAGGCTGAGAGGGTGAGTGTTTCTCCATCAGCGTCACACCAGGCCCACTGCAGCTCTTTCTGGGGATAAGTTAAGCCCTTATCTTCCTCACAGACTCTCATGGTTTGTTTCTCTTTGCTGCTGCTGCTGCTAAGTCCCTTCAGTCGTGTCCGACTTTGTGCGACCCCATGGACTGCAGCCTACCAGGCTCCTCCATCCATGGGATTTTCCAGGCAAGAGTACTAGAGTGGGGTGCCATTGCCTTCTCCAAGTTTCTCTTTAGGTATTAGTAAATTTTCTCAGTGTCCTTTCCCATCTGCTCATCTCTGAGGCTTTACTCTGTTCAGAATATTCAAATATTCAGTCTTTCTACACACACACACACACACACACACACACAAGCATCACGTCTTAGTCCTTTTCTTCCCATGAAGTTTCTTGGCTCCTTAGGGGAACTTTTGTACCTCATACCATGTGTGTGAAGACTTTGAGCTCCACACACCATGGTATTGAGGAAGCTACTCCTCTGTCATAAGAAAAAGAGATCCTCTTCTAATTTTTCCTACAAAAATGTAGGCATCTATGTGCCTTGGAATACTGAAATGAAACTTGAGAGCTTTTTTCCAGTGAAAGTAATAATAACAGGACATTTACTGGGAGGTGTTGATGTCTCCAACATACAAATAGATGGCTTGGCAACTTCTCAATGGAAATTCTATAGAAAGCTAAATCCTACTTAAGATAAGCTTAACTTCCACTGAGTTTGGGTAAACTCCGGGAGTTGGTGATGGACAGGGAGGCCTGGCATGCTGTGGTTCATGGGGTAGCAAAGAGTCAGACACGACTACTGAACTGAACTGAACTGAACTAACTTCCTACACATTTGGTAACTAAGTAGCTAAACTTCTCTCTCTCACACATACACTCACACACACACACAAATGAAAGAGTTGATCAGGAAGAAGAAATATTTTGAGCACTGCTGAGTGTCTGGTTGAGTTAAAATACTTGAGACTAGATTTAATTTTTAATTTTCAAGGTTTTTTTTTTAATAGGCAAAAAGCACATATGTTAGGATGGCCTCACCAGCTCAATGGACAAGAGCTTGAGCACACTCTGGGAGATGGTGAAGGACAGGGAAGCCTGGTGTGCTGTGGTCCATGGGGTCACAAAGAAGCAGACACACTGAGTCACTAAACACCGAATGTCAGGATACCTCTGTTCAAAGGACTCTTCTGGTGCCCTTATTTTTTCTTACCCAACACCATACATTTTGTTTGGCAAAACACTTCTCTCTATAGCATGCCTTTCATGGTTTCAGCTCTCTATTTGTGACCTGGATATTTTTTCACATCTACAATCCAAACCAGACCCTCCACCAGTTTGTGAGGTAGAACCTTAAGGAGTTTTTGCCTTTACTAGGCAGTGTGCTTCGAAGAACGTACGTTCCAGGCCATTCTTATGACCCATCCTATGGTAGTAATAACTGTGAAGACGGTTGCCTAGTGGAACTGTTACCTCCTTTGAGGAGGATTCAGGGGTCAAGCCATTCCTCAGCCACAACTTTAAGCACTAATTGGGCACAGATTTTACATACAGATTTCTCATCGAAACTCTATAAACACAGTTTATAACTCCATGTGTTTCAATAAATTTTAAAGTCAGATTTTTCAGATGCTGTCAGATCTGCTTGAGGACAAGGATTTATCATCATTATTTTTTTTACTGCTATCATCTTTCCAGGAGAGAGAAATTTGCTAAATGTGCTACGACCATTAGGGAACTTCAGCTGTAAAGGACAATTTATATAACATTTACTGACATGTTCCACATTGATATTTTTCTTATTGATCAAGAATAGATAGTCAAGATATTTTCACAGCAATAACATCTCCCTTTTTCTATTTTTTCTATCTGGGACACTTCTCCTCCAGATAGAGGTGACATTTGAGCACCTTTTAATAAGATCTAACTTGACAACAATGAAAATTTTCAACCTGTCCACAGTATTCCCAATCTCCCTTACCGTGCTATCATTTTCCCCAAACATTTATCATCTCTTACTATAAAAAAAAATTATTTAATAGGTTTGCTATTTATGGTTTGTCTCTATATTCTACAGTGAATACTCTACAAAGGTAGGGATTTTTGAGAGCTGAGTTCAGTAATGTTTCCCCCATTAATAGTACTGTGCTTAGCACATGGCAGTCAGTCACTCAATAAGAATTTGTTACATGAAACCAGAAACAGACTCACAGACCTAGAAAACAAACTGATGGTTACCAAAGGGGAAGTAGAGGGGGAGGAGTTTGGGATTAGTAGATGCAAACTACTATATATAAAATAGAGAAACAGCAAGGTGCTACCGTATAGCACAGGGAACTAAATTTGCTATCTTGTAATAAACCATAATGGCAACGAATCTGAAAAAAAAAGAAAAGAGCATATCCATTATCTACCTGGACTTCCCAGGTGGCTCAGTGGTAAAGAATTTGCTGGCTAAGCAGGAGATGTGGATTCCATCCCTGGGTGGGGAAGATCTCCTAGAGAAGAAAATGGCAACTCACTCTAATATTCTTGCCTGGGAAATCCCATGAGCAGAAGAGTCAGGTGGGCTACAGTCCATAGGATTGCAAAAGAGTTGGACATGACTCAGTGACTGAACAACAATCATCTATCTATGTAACTGAATCACTTTGCAGTACACCAGAAACTAACACAACATCGCAAATTAACTGTACTTCAACTAAAAAGAAGAATTTGTGTGAATGAATCAACACATGAGTCAATGAATAACTAAATTAAAAATAAGAGAATGGCCACAAGTTTTGGTTTTTATGTAAAAGTCTTCATAAATTAAAAGTATACTTGACTTTGCATTGTGAAAAAATGCAACTTTACCTTAATAATGAAACCAAGACAATCTAAAAGATTATCTAAAATTTTTAAATGATCAATAAACACATGATTGTTTTATTCTAGAAGTGTTTTTCTGGAAGCACCAGTTAAGGAAACCTTCCAATCAAGAAGACATAAATTTCTCCGATATTCATGTATATATTTTTTTTTTATCTTCAGTAGTTTGAAATCCCTTAAGTTCCAGGCAAGAGTACTGGAGTAGGGTGCCATTGCCTTCTCCGAGTTTGGAATTAGAAACCTTCAAAATAATTTATTATATTTACCAAAGAAGTGATGTGGCAGTTGAGTCTCTGATACGGGATTCAAATACAATTTAAAAGTTGTACCCCACATGGAACTCTCTGCTCAATGTCATGTGGCCCCCGGATGGAGGGGGGTTTGGGGAAGAATGGATGCATGTACATGAATGGCTGAGTCCCTTTGCTGTTCACCTGAAACTGTCACAACATTATTAATTGGCTATAACTCAATACAAAATAAAAAATAAAAAAATAAAAGTGGCACTCCAATTTTTCTCTAAGATTTTAGCCTCAGGGATGTGTGGGCTTTAACATGTATTATCTATACTCTAAGCATGCTGTCATGGTATGCATATTCTCCAATTCAAGGTATGCTTTCAATTTCCAGAAGAAATTAAACTTCAGCTTGAATATAAGATTATAATGAAAACCAAAATAATTGGTTTAATTTCTTGACTGTATTGAAGTTGATGAGTTGGAATCCATTCTGAAAATAAAGGTTAGAGTCTTTTAAACATTTGCTTAGTCACAGTTATACTTATTCATTCTAGAACAATAATATATTTAAAAATTTTTTAAAGAAGGCTTTACATTTTTGCTGGAAGAAGTTCTGTGTCTAAGTGCTTTTGTTAGAAATTTCCACTTAAAAAGCATTACCTGTCTCAATATTTACAGTCATTCTCAGCTAAAAACAAAAGGAGAAAAACAAAAAAAAGAGAACGGCTACTAAGGTTATTTCCTTGTCTTTGCTTGCTAACAACTGCATACAAGATTTCCAGAAACCCAGGAGAGGCCAAAAAAGAAGTGAAGCCTAGACGTAATACTGTCCCAGGTTTCTGCATTTTCAGCAAACTCTTGGACTTTTAGCCACAGAGTTCAATGCTGTAAAATCCTCCAAGGTCCCCAAATCATGCTCTGCCTGTTCCTATCTTGTTACCGCCTTGTGCACAGCTGACTACTTTCTCTAAACTACTTCCGACTTACAGGACACTTTAGTATCAACAATGTGGCAGGAATTTCAAGATACTAAGGATCTAGAGACCAGATAAATTGCTAATCTCTACAAATGCATTACAAGCATTTATGATAATCCTATGGAGTTGGCCAAAATGTGGGTTCAGGTTTTTCCATACCATCTTACACAAAAACCCAAATGAACTTTTTGGCCAACCCCAATCATGTCACTCCACCTGTCTGCAGAATTTGACAAAATTTATTTCCTCCTTCTTGAAGCATTTTGTATGGCTTTTATGATACCTACTCTCTCAGCTCTTATTCAAGCTCTGCTGGCTTTCCTCATCTCAAATCATAACATTTTGAGTGCCCCAGGTGTCACCCTCAGGTCTCTTCCCATTATAAATTCATTCCTTAGGCCATCTACTAAATCCATGGCTGCAGAGACTCTCTATATACACTAACAAAAAATTTTGCGTTTGCAGCCCAGAAATTTCCTATGAACTTCAAGTACCATGTCATTCAGTAGTACCAATATCTCCTTTGGGACGTTCAGCAGGCACCTAGCCCTCGGACTCAAACCTGAACTCCCGCTATTCGCCAGCAGCACAGCCTCCCATGGCCTCTGTGACACCTGTCTCCCTGCCCCTGAGGACTTCCTCCTCTTAGAAAGTGAAACTTGTAGCTGCTCAAGCCAAAAGACACTGCTTCCGTCATTGATACCTCTATTTCTCCCATGACCTAATCCGTCAGATCTTGTTGGCTCTACTTTTCAACTGGCTGGTCCCATTTCACCCAGCATCAAAACTGAAAGCTTTACTCAACCCCCAGGATCTAATGCCTGATGGTCTGAGGTGGAGCTAGTGTAATAATAATAGAAATAAAGCGCACAGTAAATGTCATGTTGAAACCATCCCCACTTCCCCGGTCTGTGGGAAAACTGTCTTCCTGGAAACTGGTCTCTGATGCCAAACAGGTTGGGGACTGCTGCTCTGCAAGATTCTGTACGATTTCCCCTCTACTTCTCACTCACTCTACTCCAGCCATATGGGTAAGGCGTGCCCCCTCCCAGGCCAGAGCCATTTACTTCCTGCTTTTCTCAGGAAATGATATTCCCACATGTGTAAACAACTCACTCCCTCACTTGCTTCTGATCTTAACTTCAATGTAATCCTTTCAGAGATCTCCCCTGACCCACTATATATAAGAACTCTCCCTTTTCTTCTCCCTAAGCTTCTGCTCCATACCTATCACTGGGTGATACATTTACTTGTTTGATATACTGACTTTTCCCATCCCATCCTACCACTAAACTCTATAAAAACAGGGCCTTTCTTCCAAACTGCATTCTCACACCAACAACAATGCCTGGCATGCACTAGACATTTTTTCATATGTCTGAGCAGAGGAAGATTTCAGTTCAGTTCAGTTGCTCAGTCATGTCCGACTCTTTGCGACCCCATGGACTGCAGCATGCCAGGCCTCCCTGTCCATCACCACCTTCCGGAGTTTACTCAAACTCATGTCCGTGGACTCGGTGATGACATCCAACCAGCTTTGAAGATTTACTGCAAAGCTAGTGAAGTTTACCTTCCATTCCCACACTTGACAAGGGCCTTGCAAGTATTTGCAATTCTTGGAAGGTCTTCAGTATTCTAGGTGTGAGAAGGAAGCCAGGTTAAAATTACAAAATAAGTAAGCATGAATGGAAAACGGCTTGAAGTAATATGAAAATAGACTATAATTGCTAAGACTTTAGTAAGTTATCATGATTTCTTTTCTCATTCTAAGTATATAACTATTCTCATCCCCAGATTGGTTTACATAATTTTATATTCTATTTTCTTAACTGGATCCCTGCCAGAATTACATAAGGCCCCACAAAACCAGCATCTATCATGATAGATCATCCAGACTTTCAATAAGACAGTAGAGGAGCTTGCTTGCAATCAAGTATCCTCTTCAAAGGAACACATCTTGATGCTACATGATGATCCTTGGGTCAGAAAAGATTTATTCTAGCATTTCCATGTCTAACGTAGGTTTTAACTGGCAGATCTCTCTCTATTCTTTAGCACCAGCATTAAACAGCAAATAAGCATGAATCTAACACAAAGATCCCTATAGGAAATTTGTAAGTATTGTATGTATCTTTGGTTGCAATAATGTAAAATTACATGTGCAGATCATGGTAAGATTCATTTTACATAAAAGGAGCTAACAACTGCAATTTTTTATTTTCATTGTTTACCCAAGAGCCTTTTGGGCACATGGGTATAGTAGGAGTTCTAGTATCAATTGGATTTTTAGGTTTCATCATAAGTGCTCATCACGTTTACAGTAGGCATAGATGTTGATGCATGAGCATACTTTACAACAGCCACTATAATTATTGCTATTGCAACAGGGGTAAAAGCATTTAGTTGACGAGTAACACTTCACAGAGGCAGTATCAAATGATTTCTGGCCATAATATGAGCCCCGGGTTTCATTTTCCTTTTTACACTAGGAGGATTAACAGGAATTATCCTGGCTAATTCATCTTCACGTATTGTCCTTCATGATACATACAAACACAGTAACACGTTTCCACCATGTACTTTCAGCAGCAGTCGTATTCGCCAATATAGGAGATTTTGTAAACTGATTTCCACTAGTCTCAGGCTATACTCTTTGTTCTGCATGAGCAAAAATTCTTATATTTGCAGGTGTAAACATAACCTTCTTCCCACAGCACTTTCTGAGTCTATCTGGAATGCCATGATGATATTACAACTATTCAGTTGCATACACAATATGAAATACTATTTCATCAATAGGCTCATTCATCTCACTAACGGCAGTAATATTAATAATCTTCATTATCTGAGAAGCATTTGCATCAAAACGGGAAGTCTTAACAGTAGATTTAACTACTGCAAATCTTGAGTGACGAAATGGATGTCCTCCACCATATCACACATTTGAAGAATCTATATATGTTAATTTTAAAAAGCTAAGAAAGGAGTGAACCGAACCCTCTACTACTGGTTTCAAGCCAACATAAAAGCTACTATGTCTTTCTCAATAAATGAGATATTAGTAAAATTTTACATAACGTTGTCAAAGTTGAATTACAGTGAAAATAGTATATATCTCCAATTGGGCTCTCAAGATTCAACATCACCTACTGTAAAAGAATTATTATACTCTCATGATCACACACTGATAACTGTCTTTTTAATGTTCTTTAATCCTCTATATTATTTCATTAATGTTAACAACAAAGCTGACCATACCAGCACAACAGACACACTGGAAGTAGAGACCATTTAAACAATTCTGCTAGCCATTATTCTAAATTGAATTTCACTACCCTTATTAGTGAAGTGGCTCAGTCGTGTCTGAACCACTTTGTGGTTCACTTTGTGACCCCACGGACTTTAGCCTACCAGGCTCCTCTGTCCACGGGATTTTCCAGGCAACAGTGCTGGAGTGGATTGCCATTTCCTTCTCCAGGGGATCTTCCCAACCCAGGGATTGAACCCGGGTCTCCCGCATTGTAGACAGATGATTTACCATCTGAGCTATATATAACAGAAAAAAACCCCTCTTTGGGGAGATTGTAGAAAGTTGTAAATAACTCCTCCCTTACCGTGAAAACTATAGGGCACCAATGGTAATGAGTTATACAAGTATACAGATTATGAAGACTTAACCTTTAAGTCTTACTTAATCCCTACATCACACCTAAAACCAGGAGAACTGTGGTTGTTAGAATAGATAGATAGATAATCGAGTCATATTACCTATGAAATAACTGTGCAACTATTAATCTCTTCAGAAGACATACTACACTCATAAGCTGTACCTTCTTTATGCCTGAAAATAGATACAATCCCAGAAGGCCTAAATCAAACAACTCTCATATCAACATGACCAAGTTTATATTATGGATGATTTTCAGAAATTTGTAAATCAAATCATAGTTTTATACCTATTGTTTTTGAATTAAGACAGCTAAAATATTTTTTTTTAAAATGATCCAAATCAATATTATAAATTCATTAAAAAGATAAATTAGCATTAACCTTAAAGTTAAAAATTGAGAGTCAAAACTCTCCTTAAAGTCATGCCACAATTAAACATATCAACATATTTTTTTAGGAAAAAGAGAAAACAAATCAGTAACATATATGATCAGTGCTAAAGGAATCTTCAGATTCATCAAGAACAATTTTTTCATATATATTTTCTAAATTATCAACTTGCCATAATTTCTAACATTTTATTGTTTGTGCGTATATTTCAAAGAGACCTACTTTTTGTTTTGTTTTCTTTTTCTTTCACTTTCCTTAGGTCTTTTCTGTGATTATTATTTATTATGTTTAATGTGAATAGTTAGTCCACTTATTTTCATCCTTTTATTACTAATGAAATTGTGTAAGGCTAGAAATTTTATTTCAAGTAATACTTTGGGTCCCAAAAGTTTTGACATATACTTTTCTTAGCTAGGGATTTTGTTTGATTTTTGTCTTGAAGTCGAAGTAAATGGACTTTTAGGTTATTTTTGACCACAGGATTATACGGAATTACTTTATTTCTTCCTAAATTTTCACTAGCACTGTATACAGACAGGCCTAAGAAACAAAGATACTCTGTTAGAATGAATCTACCCATAGCAGAAATATGGGACTCCAGTGAAGGAAACCGGAAATCCTTGGGACAATGGCTAATTCCAGTGATAAACAAAATGAGCCTGGGACATATACCACCAGAGAGTGAAGTTGAGAAAAAATAAAAAAGAAGATGCCTGAAAGCATGTCTCAGACAGACAAGAACAGTCTAAAGGAATACCTACTGGCCAAAATGAAACAATCTGAGCACCCAATTAATGCGCAATAATTAAAGACTTTTTTAAAAACAGGCATCCTTCAGTTCATTATGATGATCAATAAATGAATAGGAAAGAAGAGAAAGCCTTGCTTACTTGCCAAGTACTGACTGGTAAATGTGAAGGGAATACTGAAAGTGGAAAATCATTATTTTATTACCATCAAAGATTGGTATTAAGTAGATTCACTGATTTATGCTAAATGAAGTGGATAAGTCTGATGAGAAGTAAGATAGATATAGATAGATAGATAGAGATATATTTAAGAACTTTTCTGGTAGCTCAGCAACAAAGAAGCTGCCTGCAGTGCAGGAGACGCAGGTTCGATCCCTGGGTCAGGAAGATCCCCGGAGGAGGAAATGGCAACCCACTCCAGTATTCTTGCCTGGGAAATCCCATGGGCAGAGGAGCCTAGTGGGCTGCAGTCCATTGGGTTGCAGAGTCAGACATGACTGAGTGCACCCCCACACACACATATGGTTTTAAAGCATCTTCCCACAGATTGGTTTTTATCTACAGTGGAGGGGAAAAGAGTAAACAGTGAAAAAATTGTAGACCTTAATCATATGATCAAAATCAGCATCACTCATGAGGGTCGAGTGGACACAGTGCGCATCCAGATGTGATACTCTAGAAGGGCACCATATCACTCACGAGTTATTCTGTCCTGGAACGTACAGCCTGAATCTAACCATAAGGAAGCATCAGGTAAGCCAATAGAAAGATCATTAAGTTAAAAACAAAGTAGGGAAAGAGATTCTATGCATCAAATGTAGCGATGTCATAAAAGACAAAGAAAGCCAGTGAAAAGGTTTGAGATAAAAGGAGACGAAAGATGAATGGCATACAAAGCAACATCAGGTCCCAGAATGAATCCTGCACTGGAGGGAAAACGTGCTATGAAGGATAATATTAGGTCATTCACAAAACTGAAATATGGATGGTAGATTAGATAAAAGCATTGTGTCAATATTATATTGACTAAAGCTGATAACTGTACTCTGGATATGTCAGAGAACACTCTTATTTTTCGAAAACACTCAGTGATATATTTAATGGTAACTTAAAGACAAAGAGCTTGGTGTGGGTAACTTACTTTCATCTGGTTAAAAAAAGTAGTATGTACATACATGCGCATGTACACAGACAGCAAATGCAAATGATAAATAATAGAAAAAATGGGATAATTTTTAGTCACAGATGAATCTGGGTAAAGAGTAAATAAATTATTTTATGTTTTCTTATCCTTGCAGTTTTTCCACAATTTAAGATTCATTTTAAAGAAAATGTTAAAATTATAAAAAATTTTGCATGGTGTTAAGTCTTCTACTTATTTTATATGACAGTCACTAGGTACTACTTTGGAGAAGGCAATGGCACCCCACTCCAGTACTCTTGCCTGGAAAATCCCATGGACAGAGGAGCCTGGAAGGCTGTAGTCCATGGGGTTGCTGAGGGTCGGACAAGACTGAATGACTTCCCTTTCACTTTTCACTTTCCTGCATTGGAGAAGGAAATGGCAACCCACTCCAGTGTTCTTGCCTGGAGAATCCCAGGGACAGGGGAGCCTGGTGGGCTGCCATCTATGGGGTCACACAGAGTCGGACACAACTGAAGTGACTTAGCAGCAGCAGCAGCAGCAGGTACTATTTAGTGATCAGACATTCAGTTCAGTTAAGTTCAGTCGCTCAGTTGTGTCCGACTCTTTGCGACCCCATGAATCGCAGCACGCCAGGCCTCCCTGTCCATCACCAACTCCCGGAGTTCACCCAGACTCACGTCCATCGAGTCAGTGATACCATCCAGCCATCTCATTCTCTGTCATCCCCTTCTCCT
>NW_011494921.1:9045017-9070630 GCF_000754665.1 Bison bison bison | reverse complement strand
AGCCTTTAGAATGGACTGGTTGGATCTCCTTGTAGTCCAAGGGACTCCCAAGAGTCTTCTCCAACACCACAGTTCAAAAGCAGCAATTCTTCAGTGCTCAGCTTTCTTCACAGTCCAACTCTCACATCCATACATGACCATAGGAAAAACCATAGCCTTGACTAGACAGACCTCTGTTGGCAAAGTAATGTCCCTGCTTTTCAATATGCTATCTAGGTTGGTCATAACTTTCCTTCCAAGGAGTAAGCGTCTTTTAATTTCATGGCTGCACTCACCATCTGCAGTGATTTTGGAACCCAGAAAAATAAAGTCTGACACTGTTTCTACTGTTTCCCCATCTATTTCCCAGGAAGTGATGGGACCAGATGCCATGATCTTCGTTTTCTGAATGTTGAGCTTTAAGCCAACTTTTTCACTCTCCTCTTTCACTTTCATCAAGAGGCTTTTGAGTTCCTCTTCACTTTCTGCCATAAGGGTGGTGTCATCTGCATATCTGAGGTCATTGATATTTCTCCAAGCAATCTTGATTGCAGCCTGTGCTTCTTCCAGCCCAGTGTTTCTCATGATGTACGCTGCATATAAGTTAAATAAGCAGGGTGACAGTATACAGCCTTGACGTACTCCTTTTCCTATTTGGAACCAGTCTGTTGTTCCATGTCCAGTTCTAATGTTGCCTCCTGACCTGCGTATAGGTTTTGCAAGAGGCAGGTCAGGTGTTCTGGTATTCCCATCTCTTGAAGAATTTTCCACAGTCCATTGTGATCCACACAGTCAAAGGCTTTGGCATAGTCAATAAAGCAGAAATAGATGTTTTTCTGGAACTCTCTTGCTTTTTCCATGATCCAGCGGATGCTGGCAATTTGATCTCTGGTTCCTCTGCCTTTTCTAAAACCAGCTTGAACATCTGGAAGTTCACAGTTCACATATTGCTGAAGCCTGGCTTGGAGAATTTTGAGCATTACTTTGCTAGTGCATGAGATGAGTGCAATTGTGTGGTAGTTTGAGCATTCTTTGGCATTGCCTTTCTTTGGGATTGGAATGAAAACTGACCTTTTCCAGTCCTGTGGCCACTGCTGAGTTTTCCAAATTTCCTGGCATATTGATCAGACATTATGGCCAATAAAATATCTGCTTTCTGAAATTTGCTGGCATTTTCATTGCAAGTTAATTTTTATAAATATTTATGCTTGCTTGAAAAGCAGTTGCTCTTAGTCTATAATTTTTCTTTCTTTATGGAAACTATGAAAGTTACGGTATATTATATGAAGAATATTATAGTTCACAAACCATATATTTTTAATGTGAATTTAACCATTATAAAGTAACATACTTTGTCTTGCTTAATACTTTCTTGGTTTGACTTACCTAGTCTAATTATGACTCCCTGCTTTCTTTCAGTAATTAACCTCCTCTGCTAAATTACAGCTTACAGTTCAATATATTTAAAGCTTTTGGATGAAATTTCACTAATAATCTGATGACTGAAGCTAACACATTAGTATATTTCTCATAAAGAATTCATAGGCATGTTTTTTTAGTTCTTTTTTGTTAAAACTGTCTATAGTCCTTTATTTAAAGGACAGCTTGGTGGAATGTAAAACCCTTGGTTCACACTTTCCTTCTCGATTTCTCATTAGTGTCATGCCATTGTCTTCTGAGCCTAATTTGCCGGTTATGGTATACAGGACTCACATAAAATTTGGGTTATATGGATTTTCCTTTTTCTCTTAGCTGACATGGAGATGGATTCTGTGGGTTTTATCTCCATTCTCTTTTCATTTATAGTAGGAAGAAGTAGGAATTGAGTGCCTATCAAGCCCTATCAGAACCAGAACTCCAGACAATTTTCTAACCCCTCCCCATCAATTTCTCTACCTGTAAAACAAGAACACTCACTTCAGAAGGTTACACGAGGATTAAATAAGCTACCTATGTTAGAAACAAAGAGCCCTGCTTGGCACACAGAAAATATTCCATAGATTTTAGTTTGGTTTGCATGAATGTGTGCTAAGTCTCTTCAGTCGTGTCCAACTCTTTGTAAGCCCATGGACTGTAGCCCGCCAGGGTCCTCTGTCCACGGGATTCTCCAGGCAAGAATACTGGAGTGGGTTGCCATGCCTCCTCCAGGGGATCTTCCCAGTTCAGTTCAGTCACTCAGTCGTGTACAACTCTTTGCAACCCCATGGACTGCAGCATGCCAGGCTTCCCTGCCCATCATCAACTCCTGGAGCTTGCTCAAACTCATATCCATCAAGTCATCTTCCCAACCCAGGGATTGAACCTGCATCTCTTACCTCTCCTGCATTGGCAGATGGGTTCTTTCCCACTAGCGTCACCTGGGAAGCAGCATTAGTTGTTGGTAACAGATTCTGGTTTTGAGGCCAAATGTTTGCTCATTAAGACCTGATTCCTAGTTTAGACTCTTCCAGTCACATCAGATAAAGTTTTTGAAGAAAAAAAAAAAAAAAGAATGAAAACACAATTTACTTTCTGACATTAAGCTGCATATTTGGTCTTCTGGAGACCTATATGTAAATGTCAACCCAAATTATGTGACTGAGCCCTGGGGACCCACTCTACACTTTTCAATGAGCTTAGGCTATATCTCAGAAGGAAATCATTAGAAGCTATGCTATTTATATTCAAACTGCAATATTTAGCAAAAGTCTAGGAGTTTAAATACTGAGGACCTCTTGGTGAAACAATGCTTTGTGATTGAGGCAATAGGGGAGTTGGTGAAACATATATGAATAATAAGAGCACCAGTTTCCTTCAGAAAATGAATGTTCATATTTTCTTAGGTTGTTAAAAATACAAGTCAATCTATTAGTTTCCTGTGATTCAGAGATACTTGTATTGGCTTTGCCAGTCTGAATGGCACTGGACACAAAGATCTCTCCACATAGTAGAAGGCAAGTTGTGTCACACAACTCAGGATAAACCGTGATCAACCGACAGTGCATTGCTAGCATATTTTTTAAACGAATAACTTTTTCAAGGAGATGACTAAAGGAACAATTTCCCAGCATTTTCACGTTTTGTTTTGAAATGCTGCTGCTACTGTTTAGTCACTAAGTCACGTCTGACTCTTTAGTTTCCCATGGACTGTAGCTCGCCAGGTTCCTCTGTCCATGGAATTTCACAGGCAAGAATACTGGAGTGGGTTGCCATTTCCTTCTCTGGAGAACCTTCCGACCCAGGGATCAAACCTGCATTTGCTGCTCAGCAGGCAGATTCCTTACCTTTGAGCCACCTGGGACTCCCCGCTTCTGTTTGTATAGCTAACATGTAATTTGGGGATAGTAGTCTCATCTTTCCTTTATTTGCCAGAGCCTTGAGGTTGATGTTATGCTAAGATTAAGCATTTAATTAACTATCTTTCCTATATTCCACTATCTTTTAAATCCTCCCTTTGAAACCTTTGCTTTTTAGCGTTGTCACTTTTCCCTAGGCAGATGTGTAGGGCTTATATCGTTTTGTCTACTTCAGCTATTGATAAAGAAGATAAGAGTAAGAATTGCAAAGCCAAGATATGCAGTCAATCATAACTAGGTTTTGAGAGTTCTCAAAGAGAAACAAGAAAAAGAAATGCTGAACAAGCATCTCCGTAAAAAACAAGGCCTCCAGTGGTAAACTTGGAGTAGGAAATGGCAACCCACTCCAGTATTCTTGCCTGGAGAATTCCATGGACAGAGGGGCCTGGCGGGCTACAGTCCATGGGGTTGCAAAGAGTCAAACACGACTGAGCATGCATGCACTCATGCACACGCAAAAAAAATTAGGTGATTTTTTTTCCATTTTTCCAGACACTGTATCCCCTATTACCATCATGTGAGATGGGTTGTTATTTAGGAGAGAGTCAAAACTAGGAAAAGACTGTCAAGTGGGGAAATGTGTCTTTTTTTTTTTTCCTTTCTTATGTAAACCTCATTTATAACAATACCCTGCACAGCCACCATATAAGACATCTATATAGGACTTAGGTTAATAAAATGCCTAGACCCAGACACTAAATCAATTAAATTGACACATTAAATAGAACTGATATGTGTAAAAGTATGGAGAAGGTCAAGGTAGTCAGGACACATAGAAGAGACAAGTAAGCACATTTGCTTCTGGGACCAGCACACACACAGACCCTGAAATCTTCACTCACGTGCACAACTATAAAGGTTACTGGTATAGGAATAAGGTCTATGCCAGGTTTCTGGTGCCCAGTTATCTTCCATAAATCCGGTTCCACAGTGTCCACAGACTGGGCTGCGCTTGAGCTAAGGGTCAGCCCATGGAGCTGGTGCACCTCATCGATCTTGGAGTTGTGTGATCAATAAGTGAATGGATTACGGGGCACGGCACAGTTCACTCAGCATAATCACCATCCACATTTATCACCCTCAGCCTTATTAGGCCAGGACAGCTGACTACAAGCACATCTCTCAGGACTGGACTGCAGAAGTAGGGGAGGGCCAGTCACCCACACATTTTAAAGAGCCCCACCCCAAGAAATGCCAAATAGGCTCCAAGGCTAATTTTGAAGTTTCTTTTTTTTAAACTAAGTTGCAAATGCTTATTGCTTTCATTTCCATAATATTCCCACCACTGGCATACAACTAATATGTTCCCCTAAGATTCTGAGTCAAGCCAGACCTTGTCTTCCTTCATGTCATCTTAAAAGCCCACAGAAGCCTGCTAGTGAAAAGTGGATCTTGGTCCTCTTAAAATGCCATTAAACATTTGAAACAGTTATTAGTCCTGGGAACCCCAGAAAGCTAACACACAGTCAGCTGAACTGAGGATACACACAGTCACTGAACAAAAAATTTTTCCAGGAAACTATGCCCCCAAACCCCTAAATGCAACTGGCAAAGACTTTCTGTCCCTCCTGTTCCTGCTCAGAGAGATGTCAGCTTCAGCTACATTTGCATCTCTACATCTGTCTTACAAAGAGTCACACACACACTCGGACATACATAAATGTGTGGATGTATATGTATATATAAATGTGTGTGTTGTATATATCATATAGCATAAGTGTTACATGTATGTGTTTAGTCGCTCAGTTGTGTTCAACCCTTTGCAACCCTATGTACTGTAGCCTGCCAGTCTCCTCTGTCCAAGGGATTCTTCAGGCAAGAGTACTGGAGTTGGTGGCCATGCCCTCCTCCAGGGAATCTTCCTGACCCAGGGATCAAACTCAAGTCTTATATTTCTCCTGCAATAGCAGGTGGATTCTTTACCTGTAATATAATCTATTACACCTATACCTGTTATACTTTTTCATCATGATACCCAGGATTAAAGAAAGCACAATAATAAAATTTACATCTTATAAAGCAACAACTTACAGATGATCTCATTAATATTATACATGGTACAAAATTCCTAATGGATACTCTCTTGAGTTCATCAGCAGTTTGGAGCAGTGCCTAAGCCTTCCTGTGGTATTTCTAGAAGCTTAACATTTTCTCGCGCCCACAACGGGTCCAAAGTAAAACCTGAGTACTCCAAGTTCCAAGACCATGTCAGGTTAACTCAGTCCCAACCTTGTTACTAGCACAAGTTCACTTTCTATCTGAGAAGAACAACAAAGATTTTTTTCAGCTGGTGACTTTGGCAAGGAAGTAAGAGACTAATCCTTATCAGGCCCCTTCAGAGCACAAATTCGCCACTGAAACTGAAGTGGGTGTGGAAAGGAAGATAGTGAGAATACACGTTAGGTTCATAACCCTTTGCAAAGCACTATGATGAATAAAAAGTCTGTGTCCACAAAATGTGTGAGTTTCTTCAATAGCCTGGCCTGCTCTTTGGTGACCCTGACTTTTATTTGCCCACGAAAAAGACATCGCTGGAACAGTCACCCAGCCAGATAAAATTAAAGGTTATGGTGTAACTCAAGCATTTCTGAGTGTTCAACGTCCCTTTCCTTTCATTCTAGTCCCTATTTCCAGCTGATGAGTTATCCGGTTACATTAATTCATGCTAAGTTGCAAATGATTGCTGAATATCATTATTAGAACCTCCCTAGAGATGGAGTGGTTTGGGGTTTGAAAGGAGCTTGTTACCTCAAATAAACTGCTAATCAGCACAACACGTGTAGAAGTTCATCGTGAGCAGGGAGACCTTCACCAGGATTCTTTCCACTTAGCAAAAAATATATACAATCCAGTCACGATAAGAGACCTTTGTAACCACGAACCTGGTTTCCAAAAAACTGTCAGTTGCTAGAATTTACCTTCATTACACTAAGAGGATAAAATTTCAACCAAAATATTTTTTATATCTTTCAGTTAGTAAGTACCTAAGTATTTCAATTAGTAGTAAGATCCTTACTACCTACCAGACCTTATGCTAGGTGCTGGGATAAAAGAACAGATTACATGTAGTCCTTCCCTGAATATTCTTTGGAAGGACTGAGGCTGAAGCTCCAATCCTTTGGCCACCTGATGTGGAGAGCTGACTTATTGGAAAAGACCCTAAAGCCAGGAAAGATTGAGGGCAGGAGAAGGGGACAACAGAGGATGAGATGGCTGGATGGCATCACTGACTCAATGGACATGAGTTTGAGCAAGCTCCGGGAAACAGTGAAGGACAGAGGAGCCTGGCGTGCTGCAGTCCACCGGGTCGCAAAGAATCGGGCAGGACTAAGGGATTGAACAACAACAACATGTGGTCCCTGCCTGAAGTTAACACTGGAAATGGTTCCTAAAAGTACTTAAAATTTCTTAAAAGGGCCAACTTTTCAAGAGGAATTTTAATTCAGAGGTTTTAACTGTGAAAAAAATATCACACAGAGTGTGATATTTTTAGAATCTGCCTGCCAGTACAGGAGGCGCAGGTTCGATCCCTGATCCAGGAAGATCCCACATGCCGAAGGGTAACTAAGCCCGTGTGCTGCAACTATTGAGCCCTAGAGTCTGTGCTCTGCAACAAGTGAAGTCACCACAGTGAGAGCTCACACACTGCGAAGAGAAAGTCCGTGCACAGCTACAAGGACCCAGCGCAGCCAGGAAATAAAAGCATGATAATAATAATAACAAAAACCATACATACTGAAGACTTTATAAAAGGTATTGCTTTGGACTGAATGTTTATGCCCCCACAAAACTCATGTGTTGAAATGCTAACCCCAAATGTGATAGTGTTAGGGGTGGAGCTGTTTAGGGGTAAAGAGGATTGGATGAGGTCACGAGGGTGTAGCCCCCAGGGGGGATTAGTGGTATTGTAAGAAGAGACCAGAGGGCTGCTCTCCCTCCCTCCACCACCTAAGGGTACAGCAAGAAGCAGTCTGCAGACTAAGAAGAGAATCCTCAGGAGGAGGTCAAACTTCTGGCACCCTGACTGTGGTCTTTCCAGCCTTCAGAACTATGAGAAATAAATGTATGTTGTTGAAGCCTCCTGGTCTATGGTATTTGCTACAGCAACCCAAGCTGACTAAGATAGAGAGGAAAACATTCTACAAACTTTTAGAAGAGATTAAAAAAGCAAATTCTCACTTAACCACCATGTCACCATGGGCAAGATAAGAAATTTAATATTGCCAGTAATTTAAAAGCTCTTATTCTACCTTCCTTAGACTAACTTCGCTGTCTCTTGTGCCAGAAATAACTGACCTCCTGACTTGCATATTAATTATCAGGTTCTGCTGATACTTTTCTCACTTAGGTTTCCTAAACAATATACTTTCTAGTGTTACAAATCTTTGACTATATCAACGGTACCCGTACTGTATACAGGATGATTTTTCTCTTTTACTCATTAGTACTTTTGCAAAATCTATGATGATGTCCATAGCTAATTTCTTTGCATTTCTTTACATAATATTTTGTTCTCAAATATATCACCATGTACATACCGAGTCTACTGTTAATGGACATGCAAATTATTTCCTCTATTTCGGTTAATAAAAATGGCTACGAACTTTTCTGGGTTTGTCTGCTTTGTTCATATTCAAGATGTCTACAAGGAATACACCTGAGGCTGGAATACCTGTGTTGCTGCCCACGTACCTGTTCAACATTATCAGATAATTCCAGACTGCCATAGTTCTTGGACTTAGACTCCTAGTAGCAAACACAGATGTCACCACCACTCCACGTCCTAGCCAACACCTGACAAATTGATGCTGGAATTTTAAATTTACCAACTTAGGGGTGTATGTCTATTTCCCTAATTACTAGTGAAACTGAGCACTGTTTCTTAAGTTTATTGACCATTTGGATTTATTCTTTTGTGAAGTACCTATCTCAGTCTTCTGTCCTTTGTTCCACTGGATTTTTTTTTTTTTTTTGCCATTTCCTATTAATATACTGGAGTTCCTTACCTACTCTACATATTTGCATTCCTCAGTTATATGCCTTCACGCAGTCTGTGCTTTTATTCCCTGTTTGGGTTGCTGTTTCACCTCTATAATGCCTTTAAATAAACAGAAGTTCTAGGGGGATGGGAGGGAGGCTCAAGAGGGAGGGGACATATGTAGATATATATCTGATTCATGTTGTACAGCAGAAACTAACACAACATTGTAAGACCACTATACTCCAATTAAAAAAAAATTTTTAAGAAATTTTGATTTTACTGTAATCTAACTTAATAATACTTTTCTCTATAGTTAGTGGGCATCATGCCTTAAAGTCTGTCACTGTTTCCATTGTTTTCCCATCTATGTCCCATGAACTGATGGGACCAGATGATAAGATCTTAGTTTTTTGAATGTTGAGTTTTAAGACAACTTTTTCACTCTCCTGTTTCACTTTCATCAAGAGGCTCTTTAGTTCTTCACTTTCTGCCATATGGATGGTGTCATCTGCATAACTGAGATAATTGATATTTCTCCCAGAAATCTTGATTCCAGTTTGTGTTTCATCCAGCCCAGCCCAGCATCTATACTTACATACAGATATACTCTGCATATAAGTTAAATAAGCAGGGTGACAATATACCACCTTGACGTACTCCTTTCCCTATTTGGAACCAGTCTGTTGTTCCATGTCCAGTTCTAACTGTTGCTTCCTGACCTGCATACAAATTTCTCAAGAGGCAGGTCAGGTGGTCTGGTATGCCCATCTCTTGAAGAATTTTCCACAGTTTGTTGTGATCCAAGGCTTTGGCATTGTCAATAAAGCAGAAATAGATGTTTCTCTCGAACTCTCCTGCTTTTCTGTTGATCCAGCGGATGTTGGCAATTTGATCTCTGGTTCCTCTGCCTTTTCTAAAACCAGCTTGAACATCTGGAAGTTCACAGTTCACGTATTGCTGAAGCCTGGCTTGGAGAATTTTGAGCATTACTTTGCTAGCATGTGAGATGAGTGCAATTGTGCGGTAGTTTGAGCATTCTTTGGCATTGTCTTTCTTTGGGATTGGAATGAAAACTGACCTTTTCCAGTCCTGTGGCCACTGCTGAGTTTTCCAAATTCACTGGCATATTGAGTGCAGCACTTTCACAGCATCATCTTTTAGGATTTGAAATAGCTCAGCTGGAATTCCATCACCTCCACTAGCCTTGTTCGTAGTGATGTTTCCTAAGGTCCACTTGACTTCGCTTTTGAGGATGTCTGGCTCTAGGTCAGTGATCACACAAACATGGTTATCTAGGTTGTGAAGATCTTTTTTGTACAGTTCTGTGTATTCTTGCCACCTCTTCTTAATATCTTCTGCTTCTGTTAGGACCATATCATTTCTGTCCTTTATTGAGCCCATCTTTCATGAAATGTCCCCTTGGTATCTTTAATTTTCTTGAAGAGATCTCTAGTCTTTCCCATTCTATTATTTTCCTCTATTTCTTTGCATTGATCACTGAGGAAGGCTTTCTTATCTCTTCTTGCTATTCTTTGGAACTCTGCATTCAAATGAGTATATCTTTCCTTTTTCTCCTTTGCCTTTTGCTTCTCTCCTTTTCTCAGCTATTTGTAAGGCCTCCTCAGACAACCATTCTGCCTTTTGCATTTCTTTTTCTTGGGGACGGTCTTGATCACTGCCTTCTGCAGCCATGAAATTAAAAGACGCTTGCTCCTTGGAAGAAAAGTTATGACCAACCTAGACAGCATATTAAAAAGTAGAGACATTACTTTGCCAGCAAAGTTCCATCTAGTCAAAGCTATGGTTTTTCCAGTAGTCATGTATGGATGTGAGAGTTGGACTATAAAGAAAGCTGAGCACTGAAGAATTGATGCTTTTGAACTCTAGTGTTGGAGAGGACTCTTGAGAGTCCCTTGGACTGCAAAGAGATCCAACCAGTCCATCTTAAAGCAGATCAGTCCTGAATATTCATTGGAAAGACTGATGCTGAAGCTGAAACTCCAATACTTTGGCTACCTGATGCAAAGAGCTGACTCATTGGAAAAGACTCTGATGCTGGGAAAGGTTGAAGGCAGGAGAAGAAGGGGATGACAGAGGATGAGATGGTTGGATGGCATCACCAACTCAATGGACATGTGTTTGAGTAAACTCTGGGAGTTGGTGATGGACAGGGAAGCCTGGCATTCTGCCGTCCATGGGGTCACAGAGAGTCAGACACAACTGAGTGACTGAACTGAACTGACTGATCATGCCTTAAAGAAAAATTTTGTCTTGCAATCATGAAAATATTGTTGAATATTAACTTCTGAAAATATTATAGATTTGCATTTTACGTTTAGGTCTCTAATTCACTTGGAATTGATATTATTATGTTCTGTACAGGAAATGTTTATACAAATCTCTTTTCTATACTCTTTACTTTTTCCTGAAATCTCCCACCTTTTCCTTCTTATAAGTATATCCTTTAGGGTTTCTTTTAGTAGAGTCCGATGGTGAAAATTTACTTTCAGTTCCTTTTGTTGACCAGTTTGTTTACTGTACTATCATACGTAAAGTTGTTGTTGTTGTTTTTTTTTTTTTGGTCAGACAATTTTAGATGGATGGTTACTTTTTCTTAGCACATCATTTAACTGTCTTTTGCCTTCTCTTGTTGCTAAGAAAAAGTTAAATGTATTTCTAACTCTTTCTTGATGAAGTAATCAGTCTTTCCTCATGCTTACCTTTAAATTTATCTCCTTGTATTGAATGTTTTGTCTAAACAGCATATTTTTATTTATCTGTTTTGAATTTGGGGGCTTCCTGAGACTTGAGGGTGGTGTCTTTAATCATTCTTGAAAATTTTTCTGCCATTGTTTTTTCAAACACTGCTTCAGCCCATTCTCTTTTATTCCCTCTGAAACTTCTTTTAGACACGCTACAGACATTCATGCAAACTCTAGCCTTCATGTCTCCCAACTTCTTTTCATGTTTCCCATTCCTTGATCTCTGCTAAATTATGCATGATTTGTTAGTTTACAATTACTTTATAGTTTACATTTTTGGTTTCAGTTCTATTATAATGGTCCCTTTTTCCATTGGATTTTTACTTTTAACATTACTGTTTTATTTCTAGCAGTTCTACTTGACTCATTATCAAATCTGATAATTTTTTACTGTTTCATGTTCCATGCATGTACATTTAAGCTTGTCTTTTATTTCTTTAAACATAGTGAGTATTTTATGTTCTGAATCTGAAAATTACAGATTCTATAGCTTTGGGGGCTTTTGCTGATAGTTCTTCCTCTTGGTACTTTGTTTCTTTCTGTACTTAGTTTTAATTGCAAATAACATTTGAGATTTAAGATGAAAACCAGTGCCTTTAAGATCTACATTTGCCTCTGCAAGTACTTCTGGAAATTATCAGTCAGCAATCATTTTATTTTATTTATTTATTTATTGCAGTGTCTCATCCTTAGCAACTTTGTGTGGTTAGTACTGCATAACTCACAGCAGATTCCAAGGCACTGGCCTTGAACATTGCTACATGCTCTAGGCATTATCAGTAACGAGGTGCAATAGAGAACCACAGGCTCTTGCAAACTTGTCTCCAGTTTCTGGGTGGGAGGGCTGTCTTCCCTGTTTTCCGTTGCTTTGTGTCTGAGTGGGGCCACTGTGTCCTATGACTTCGGAGGCCCTCCCTGTCTAGTTGATGCATCCTATATATTCTGCTACCATCATGACAATATCATGAACGCAACTAATGAAAACCTACCAGTTCCCTGCCTCCCATGTCAGTATGCCAAACGTGATCATAAAATTTCTACACAAAGAATTTCATACAAAGCGAGTCAAACAGCAATTAGAGCGGCAGGTGATGTATCTGGCGAAGCTCCTGTTACTGAAGTTAATGCAAAAGTCGGCCTCCGCTCATGGTCTTATTAAATATATATCTTAAGGGATCGGAGTCATCTATTAGAAACGGTGGTAGCCCTGGTATAAATAATCGTCTCTTTAGAGTTTGGCATCAGTTTTTCAACGTGCTCCCTCGAAGCAGACAGTTTGTTGGAGGGATCAGTTTTGAGGGTGTGATACCCGAGGTGGCCGTGTTTCATGGCAGCCCCTGGGGGTGGGTGGTTCAGGTCCAAGGACAGAGGTGAGTCATGGTCACAGGTGCTGCAGGGCCTCCTGTCCTTGCTCCGTGTAACCGTCATCGCAGTGGCAGCTGGCCCACTGGCCGAAGGTCTCGTTGGCCAGATGCTTCTTATCTCGGGAGAAGAAGCTGAACAGTCGCTTGATCCCAGACTCGGGCTGGGGTGACATTCTCGGGTGGGCAATGGGTGGAACCAAAATGGAGAGAGGAGCCTGTGGCAGAGCTGGGCAGAGAAGAGTGTGTCTCTGAGGCGGAGAAGGTAGCCATGGATCTCAAGGACCCCAACCGCCCCCGGTTCACCCTGCAGGAGCTGCGGGACGTGCTACATGAAAGGAACGAGCTCAAGTCCAAGGTGTTTTTGTTGCAAGAAGAGCTGGCATACTATAAGAGTGAAGAAATCAAAGAGGAAAATCAAATACCCCAACTTCCACCCATTGCCCACCCGAGAATGTCTCCCCAGCAATCATTTTAATTTAAATTTAGATCTCAAAGGTAACAATAATTTAGGCTACAAAGCTGCATGAGGTCAAGGTGGTAATTCCAAATGTTTACTAATGTTATTTCTACCTTCATCTCAACCCCATATTTCAGATCACTAATTTCTCTCACAATTCCATTGGGAGTGGCAGAGATAATTTCTGGATCACTCTTTAGGGTGCTAGCTTTAGGAAGTAAGGATTTCATATCAGATTCTCTACTTTAGGCAGACCCTAGATTTTGCCTTTCCCCACCTCGGCTCCAAACTCTGGGAGACTTTTAAAATACAACTCAAGTTCACAGGCCCAGCATATGCCTTAAAGTGAAAGTCAGTTTCACCATTTTCTTCTTCAGGTCTACTATCCCTTTGATTAGCTTTTTTAACCTGAAAAGACCTTGTTTTTCTGAAATGCATCCATTTATTTAATATTTATCCAGAATTCTTTCTGAGATGGATGTCTACCCAGGTACCAAATCTATAGTACTATTGAAAATAAATATCCTCAGTAAATTTCTAATCGTTTTAAAGTCTGTATTATACCATTCTATATTTTAATTTGGATTATTTTATCATACTCAGGCAAGTAGAAATTTTAACAGTTTGACAAGCAAAAGGAAAATTTTTTTCTGAAGTATTCAATAGACTTTCTATATCCAAATAACCCATTATTCCCAGTGAAATTTGATTTTCAACTTTCTAAGTTTCTATCACTTACTCTTTTGGGGTATTTTCTCAATATACATTCTATAAATTACTTGAAATATCTTTTTTCAGAATTTAACCAGTTAATTAGACCAAATCTTTTGAGACTATACTCATCTTCCTATTAATGATTTCCTGTTGTGAATATTCATGACCTGATCTCATTTTTAAGGGTATAAAATTTCCAGACATCTATTTTTATGTCTTTCACAATCTTTCTTCTAATGTGTCCTAAAATCCATTTGAAATACACATGTCCTTAAAATATTCTTAATTTCTTCATCCATTGATCCATGATTGATTGATTCACTCCTTCATTAATTTATTCACTCAAGTACTGCTGGCTGGGAAATTTAAAAGCACAAGCCTATGTTTCTGGAACTACTAAGCTATGTGAGACAGGTATTCTATGGCTATTAAGATTGATTCAGCTGTGATCAGTTAATATTTTATCAAAAAAGACAAAAAATTGACTTTTGGAAAACACTCCTTTTACATCTACAACTATATTCAGTGCCAATAATAGCTTTAGTAGGGACCAGCAACCGAAGATGTGGGTTAACGTAACTTGGTCCAGGGTAATCCTCAAATTACATACACATTAAGACAAGGTTCCACTCAGAATAAAACTAAATAGCAGCAGAAATGGTTTACAAATGCAAGCTTTTGTAATACCCCTTCCATGCCATCCTTGATGAAAATTCCAAAATCCTTGACTGAAAAAGGCAATCCCTTCAGGTTATTCTGCTCTATATTCAAGCACCAGAAACAACATACCTACCTACAACATACCTACAGACACATGTCCCTTCTATACACCAATCAGTGATTTCCTGTTCCTCAGGCCTTCAGGACTATTCTATATATGCCTGAAAGGATCCAAGCTTTGAAGAGGCAGAATATTTAACCTCTACAGACCCTTGCAAACCCATCAATTCCAGGTACGCATGCCCTCTTATTGTCAACCAGGCAGGAAGAACATAGAAAAGCCAGACACTTACATATCTGAAACCAAACTCTTTTTTTTTTTAATATATTATTATTTTTTACTTTACAATATTGTATTGGTTTGGCCATATATCAACATGCATCTGCCACAGGTGTACACGTGTTCCCCATCCTGAACCCCCCTCCCACCTCCCTCCCCATACCATCCCTCTGGGTCATCCCAGTGCACCATCCCCAAGCTTTCTGTATCCTGCATTGAACCTGGACTGGCACCAAATTCTGATATCTTCTGGTTAATTTTTTTTTTGCTATTTTCCAACCTAGTGCTATAACAACAGAACGAAATGGGGACAAAAGAGACTTTTCTGCCCTTTGGATTCCTATAGGTAAACATAAGCAGCAGTTGGTGTGCATGGCTATTCCTGTCTAAAGTGGTCTGTTAGTTTATAACTGCTTCATCTTGAAGGCCCAGCTTGCTTACCATTCTTAAGGCAATATCATTTAAAGAATGGATTTAAATTGCAATCTGAATTTAGGTTTAGAGGTCATGCAACTGAGAATCACTAGCTTTGTCAGACCGAACAAACTGAGCATCCCAGGGTTCGACTGGACGGGTGTGAGTAGATCTCTCTGACTTGGCTCATTGTTGGCACGGCAGGTCAGAAGCATGTTTGTCATTCTGATGAAGCTGACGTCCAGAAAACCAGCCTAATTAAGTACTTTATTTCTGCTTCCAAAATCAACATGGTTGAATAGATCTAGTGTTTACCGGAAAAATATCTATTTTCTTTAGTTCCCCCCCATCCCCCCCGATAGTGAGAGATTAAATTCTTCCATCAAAGATTGAACTAGTTCCAAATCTTTTGCAGATTTGCAGTGTCCTGCACTAGTGTTTCTTACACAGGGTTCTTCAGTATAAGACCAAAGATCAACTTCCTAACTGCAAAGCAGGAGATTAAAAAATGCTGATGTCTCCCAAGCATAAAAGAATGCCAGACAAGTGTCAGAACATTAATTTGATTAATTAGTTGCTTTTCTTTTATCACTTACATTAATTAGCCATGTGTTGTTAGTTATTTTCTCCTCTGAATAAAACTAAAAAAAAAAAAAAACATGGTCAGATTTTTAGTACTTATATCCCAATGTTTAGGAGTGCAAAGGAAATTTTCTGAATATCTTTATCATAAATACTCTATTTCTCAAAGATCTACTTAGATCTTTTTTCCTTTTGCCATTCTTATCAACATTAGAATCACACAATTAAAATATTCTGGATATAAGACATTAATCCTCCTGGAACAGAGATACATGAGGACTGGATATATCTTGATAAACCAGTGTACCTACTGGCTCTTTAAGCTGGTCCCTGCAACCACCCCACTCCAGTACTCTTGCCTGAAAAATCCCATGGATGGAGGAGCCTGGTGGGCTGCAGTCCATGGGGTTGCTAAGAGTCAGACACGCCTGAATGACTTCCCTTTCACTTTTCACTTTCATGCATTGGAGAAGGAAATGGCAACCCACTCCAGTGTTCTTGCCTGGAGAATCCCAGGGACAGGGGAGCCTGATGGGCTGCTGTCTATGGGGTTGCACAGAGTTGGACATGACTGAAGCGACTTAGCAGCAGCAGCAACCATATCCATCTTTCCCAGTTTTTAATATTCTCATAAAGGTGTATAGTGAGTGGAAACTGCATGGGAACCTCCCTCTGAAACTACACTTGCAAAATGTCAGGAAATCTTATAGTTTTATATGATTATACAAATTAAAATGCATTTTTCCTTACCCTCATTTCTTTTTGTATCTCATTATATAATACTCCTAATATAAAATATCCAACATTCTTATATGGACTTTTAAACCTCACTTAAACTTTTTACTCTTTGTATAAAGTAGGTGTGTCTATTTCTTAGGGTTACTATTTAAAAGCATCATAAACCGGGTGACTTAAAAAAGCAAATATTTATTGCCTCATTGTTCTCAAGTATGGAAGTCCAAAATTAAGGTATTGGAAGGGTTAGTTCATTCTAGAGACTCTGAAGAGAAGAAAATTATTGCCAATATTCCCAATGACCATGAATGCAAAAATTCTTAATACATTATTGAGTGAAGGATTTCAGTCAATAATGTATTGACTAAAGCCTGGCCAGTGATTTGTTGCATAAGTGAACACTGAAATATCAATAACGTTCAGTAACAAAAGACATATTAATATGCCTTTCATCAATAATTTGTTAATAAATACAGGCATACTAAATTAAATTCCAAAATCAAGTGGAATTTATCCCTGAGATGCAAGGATGGTTCAACATTCACAAATTAATCAAGTGATACATCACATCAAAAGAATGAAGAATAAAAATCAAATGATCATCTCAACAGATACAGAAGAAACATGTAACAAATATCAACATTTTTCATGACAAAAACTCTCAACAAATTAATTATAGAAGGAATTTATATTAAAATAGCAAAGGCCATATGTGAAAAGCCCATGGTTAACATTCTCAATGATGAAAAACTTAAAGATTTCTAAGATCTAGAACAAGGGAAGGATGCCCACTCATATTACTCATGTTCAACATAGTACTAGAAACTCTACCCAGAGAAATTAGGCAAGAAAAATAAATGAAAGATATCCAAATTGGAAATAAAGACATATCACCTCTGTTTGCAGATGACATGATCTGTTTAGATACATATTTCTTCAATGTAAAAAATCCTAAACTGTATATCTAACAAGGGGTTAATATCTAAACTATATAAGTAACTCAATAACCTAACAGAATAAAATACCAATGATCCATTTAAAAAATAAGCAAAGTGGGGAGGAGGGTTCAGAATGGGGAACACATGTATATCTATGGCAGATTCATTTTGATATATGGCAAAACCAATACAATATTGTAAAGTTAAAAAAAAATTTTTTTAAAGAAAAGAAGAAAAAAAAATAAGCAAAGGAATAGACATTTAAAAAAAAAGACAAATGGCTAAAAAGTAAATAAAAATGTGTTCAACATCACTAATTATCACAGAAATGCAAATCAAAGCTATAATGACATAACACTTCACATCTGTCAGGATGGTATTATAAAAAAAATATTAAGTGTCAGCAAGATTGTCGAGAAAATGAAACCCTCATACACTGCTGAGGGAAATGTAACTTAAAGCAGCCACTACAGAAAATAGTACAGAGGTCCCTCAAAAAATTGAAAATAGAACTACCAAATGATCCAGCATTTCTACTTCTGGATATATATTCAAAGGAAATAAAATCAGGATCTGGAAGAGATATCTGCATTTCTGTGTTCACTGCAGCATTATTCACAACAGCCAAGACCTAAATGGATTAGCAGATAAAGAAAATGCAGTGTACACATATAAGTGAGTATTATTCAGTCTGAAAAACAGAAGGAAATCTTGCCATTTGCAATAACATAGATAAACCTGGAAGACATTTTGCTAAGTCAAATAAGCTAGACAAAGAAGGACAAATAGAAGAATCCAAAATCCTCAAAATCATAGGAAGAAAAACAATGACAAATCTAGACAGCATATTAAAAAGCAGACACATTACTTTACCACAAAGGTCCATATAGTCAGAACTATGGTTATTTAAGTAGTCACAGCTGGATAATAAGAAAGGCTGAGTGCCAAAGAACTGATGCCTTTGAACTGTGGTGCTGGAGAAGACTCTTGAGAGTCCCTTGGACTGCAAGGAGATCCAACCAGTGCATCCTAAAAGAGGTCAGTCCTGGGTGTTCATTGGAAGAACTGATATTGAAGCTGAAACTCCAATACTTCAGCCACCCGATGCAAAGACCTGACTCATTGGAAAAGACCCTGATGTTGGGAAAGATTGAAGGCAGGAGAAGAAGGGGACGACAGAGAATGGCATCACTGACTCAGTGGACACGAGTCTGAGCAAACTCTGAGAAATGGTGAAAGACAGGGAGGCCTGGCGTGCTGCAGTCCATGGGGTCACAAAGAGTTGGACACAACTGAGAGTCGGACAACAACAAAATTACAGGAGCTGCAAGTAGAATAGTGATTGCCTAGAGTTGAGGGAAAGAGAAAATGGCATTAATCAAAGGGTACAAAATTTCAGTTATATAAGATGAATATGTCTTAGAGATCAACTGTAGAGTGCCTACAGTTAACAGTACTGTACTATATGCTTAATAATTTTCTCTATTGAAAGTCTGCCCTTGACACAAGGTTTTAAAAGAAGAGAAAAAACTGCTAAAAGAATAGATTATGTTGTGTTTTTATAATAGTAATAATAATAGTACTAGTAGAAGAAAGAGGAAATGTTGGAGATGAAGGATATGTTTATGGCTTAGGTGGTGGTTAATGGTTTCAAGGTATATATTTATCTCTAATCTCATGAAGTCTGTGTACATTAAACATGTACAGCTTTTTCCATATCACATCTCAATAAAGTAGTTGAAACAATGAAGTTAAAATTCAGAAGAATGCAACTTAAAACAGTTGTAGGAAACTGACTCTTGCCATTTTTTGTAATTGTAAGAGTCTTAAAAGTAATGAACAAAGAGACCAGCCTAATCCTGTATGACCTTATCTTAGTTTGACTACATCTGCAGAGACACTGTTGCCCAACAGGGTCACACGCTGAGGGTTTGAGTGCACTTCAGTTTGGATGGGAACACTATTCAACACAGTTCACTTGAGAAAATCAATCTTACTTTCAAAAAGGAGGAAATACAGAAGTCAAGAAAACTTCGAGCTAGTGAGAGGAGGATCCAGGGATAAACACAGATCCATTGCCATGAGCCAGCAGTCTTTCTGATTAGATCATGTGCTCAGATGTTGCCATACTCTGAAGAACTTGCAGAGCTTGCCTTTGGCTCTATTTTCAAACACACATACACCCAAAACACTCCTTCCAATTATTTCAGCCCTTTATTCCGTCCTCAGTTTTGAACCTTTTTGCTTTGGTTTCAAGAGTTTCTGATTCCATACCTCTCTCACCCAATCTCCCAAAATGATGGCAGAGAAAACCACTTTATAGCTCTCTAGTATAGCTTGTGATAAAACCTAGAGGAACTTCAGGGCAAATGGGGGTGCTTGCCATTTTATGATATTGATTTTGACATTCATATGTGTGTATATTTGTTTGCTTTTCTCTTTCAGCACTCATTAAACTTATTTTATTCTTCTAATAGATTCTGGCAGCAAAAACTTCAAGGCTCATGCCAGCAAAAATATGGCCAAGTTTAAGATTGAAGATGCATCAGGCTATATTTTAACATGCCTCTGAGTTGCCCAACACAGTTCCCAGAAGCATAAAGCATTCTTCATGAGGAGAAGCAAGTTATTTTACTACACATTTGGTGCAACTAGCCATCGCCAATGATTTTTCAACACAAACTGAATCAGGAAGCGACTTTATTTTAGTTTTCTATTGTTTTCCACTTAAAGTAAGTTTTTTTCCCTTATCTGTGCTCATCTGTGGATACATCATAACCCTGAAACTTACATCCACAAAAGATGTCCTACAACAACGCACTCACAGAGACACGAGCAACACGCCACTGTAGGCACTTCCCTATGGCAGTTATTTTACAAAGCACTTCTTTACAAGGGTGGATCAGAGAAACCAGCTCTCCCCATAGCTATTACATGACTCATAATTTAGAAGGCTCTTTTTAAAAAGACTATTAATAAGGTTTAAAATAGGCCAAAAGGGACTTTCCTGGCAGTCCAGAGGTTAAGACCCCGCACTAAGAGTGCAGGGGAATAGGTTCAGTCCCTTTTTGGGACTAAAGGGGACTAAGGCATGGCCAAAAAATGAATAGGAAGACAGATCCTTTTTAAACAACTGGTATTGATTTTGCTTTCTATGACTCATTTCTAGTCTATCCAGTTTCTCTTCTCCCAGCATTTAAACAACACCAGCACTTACATTTATGTATTTTTATACACAAGTTGCTAATCAAGTAGTATAAGAAGCTATTTTTTCCCTGAAGCATGAAATTGATATATAAACACAAATCTGTGACCTGTAACATCCAATTTTAAATCTCTTCTCCAGAAATAAGGTCTAAACAGGTACATTATTTCAACTCAAGACCAAATTGTATGCATTCAAAAAACATTAAATGGGGAAAGTAAATTTGGGAAGATTTATTCATCCTTCATAGTAAGAGAAAATAATAGCTTAAATGCAATTTTTAAAAAATCTCTATTCCTAAAGTTGGATTTTTAGGCTTTTATAAAATAATTTCTTACATGAGAGGAAATAAAAATGACATCAAAGAATAGGAATTAATGGGCATATGTTCTGAAATTATTAATAAAATACTTTCTATGTCAACTCAGATCATCTTGCTTGGGGTCTAAATCAACACAGGGCTCAAATCAACTGAATATAGAGTCTATACAAATATATGCAGAGCCAACTTACAGTTAAATCATGAATCTTTGTTCTATTGCCCTTTAGACCTCTTGCAAGTACCAAGTATCCTCACACTGCCCCTCCTTACTTTCATTTGTCCAAGATGCTAAGCAGATGAGGTGTGAGCAGATTTTTTTTTATCATTACTTTTTTTTTTTTTTTTTGCCACACCATGTAGCATGTGGGATCTTAGTTCCCTGACTGGGGATCGAACCTGCTACCCCTGCAGTGTAAGGGGTAAGTTCTAACCACTGGATCACCAGAGGAGTCCCAGCACATTTTTTTTCCCCATACCACCAAAAGAAGTTTACCAGCCCATCTCCTTGGATGCCTGTTTGCTTCAGAGAAATTGACAACCTGATTTTTAATACAAAGTTTTAGATTAAAAGTTAGTTAACATGTTTTTCATATAACACACAATTACTTCTCGAGGTGAAGGAACTACCTCTTTAGAGGATGTAGGAAGGGAGCCATGAACATTTGGCGCAGGTATTTTATATCTGTATGTGCTTGGTAAGGTCAAAGGCAAACAATTCTCCCATTCTCAAAAATATATTCCTTCTTATATCTGTGACAGAAACGGGGGTAGATTTTATTTTCTTGGGCTCCAAAATCACTGCAGACGGTGACTGTAGCCACAAAATTAAAAGATACTTGCTCCTTGGAAGAAAAACAATGACAAGCCTAGACAGTGTATTAAAAAAAAATAGAGACATCACTTTGCTGACAAAGGTCTGTCTAGTCAAAGCCATGGTTTTTCCAGTAGCCATGTGTGGCTGTGAGAGTTGGACCATAAAGAAGCTGAAATGAAGTGATGGTTGCTCAGTTGTGCCCCACTCTGTGCAACCCTATGGACTGTGTAGCCCCCACGAGGCTCTTCCGTCCTGGAATCCTCCAGGCAAGAATACTGGAGTGGGTTGCTATTTTGTTCTCCAGGGCACCTTCTCATCTTCTTGACCCAGGGATCAAACCTGGGTCTCCTGCACTTTAGGCAGATTTTTTTTTACCATCTGAGTCACCAGGGAAGCCCCAAAGAAGAATGAGCACCGAAGAATTGACGCTTTCGAATTCTGGTGCTGGAGTAGGCTCTTGAGAGTGCCCTTGACAGCAAGGAGATTAAACCAGTCAATCCTAAAGGAAATCAACCCTGAAAATTCACTAGAAAGTCTGATGCTAAAGCTGAAGCTCCAACATTTTGGCCACCTGATGTGAAGAGCATTGGAAAAGACCCTGATGCTGGGGAAGACTGAGGACAGGTGGAGAAGGGGGTGACAGAGGAAGATGGTTGGATGGCATCACTCACTCAGTGGACATGAGTCTGAGCAAAGTCCAGGAGATAGTGAAGGACAGGGAAGCCTGGCATGCTGCAGTCCATGGGGGTCACAAAGCATCAGAAATGACTTAGCGACTGAACAACAACAATATCTGTGACTAAAAGCCTGGATCCCATCTACTCACCCACCCTACCACCTTCAGAGACTATACACAAGCAGGGACCCTGACCAAGAACTGAAACAAGCTCTCTTAAGAGTAATTTATCACTAGGTATAGGAATTGATCTTTATATAGTATTGGGTCAGGACTGGACAATTTTTTTTTTAATGCCAGAAATTCATTATACAATGTATAAAGTAGGAGGGAAGAACTGCAAAAGGAAAGAACCCGTACTGGCTTGAAACACTCTCTCCATTATGATATTCATGGGCTGACATGGGGATTAACCTACCTAACAGGAGCAAAATGTACTCAACCCAGAAGTATTCCATAAGACAATACGAATTAAAAAATATATATTAACATTACTTCTGAGTAATTGAAATAATAAAGAAGTGTATCTTCAATGCATTCCATAAGAGAGAATTCAACGGTAACCAAACTATGTCCACCCTGTATTATTCTGTAGGAGTTTAAAAACCAAAGCAGGCCCAAGACCCCATTTCTTCAGCAGTTGTTCTGTCCAAAGTAATCACACTTTCCACTGCTGAATAATTCAGACTTGGAAAAATATACTGGAACTAATAAGGTAGATCCCAACTATTAGTATTAGGTTTTATTGGCAAAAGCACAGCAGAGAACTTACTACAATTTAAACACATAAGAGTTCAGTTTTCCATCAAATAAAATGTACCAGAGGCAGGGTGCCAGAGCTGATAGAGTGGCCTTACAGTACCTGGTATTTCCAACCTTTCTGTCTTACTATTCTCAAGGCTGGCTTTCTTCCTGAAACTCCCATGATGGTCCAAGATGACTGCTGAAGCTCTGGTCATCCCAACTGAGCCCTAGGCAAGAAGCAGCAGGAGGGAAGAAAGGCGAAAACCAGATGCCTCTCGTCTGAGTAAGTCCTCTTTCAAAATGTTTCCCCCAGGTCCCATCCAAGCACTGCAACATGCCTCTCCTTGGCCATCCTGTACACAAGAGGGGGAGGAAATATAAACTTGAAGCAGGACATATTATCACATCAAATAAATGAAGGGCTATGTCCCTGAAGCAGAAGAAAGGATACTCATTATTTAAAAATCAGTCATCTCAGGCACAGCGAGAAGAGGACAGGTTTTCCCCAGGTTTGGCAGAAGATGGCCCCATGGATGGGAGGAAGGCGGTACCCCTGAAGAGGGAGCACAGAGGCAGGTTTGGAAGAGCAGATGGACGCAAGGGATGTCCAGGGAAGGGTGTGACCTCTTGGCTTCTTTTCCCTTGGACTGAAAGAGAAGCCACACGTGGCTTCCTGCTCTAGGTATTTTCCTTATGCTATAATCATAACTCGCTTCATTACTCGCACCCTTCATGAAGATTGGACACATTAAAAAAATGCACTTTGTGCAGCGAAATGTAAAGAATGAGGGAAAATCCATAGCCACTCCTGGCTGGAGACTGTGTGAGAGGCATCGGTGCTGCTACAGAAATTCCGTGTCCATCCTCCCCTGCAGATGACACCTGTGCGGTGGACACAGTTTTAATTCAAAGCAGTGGGTTTTCCGGCAGCTGCAAAGATGACCAGTGGTGATTTGAACGGGAGATGGGAGTCCCTGGGCAGGGAGTGTGGGGGCTGGGGAGCCAGCAAAGAGCTCATTATGATGAACCTCAGTGGAGAAATAAGAGAGGAGGGGCTCCTAAAACAGGCTCCCCACCTCCCTCCACAGCCTCTCCCCGCAAGATGCTAAGTTTGATGACCTTGACACAAGCAAGAAAAGCTAACTCTTGAACGTCTAACCTCCATTTGTCACACTGGAATTTTTTCAGTTTTCTACCATTTTATCTTCATTATAATAAGCAATGCAGGCAAATGGTTTAAAAACATTTGAACAGCAGAGAATATGTCGATTGAGAATCAATGCATCTCCACACCTAGCAATTCTCAGGGCCACCCACAGGGATGAACACTGTTTATACTTTTTTTATATATGCTTTCAGAATTTGCCTGCATATATGAAAATATTTTAACAAAAAGAATATAAAGAGAAACAACTGTATGTGTAGTTTTTACTTACAAAGTGTCCCACTAGGTATTATTCACTCCTGTATCTCGGAATTTCTTTTGTAACATTCTCCAAGATCTTCCTATATCGACAGATATAAATTTACCTTGACTGGTTTAAACTCTGTAGTATTTGGTATGTTCGTTTAGTCACTAAATTGGGTCTGACTCTTTGCGCCCCCACGGACTGTAGCCCTCCAGGCTCCTCTGTCCATGGGCTTTCCCAGGCAAGAACAGCGGAGTGGGTTGTCATTTCCTTCTCCAGGGCATCTTCCTTACCTGGAAATCAAACCTGCGTCTCCAGCACTGGCAGGTGGAATCTTTACCGCTGAGCCACCAGGGCAGCAGTATTTGGTACATGTGTAATTTATTCAAGAAGTGCTCTATTGAGCGTATTTAGGTTGTTCTTGGTCTATTTTTTTCCCATTACATCAGTGCTGTAATAATTACCCTTGGATTTGTGCAGTATGTATAAATGGTAAATTCCCAGCAATGAAAATCTAGGGCCAAAAGATGTATGCATATTTTAAAATTTAAAAGATATTACTGAAAGTTTCTCCAAAGAGATTAGACCAATTTTCACTACCTACAAGAGTGCATAAATGTGTCTGATACTCCCACAGTAGGTCATAAATAACTGTTAGAATTTTCGCCAATATGCTAGGTGCCAAATAATATCTTCTTGTTATGACTTGCATTTTTTTTTTAATTGTATCTTGGAGAAAGTCCATTTCTTCATCAGCTGCCTGTTTAAATTTACTACAATAAGGACCGAAGTATCCCTTCCCTACTTGATATAAAAAGGCCTAGAGAAGGGGAGAGGGGTTCAATTTGCAGGGTACATGCGGTGGTGATTAGGCAGCCATCTCCTTCCTCACTTAAGCAGAACAGGACTGAAGACCATCTGGTAATTTGACTGTGTTGGAGCCAGAGGAATGATGGGAACTTTCTGCCATCCGCTGGGCGTTTGCTGGGCCACAGCCTGCAGCCTCCGTAAGAAATGCAGACACCCCTGGCTGGCCCCTCACTTCTATAGGCTGCTCCCAGTAACTGAGCAAGTCAAGCTCATCCCAGCGGACATAATAGTAAGAAATAAGGTGGTAGTAACCAAAAATGACTGAAAAATTATCAGTTGAACTGAAATATTGCTAAGATCTACCTGGTGGTG
>NW_011494921.1:9036792-9044917 GCF_000754665.1 Bison bison bison | reverse complement strand
AAAAAAAAAAAGTTTGGACACATTTTTTTTTTTTTAATGAAAAACTTTTCTCATTTGAGACTCCTCCAACTTTTTGCTGAAGCATGAAAGCATTTGCATATGTAGGTATAAACATGTGAATCTCTGGATGTATCTGTGTGTGTTGCTACACATCCATCAGTGCCGCCTTAAATGAACAAATCATAACTTTATTCAGTGTAACCCAGTTTTCTGGTTCTTTGGAAAATCACCTTGACCATCTTGTACAGTTCTGTTTTCTCACTCTGAACTGCATCAGTGGTCTTCCTGGTGGTGGTGGTTTGGCCACTCAGTCGTGTCCGACTCTTGGCGACCCCATGGACTGTAGCCTGCGAGGCTTCTCTGTCCATGGGATTTCCTAGGCAAGAATACTGAAGTGGGTTGGCATTTCCTAGCAATATCTAATTGCTACCTAAGTCAAGCTTCAATCTGAAATCAAAAACTCAAAAGTCCCTTTGAAAAAGCATGGTTGGCAGTCAGACAGCGCACACTGTTAAAATACCGAAAATGTTTCATTCTAGCTGGAAAACATCTGCTGTATAAATTTCTGTCTCTCTCATCTATCCCACCCATATCAACTCTTCTATAATTCACGGAAAAGCAGAATCCAGTTTAAAAAACAAAAAAGTGGGGGTGGGGAGCAAATGCCTAGCGTAAATGTATGTGTGCTGAGTCGCTCAGTCATATCTGACCCTTTGTGACCCCACAGACTGTAGCCCGCCAGGCTCCTCTGTCCATGGGATTCTCCAGGCAAGAATACTGGAGTGGGTTGCCATACCCGCCTCAGCCTAGGTACAAGGCCCTATAAAACCACTGTCAGTATCTATTTGGACTAATTACATCATCATGTATTTAAATATCACCCCTCATTGAAGGATAATACACGGAAGCTTCTAGATTATTAGAGAAAAACATTTGAATAAACAGAGATCACTTTATGCTCCAGCTTAACTTCCCAAAACCAAAGGTCACTTTCAAGTTTGGAGTTTTTTCAAAATTTCACATTTAAACATCTATCTATAATTAAACAATTTGTTAGTTTTTATAAAGCGCTATCATTCTGAAGGTAGAATAAACTGAATACATCTTTAGCAAGTTTTGGGTGTTCATTAAAGACTGATAGCATTGTTCATTCACACAGGGTAAATGAGCTTTTAGGTTTCCATGGCAACCTGATCACATCAGCAGGAAAAAAAAAGAAAGAAAGAAAGAAATGGGAATGCTGTTCTGTATCAATTCTATTTAGCTTATCATTTCCGTTATTCCCAACCTAGATGTCCACCTTTGGGGATTCACATATTCTGGTAAATTCCCAGGCTAGTGTTGATAAGAGAACGAAAGACAACGTAATACTGAGTTGAGTTCTGAGAAAAATCCGTCTTGCATTAATTATCTTGGGAGGGACACCATTTTTCTCTCCTAGCACAGCTTTTGTTCTACACCCCTGAGAAAAATCATGAACTCTGCCAGTTACCTTGCATTAGCTTTACTGGTACGCCTAAAACACTCATGGATGTGAGAGTTGGACTGTGAAGAAAGCTGAGCGCCGAAGAAGTGATGCTTTTGAACTGTGGTGTTGGAGAAGACTCTTGAGAGTCCCTTGGACTGCAAGGAGATCCAACCAGTCCATTCTGCAGGAGATCAGCCCTGGGATTTCTTTGGAGGGAATGATGCTAAAGCTGAAACTCCAGTACTTTGGCCACCTCATGCAAAGAGTTGACTCATTGGAAAAGACTCTGATGCTGGGAGGGATTGGGGGCAGGAGGAGAAGGGGACGACAGAGGATGAGATGGCTGGATGGCATCACTGACTTGATGGACGTGAGTCTGAGTGAACTCCAGGAGTTGGTGATGGACAGGGAGGCCTGGCATGCTGCGATTCATGGGGTCGAAAAGAGTCGGACACGACTGAGCAACTGAACTGAACTGAAAACACTCAAACATCAATGGCACAAATATCCCCGTGCTTCAAATGAGTAGACAAAAAGAGACCCTCCCTGTGATGAGCTTGTCATCCAATGTTTGGTTCCCAAATTCAAGACCTATTTGATTCATTTGATCAAAGTCATTCGGGGCCTGTGTTTAAACAGAGCCCCAGACCCCACTCTAAAATAAATGAATGGGAATATCTAAGAGTAGATGTATGAAATCTGAATTTTTAAGAAATATTCTAGTTGATGTCTATGTATAACTAGTTTGGAAAATTAATGACCTATTAATAAATCAGTTACAAAACTGGCTTGATGGCTTTTAATGAACTGGTTGACTGAACTGATGACTGTTAAAATTCAAATAAAAAGGGAAAAACTAATGTTGACAGGAAGATCTAGTACCTGACCATCACAATGCCTTCCTGTTAGAGTGTAACATACTGATATTTTCCACTCTATTCTATTTCATACTTTTATAAATATGTAATTCACAAGCTACTTAATTAATTTCATTCCTGTTTAAAGAGACCCTGACACATATTTTGGGAGACAATGACCTAAGGAAGTTTTTCAACATACATGGCCTGACATAGTCTACCTGAAAGATTCTGCACAGCAGGATTTGGGTGATGCCCTGGTAGTGTATGTATTTAAGTCTCTTAGGTGAGTCTGGTATGCCTGAAAGATACACCCCAAGTCAGGCTCTGATCAGACCACAGAAGGCACTTTACTATAGAAATATCAGTTAATACTGAGAAATCAAAACAAAATGAAATGGTTCCATGATCAAGTAAAGATGTCCCATTCATAGGGATCAGATCTCATAAGTCCACAGAGTCAGGAAGTGTGTTTACTGCAAAACTGGGAGATGGACACTGACCACTTTATCTTTTTGAACATCTCACTTCTTTTTTTTTTTAATTTTATTTTATTTTTAAACTTTACAATATTGGATTAGTTTTGCCAAATATCGAAATGAATCCGCCACAGGTATACCTGTGTTCCCCATCCTGAACCCTCCTCCCTCCTCCCTCCCCATACTCTCCCTCTGGATCGTCCCAGTGCACCAGCCCCAAGCATCCAGTATCGTGCATTGAACCTGGACTGGCAACTCGTTTCATACATGATATTACACATGTTTCAATGCCATTCTCCCAAATCTCCCCACCCTCTCCCTCTACTTCCAATATTCAGTCTTCAAACTGGATATGATATAATCAATTAGGTAAAATTATAAGCAAGTTATCTTGATTGGAGCTTAGTGAGAAAGTGAAAATGTTAGCTACTCAGTGGTGTTCATTCCCTGCTACCCCATGAACTGTAGCCTACCAGGCTCCTCTGTCCATGGAATTCTCCAGGCAAGAAAACTGGAGTGGGTAGCCATTCCCTTCTCCAGGGGATCTTCCTGACCCAGGGAATGAACCAAGGCCTCCTGCATTGCAGGCAGATTCTTTACCATTTAAACCACTAGGGAAGCCTAATTGGAGCTTAGGGTTGTCCCAAATGCTAAACTCAATCATCAGTACATAATCTCTTTAATTACTTCCATGGATAATTAATCACATCCATTCATGACAGTAGGGACTATGTCTCTTTAATCTATCACTTAGTTCTCAGTGCTTAGAACTGTGCTTGGCATACACTGGATATCAATAAATATCTGAATAAAATGTACTACCCTTAGGAACATTCAAATAAACCATAAGTAGTGCTAATTATAATCATCATACTGTATGTCACATCCTTAATATCTAATTTATTAAAGACTTTATCTAGTTAAAAGTCTTGATTATTGGGCCAGGAGTCTTTGATTATTTTGTTCTACTTAGAATATTTTTTAGCTCAGAAATGAAAAGTGTTTTTATCCCATTCTGCCAAGGTTTTTCTTGAAAAAGGAAAATGCTGTCCCAATTTCTGGCTTTCTCTCATTCTATGATTACAAATTAAGAGGAAAAATTAATGTTGCAATGATATCAAACTATGTGGAATATATCAAATTATGTGGAATAATTATAAAATATACATACTTCCATGTTCAATTATTCTCACATTTAATCTAGAAGGCTACCTATTTTAAGCAGAATTATTTCTAACGAATATGTAATAGGGATGGCCTCCAATTTACCACTCCAGCATTTACCACCACAATGAATAATTCCCCTCCTGTGTTCATTCATATGATCGTTGAAGGGGTGAGCTTCTTTTACTCGTAAAGAACTTGCCTTTGAGGAACCGAAAACTCTGTGAAGATGTAAATAATGCTAATTTCTAGCATTGAGGAGAAAACAGGTTTCATTAACACCATTTTTACCAAAAGAAAAATCGAAAGTTTGAGGCTACATGAGGAAATATGGAAAGAGAGGTTCCGATATTTCAAACAAATAGCCCAATTTCACCTTGGCTGCTCAGGTAATTGAAAGAAAATGAGTCCCAACCCTAAACCATCTGGCTGGTTCCACAGACTAAATTCCCATGGTAACTGCTAGACCACTCCTGAATCATTTCCTCCTCTAGGATGGTAGAACACTCACCACCCAAACCACTCACTCAGCAGATACCACCTTCTATTGCCAGCTGCATTCTATGTAGAGATATCTTCTACTTCTTTGTAAATAGGAATAAAGGGAGAAATGTGAAGGCAATTGATGGTTTTCAAATCGCTAGTATGTTGCAGGCACTTTTAATATGTGGAAAATGGATTTCCTGAGGGTTATCTTATCTTAGAAAGTTAAAGACAGTAACACCCTGCTCAGAGATTTCCAGGCAGGAACTCAGCTTTGTCCCTGTAGAAAGATGAAGACTGTGTTCCTCTGAGCTCATTCCAAGTACTTAGAAACTGCAGTTTTTGTTAATATGCTCACAAAAGAAAAAGCACAAATTGCAAACACAATTTTTCCCTTTATGTTCATGGACATACTAATAGCTAGCTTTGGTTAGAACAATGCCTGCCTACAGAAAGTTCTCAAAGTACTTTACACGACTGTTCTATTTAAACCCCACAACAACCATGTAAGTAGGCACTGTTTTTGTTTTCACTTTACAATTGAGAAAAACGGTATTCATCAAGGTTAGATAATTTTTCTGAGGTTTGCTGGCTGGCAAGTGGTGGAAATCAAGATAGATGGGAGAAACATCAACAACCTCAGATATGTGGACGAAATCACTCTAATGCAGAAAGGGAAGAGGAATTAAAGAGCCTCTTGATGACAGTGAGGAGAGTGAAAGAGCTGGCTTACAGCTAAATACCAAAAAAAACTAAGATCATGGCATTCAACCCCATTACTTCATGGAAAATAGAAAAGGGAAAGGTGGAAGTAGTGACAGATTTCTTCTTCTTGGGCTCCAAAATAACTGCAGATGGTGACTGCAGTTATCAGATCAGAAGACAATTGCTTCTTGGCAGGAAAGATATAACAAATCTAGACAGTATGTTGAAAAGCAGAGACATGACTCTGCCGACAAACATCCATATAGTCAAGACTATGGTCTTTCTTCCCAGTGGTCACATAAGGTTGTGAGAGTTGAACCGCAAAGAAGGCAGAACACCAAAGAACTGATGTCTTTGAACTGTGATGCTGAAGAAGACTTCTTAAAGTCTCTTGGACAGCGAAGAGATCAAACCAGTCAATCTTAAGGGAAATCAACCATGAATACTTATTGGAAGGACTGATGCTGAAGCTGAAGCTGCAGTATTTTGGTCATCTGATATGAACAGCCAACTCATTGGAGAAGTCCCTGATGCTGGGAAAAACTGAGGGCAGGAGGAAAAGGGGACGACAGAGGATGACATGGCTGGATAGCATCACTGATGGACACGAACTTGGGCAAACTCCATGAGATGGTGAGGGACAGGAAGCCGGGCATGCTGCAGTCCACGGGGTCTCAGAGAGTCAGACACGACTGGGGGACTGAACAACAACACGTGGTGGAAAGCTAAACCCTGATCAGCATGGCTCTAGAGCCCTTGTGCCAAACCACCCCAACGGGTCCCAATGTAAGTCCCTAGAGTTAAATATCTGTAGTGTAGCGAGAGACAAGACTGACTTACATACACAGTATCACCAGCAGATGTGAGCCATCTCCTCATCCCTCCAAATACAGGGGTCCCCTACCTTGAACACTGACTCAATGGACATGAATGTGAGCAAATTCCAGGAGATAGTGAAGGACAGAGGAGCCTAGTGGGCTACCGTCCATGGGGGTCACAGAGTCAGACATGACTGAGCACTCACACATACAAAGTAGCAGATAAGAAGCGATTTACTAGAATAGGACGCTTGTGAGGCTTACAAGCGGGCAGGCCAGATATGCTATAGTTCCTATGTTTTCTTCTTGCCAACACTGAGCTCACCAGAAATGTTGGAAATACCTAACATTATGTGCTCATCAGCCTCTAAGATGGCCCAAACGCTACCTGCCTCCTCAGATTCACAGTTTTGTATAATCCTTTGCCTTTGAGAGTGGGTTGGACTTGACTTGCTTTTAATGAAGAGAATATGGCAGAAGTGATGGGATGGTGTTTCGGAGACCAGGTTATATAAAAGACTCCATCTTCTGTTTTCAGCACTCTGTGTCTCTGTCCTGGATTACATGCTCCAGGAGAAGCCAGCTGCCATGCCATGAGGCAGTTCCAAGGACAATGCTGCCAACAGCCACCTGAGTGAGCCTGAAAGCAATTCTCCCAGCTGAGTCTTGAGATGACCGCACTCCTTGGCCAACACCTTGACTGAAGCCTCATGGGAAACTCTGAACAAGGACCACCAGGCTAAGCTGCTTCTGACATCCTGACCCACAGAAACTGCACAGTAATAAATGTTATTGTCTTCAGCTTTTAGGTTTTGGAATAGCTGTCTTACACAGTAATAGATAACTAAAACAGAGCATAAGGAATGTTTATTATGCATCAGAGATGAAGTTAAGCACTTTACATCTCATTTGCTTTTCACAACAACCATATAAAATGGGCAGTATTAGTATCAGCCTTTTACACATTGAAGTACAAAGAAGGAAAATAGCCAGAATTTCATCTGGCTTATGGGGTGTCTGGGAGAGCATTTGTAAATACAGGGTCTGTTCAGTAGTATGTACCACTGAACCTGTGTTGATTGAGTCGTTGGTTCAACGTGATCATTTCAAAAAAACTACCATGAGATAAAAAACAGACAAGTTCTGTTATTTATATTCAATGGTAGCAGGCCTGGGGAAGTAAATTACCTCAAAAAAAGATTTATTCAGTATGCCTCTTCAAATGTAGTGTTCATGTGAGGGTTCAGGTTTTCTTCTAAGATGAATGATTCATGATCCCCATCCCCAAGAAGTGCTATACAGCTGGTAAGAGTTTCAGTAGCCTCTGTCACTTACTACATCCATCTGTAAATGTGGAGCGATAGCATAAGAGTAGGAACTAAAGGCAGTATTACTCTCTTGACTCCTTGATCTTCTAGTCCCTCCAAGTTCTTCCAGTTTCTGCATCCTCTAACTTGCCACTGATTGGGACCCACAATTCCCCTTACAAGTTCAGTCCCTTACGAGTTTTCAACCTTGACCTTAAACCAGTGTATTTTGAGGAAGTTCTGACACATTGACCTGGGGTCATCAACAGTCGGCTGCTGGAGCCCAGGGAAATGTGTGCCTTGAAAGGGCCTCTGCCCAGATCTCGAGGCTGTCTCTTCATCTGGTTACTTTTAATAATGGCTTGAAAAATTCTGAAGACTTTTTGTTTATTTACACATTACTTATTAGGCTCATCACGCCAAATTGGCCATGCCAGTCTTCATCCAGAAGTAAGGTATCTGTGTTCTGACCAGAGAAATATGAATAACCTCAGATATGCAGATGACACCACCCTTACGGCAGAAAGTGAAGAGGAACTAAAAAGCCTCTTGATGAAGGTGAAAGAGGAGAGTGAAAAAGTTGGCTTAAAACTTAACATTCAGAAAACTAAGATCATGGCATCTGGTCCCATCACTTCATGGGAAATAGATGGGGAAACAGTGGAAACAGTGTCAGACTTTATTTTGGGGGGCTCCAAAATCACTGCAGATGGTGACTGCAGCCATGAAATTAAAAGACGCTTACTCCTTGGAAGAAAAGTTATGACCAACCTAGATAGCATATTCAAAAGCAGAGACATTACTTTGCCAACAAAGGTCCATCTAGTCAAGGCTATGGTTTTTC
>NW_011494921.1:9022588-9036561 GCF_000754665.1 Bison bison bison | reverse complement strand
TGGCTGGATGGCATCACTGACTCGATGGACGTGAGTCTGAGTGAACTCCGGGAGTTGGTGATGGACAGGGAGACCTGGCGTGCTGCGATTCATGAGGTCACAAAGAGTCGGACACGACTGAGCAACTGAACTGAACAGCCAGAAAAGCAGCATGGCAGTAAATGACTGTTTAATATTGACAGTTCACTAAGACTTCTTCCAAGTCATCTTCTGAGACTCCCAATCACTGCCTCTGCATGACTATGCTTTTCCTTCAGTCACATAGAGCTTTATTTCATCTTGACTCTCCATCATCTACCACTCGCCTGAGCAATGGTAATGCAAAATTTCTAACTGCACTATACTCAACATTTTGAATATTCTTTCAACCCTGTTGTGAACAAGTGTATAGGATGGATAATTATTCATATTTACATTATCATTAGTAAAAAGAATATTTAAAAAATTGGTTTATTAGAAACTGGGCTAACTCTTTGTGCGTATGTATCACTTATTCTTTCAAACAACATGGGAGTCAGTATCAAATCTATTTCAGAAATGAACAAACAGAAGTTCATAAAGCTTAGCATTTTGCCCAGTTTCCAAACCAATGAGTGGAAGAGTCGATCTTCATCCCAGGCTTCTACTTCTAGCTATTACACGGTACAGTATTTCGATCTGGATTCACATCTGTAATCACGCTGTAAAAATGTATCAAGCAGTGCCTTTAAAATGTGTATGTTTTATTTTATGTGTGTCTTACTCAATAAGGATGTTTCCATGTGCCTAATATCTGCTGACTGTCTACTGCCTTATCAAACCTGCTTGGAGGTTTTCTATAATTCATTGTCTTCCAATCTTTCCATCTGCTCCCATGCCAGACTCTTCGTCCTGCTTCTTTTATATTCTTGTTACAAATACAACCTTGGGCTAAGCAGGGGAAGTCTAGAGCAAGTGCTAATCTTTAGATGAAATGAAAGAGCGTGCGTTTTCTCCCAATCCTCCTGTCGGAATAACAGCCACAAGTCTCCAAGGGGAGAGTTCACTTCAAAGAACTCCCAAACCAATCCAAATATTACTTGAGCTGGAAGAAAACACTTAAAACAGCAATGAATACATGGTGGACAATTTACAAATACTTACTGGCTAAGCCACGGCATTTGTTGACTTAATAAAACTCCCTGAAAATACTTTTTTTTTTCCATCTTATATCTCTAATCCTAGGGAACTTTCCACTTCCCACCTTAAGTTTGTTCGAGCTGCAATATTAACTGGGGACTTTACCACAGGGGGGAAAAAAAACATAGTAATGATGCTTGCATTTCTGTTAGAAGAAACAGCCATCACTGCATTTTATGTTTAGTTGGCTTAGCTTACTTTTAATTTGCCTCTGTCTTTAAAACCATGCCTGTTTCTAATGCAACTGGGAGAAAGGGAGGTGACGAGAAGGAGAAGTTTAACAGGAACACAATATTATTCAACTAAATTAGAACTCTGGAAAAGTACTGCTGACTAGGAATGGTAAAAAGTCATTCTGGGTAAATGCATCGATTTCACCTAGAGAATTGTGTGCCCAGGGAACTCAACTACTCTGAGAAAAGGTTACTAATAAAATGATGAATCTCCAATCTAATTCACTAAACCTGCCACAATACAGAGAGACCCTCAGTCAGGGAAACGGCAGACCCTCTACTCTCTCATTACGTCCTTGGAATCCAAAGGGTCCACCGAAGCAAAGCCTGTAATGGAATTATCCCAGTTTGCTCTCTCTGAATTTCCCACCTACACCACCTCCTTCTTCAGGGTCATGGCCACATACTAGTTACCAACACACTCTATTCATTTGCTAATAGTCCAAAGAGGCCAATCCTAAAAGAAGCAAGTGGAGGCGAGGAGAAGACAAGGGCTTGGGAGGTTACAGAGCAGCCGTGTGTGATAACAAATAAGGATTTAATCAAACTGGACTCCATGCCCAGAAAAACAGCAAAGGGAAGCCAACTACTTATAAAGGCAAATAAATGCCTTTTTTAAATGAATGCTCATGAATGTAGACAAAATTGGGCCACTATTACTGTAAATTTGCATAGGCACTGTGAAGACCACTCCAAGGGAAATGGCCAACAGTTCTTTGGGTCCACGTGCCCCACATTCTGTCCCTGTAGCCTCATCAAGATTGGTCCAAACCTGGGACAGAAGTGTTGCCCACTGGCCCCATATCCACGCTGTGCCTGGAGAAAGCTGAGTTGAAAGCACCGTGAACACCAGTCTGCATCGGCCTTGACAAATCTCTACCACAAATATCCATTCAGTCCAGGCTGCTGGTACTCCATACTTATTTTAATTCCCCCATGGGCTGACAACCAATCCTGGGGACAACCTGCTTAATTGCCTTTCATCACATTCTTGCCAATTACTTTCCCCAGAGACAGGGCATCTTTATCGTGTCTACTATATCTGAGCGGGCTTTGTCCCCACAGTAGCTCTTCACATTCCTTCTTCCACTATAAATCTGCAACTCTGTTCTTCAATGTTCCCCAGGTTTCAGGTCTTTTGTCTCATTTACAGATCTGTCTTCACTGCCAAAGTGCTTTCTAGCTGATGTTTAGTTGGGTAGTTTTTTTAGGGTTTCTTCAGTTTTTTCCCAGGACACAGTCACATATGCAGTTCCACCTCTGCCCCACTGAACTTTATGAACATTGCCTGCACTGCTCTGTCCAAATTCCTGAGATAGTATGAGCCAGCTGGGACCAGAGCCTCAGGTTAGCTTGGATAGGTGTCCTTATATTTCCTTGAAGTAGCCTCCTTATTTATGATTCAAATACACTGAGTTAAGAAACATGTCAACTAACATGTCTGATCCTTGTCTAGTCCCTGGAAAAGGAAACGGCAACACACTCTAGTATTCTTACCTGGAGAATTCCACGGACAGAAGAGCCTGGCAGGCTACAGTCATGGGGTCACCAAGAGTCAGACATGACTGGGTGACTAACACTTTCAACGCTTTCCCTGTCCAGTACAGACTGAAGGTTTGTATCCCCCCTGCCAAATTCATATGCTGAAACCCTAGTCTCCAGTGTGGTGAAGACAGGGTCTCCAGGAGGTAATGTGGGTTAGATCACATTCTGAGAGTGGGGCTCTCGTGATGGGATTAGTGGCATAAAATGAGGAAGACCTCACTCTTTCTGTGTATACATACATGTACACTAAGCAAAAGCCATGTGAGGTCACAGCAGCAAAGTGGCCATCTGGAAGTCAGTAGGAAAGCCCTCTCCAAAATTCAAACCACCCTAAACCTTGGTCCGAGGCTTCTCAACCTTCAGACCTGTGAGAAAATAAATTTCTGTGAAAATGTTTTTATTGTTTAAACCACCCAGCCCATGCATGGTGCTTTGTTATGGCAGCCGGAAGTAATATACTACCCTGTCCCTCTGGATGTTTAATGGGAGTCTGCAGTGTTGTCTTGGTTTCCTTTCCTCCTCTTAATCTTGGTGAGGAAATCTGGCAGGCTCTCTTGCTGCTCTCATCAGAATATGCTGTATGAACAGGACTGCATTGTTGATGAACTTCTAGGATGGCTCTGAAGAGTCTTAATGCACCAGGAATGTGCTTTTCCACGGAATCCAGTGATGATGAGGTGTGGTGTGGCCTGATTCACTCAAGTCAAGGAGAGCAGCTAGAATGTCAATAAAGCACTTGAAAGCTTCCTGTATGCTGTTAGCTACAAATCGGCACTTACCAAGAGCACTGCCAAGGACTGAACAACAAAGGTCTTTGCCATCCGCCTCTACGGAGATTGAGCCCCATGCTGCTATAGCTGTTGATCTTCGGCATGTGGGGGCTTCCCTGGTGGCTCAGAAGTTAAACGTCTGCCTGCAAGGCGAGAGACCCGGGTTCAATCCCTGGGTCGGGAAGATCCGCTGGAGAAGGAGATGGCAACCCACTCCAGAATTCTTGCCTGGAGAATCCCATGGATGGAGGAGCCTGGTAGGTTACAGTTCACGGGGTCGCAAAGAGTGGGACACGACTGAGGGACTTCACTTTCACTTTCAGCATGTGGAGTGAGGCACTCTGCTCCAGGGAATCTGGTGAGACAGGTCTTTAGACAGTTGGATATTTTCAGGAACTGATTTTATGATCTCAATTCTTGTATCCCCTCATATCTAGAGAAGCACTAAATCCCTTCATGGTAACATCAGACCCTCATGACTAACAAAAACACCTTTTGTAAAATGAATGCTTCATTGTATGGAACTCCCCCTTCACCAAAACCTTATATATTGACTTTCCCCACTGCTGCTTTGGAGTAGTCTCTCAGAGCTATCTGAGATGCTGCCTCCCGGGCTGAAGTCCTCATTTTGCCCCCAAATAAAACTTAACTCACAGCTCTCAAGTTGTACATCTTTTTTTAATTGACAATGCAAGCAGATTGCTTTGCATCTCATCTCAATTTGGGATGATGGACACAGTCATATGTCGATCAAATTCACAGCAAAATATGGCTACTTCTCTTATCAGTTCAGTTCAGTTCTATATTATCTGCTAAATTCTGAATGTTTTCTACTCTACTTTTGATCAGCCTACCTCAATTGGTGTATTCAGATATTAAAAAAAAAAAAAAAAAAAAACTCACCCTCTAAAATAAGACATCTATTCTAAGGTTATAAATCCCTCAAAATACATACACATCTTTAACTCATTGTTTGACATGTGTTTTCCTAGATTAAGATCCTTAAGCCACAGGACTTTATAAATCATGCTGCCTATACCTACTGGTAGTAAAAAGAGTACTAACTAAAATGACAGATTAATTGGAGAGGTCTCTTTAAAAATTTACTATATCTTACCAACACTTATCCAAAATAAAAATCTCTTTATATCTGCCCACTCCAAATAATTTTGTTTTCATATTATAATAGCCACAATTGATAAGAATCAACTATGTCCTTAGCATGGATTGGGTATTCCCCATATATTATTTAATTGACTCTTAAAATTACTTCATTAGATTTCATTTATCCTCATTTTATAGATAAGAAGACAAAGACTTGGAGAATGTAGCATACAGTTAAAAAGAACTCTTAATCAACAGAGATGGTGTTGCTGACTTCCAAATCCACGCTATTTCTTCTTTGCCAGTTTTCAAGTCAGGCTGTGTTCACAGGGATCATCTTGGAAGCTTGTCATCTATAGCCCCAAAACCCAACTCTAGAGAATCTGATTCATAGGGGTTGTTTGTTTATTCTGTATCCAAATCATTGTAACACAAATTACCACAGAGAACCACACAAAATAAACACAAGGAATCCCTTTAACTCTGCTGCTTTATCCAATCAATTTACCAACATTTTTCTCCAAGACATTTGCTGTTTCTAGCCCTGTTGGGGCTTCCCTGGTGGCTCAGAGGGTAAAAGCGTCCGTCTACAATTCAGGAGACCCGGGTTTGATCCCTGGGTTGGGAAGATCCCCTGGAGAAGGAAATGACAACCCTCTCCAGTACTCTTGCCTGGAAAATCCCATGGACTGAGACGCCTGGTAGGCTACAGTCCATGGGGTCACAAAGAGTCGGACGACTGAGCGACTTCATTCATTCATTCAGTCCTGCTAAAACTCTTCAAGTTCTTCCCTAGGAAATTAACCTTTGATTATGGAAATCCCCTCTAAATCTTTAAGGTTTAGGGAGGTGAATGTCCCTTTACCTCCAGGTTATCACTGATTCTGCTCTTGGTAATCGCCTGATCAAATGGCTCATAGAGTAGATCTGATCATCTTTTTCTCCTCTTGGCTATCAGATCTTTCAGCATACTAAAAGGTCAGTTCCATTTAAGGCTTCCCATGTTCTGATGCAAGCCCAAATAAGATACTATCCTGCATGAGCTCTCTACTCACTTTTTTTTTCTGATTTCATCTAGTGGTTTCCTCACTTGTGCTACTGTATCACCTTACATTGGTCTCTTCAAAGTCTCCCTGCTTCTAGCCACTTCCACAGGAAATTCATGTGCATACCCCCGCCATGTGAGCCTTCTCCAAAGAGTTCTCTGCTTCAAAATCTGCAATCTCTCTAACTGCCTTTAAAATAAAACCTAAACTTCCTAAGCTGATAATTAAGATCCTCCACAATCAGTCTCCTATTTCTATTCCCAATCTCATCCCCCAGTAAAACCCTCTCACCTCACTGCCACCCAAGCATGTCTCAAAATAGTCCACTTTCATTATCACATGCTGTTTTCTTCTGCAGGACCCTGGCCCTTTTGTCTGCTTACCCAAAGCCCCCTCTCCTTGAACTATAACGTCTAGTATAAATCCTTTCTCATTTATGAAATATTCACAGACCACAAAGGCCTTTTCTTTTCTAAACTCACATTGCTTGCTGCCTTTCTGGACTAGTAAACATGTATTGAATTATCACAGCTTCTGCAGTGCAGCCTGAATTGCTAGTTAACTTTCTAGACCTTTTTTTTTTTTTTTAAACAAAGAAAGAAAATAAAAATTATTTGCTTTAATGATCTGGGAATTTAAGGTAAATAAATCTGAATAATGACTTCGTTACTATTATTGCATCTGAGATAAATACATCATCTAAGTTTTAGTTCATCTTATCACATATTAGTTACCAGGCAAGTACTGCCTATGCAGATTCATTTATGGAACATAATACAGACAGAGTCACTCTCTATTCACCTCTGGATAATTATCTCCTTATTTATAAGCTTCTCGTTAGAATACTAGATGCTAATTTCTATACAGGAAATACAATAGAAGACAATGTCTCTGTAACTAAAGAGATAATAAGTACCTTTATCTCAAAATGTATAGCTCTGTTGAACTTGTGCCATGTCTCTTTAAACTTATCTTCAATATCACTTTCTACTTATATAATTGCTTTTTATTATCAAAGAACAAAGTCGTGTCTAACAGAAATGCTAATTTCAAACAATGTAACACTTATTTTTAATATAGATGGCAAAAGAATGTTCCAAAAGTTGAAGCTACACTCCCTGTAACAATTATAACTTCTGTCTAGCAAGGTTAGTGGCAGGACCGAGGTTCCTGTGACTCCCTAGAGATCAACTAAGAAAATAAAAGTCCAGTGTGAGAGCCAATGATTCCTGTGATGCTAAACTTAATTTAATCATTAAGACATCAGAAAATTCATAAAATGTACTTAATTAAGGGAAAATCAACTTTTTATCACTAACAATATGACTCAATTTCTTGGGACAACTAAGGCATATAATCCATGGAGACCAACTACACCATCTCTCACAAAATGTTCTAAATTGTAACTTATCCAGAGGCCTAAATGAAGGTTGCTTTCTCTCTTTGCTATGATCACATCTAAGGTCTTTATAGAACATGTCAGCAACTTAACAGACTCTGATATTTATAGCTAAAAGACTGTTTTATATATTGCTTTATCAGTAGAAGTTTAACTATATATTTGAGATAATCTTTTCCCCTCCTAAACCATCTAATTGTGGTAATTAAGCCTCTTAATTACCACAATTAGAGAAGTGAAAAGCAAAGGAGAAAAGGAAAGATATAAGCATCTGAATGCAGAGTTCCAAAGAATAGCAAGGAGAGATAAGAAAGCCTTCCTCAGTGATCAATACAAAGAAATAGAGGAAAACAACAGAATGGGAAAGACTAGAGATCTCTTCAAGAAAATTAGAGATATCAAGGGAACATTTCATGCATAGATGGGCTCAATAAAAGACAGAAATGGTATGGACCTAAGAGAAGCAGAAGATATTAAGAAGAGGTGGCAAGAATACACAGAAGAACTGTACAAAAAAGATCTTCATGACCCAGATAATCACAATGGTGTGCTCACTCACCTAGAGCCAGACATCCTGGAATGTGAAGTCAAGTGAGCCTTAGAAACCATCACAACGAACAAAGCTAGTGGAGGTGATGGAATTCCAGTGGAGCTATTTCAAATCCTGAAAGATGATGCTGTGAAAGTGCTGCACTGAATATGCCAGCAAATTTGGAAAACTCTGCAGTGGCCACAGGACTGGAAAAGGTCAGTTTTCATTCCAATCCCAAAGAAAGGCAATGCCAAAGAATGCTCAAACTATCGCACAATTGCGCTCATCTCACACGCTAGTAAAGTAATATTCAAAATTCTCCAAGCCAGGCTTCAGCAATACATGAAAAGTGAACTTCCAGATGTTCAAGCTGGTTTTAGAAAAGGCAGAGGAACCAGAGATCAAATTGCCAACATCCGCTGGATCATGGAAAAAGCAAGAGAGTTCCAGAAAAACATCTATTTCTGCTTTATTGACTATGCCAAAGCCTTTGACTGTGTGCATCACAATAAACTGTGGAAAATTCTGAAAGAGATGGGAATACCAAATCATCTGACCTGCCTCTTCAGAAACCTATATGCAGGTCAGGAAGCAACAGTTAGAACTGGATGTGGAACAACAGACTGGTTCCAAATTGGAAAAGGAGTACGTCAAGGCTGTATACTGTCACCCGGCTTATTTAACTTATATGCAGAGTACATCATGAGAAACACTGGGCTGGAGGAAGCACAAGCTGGAATCAAGATTGCCGGGAGAAATATCAATGACCTCAGATATGCAGATGACACCACCCTTATGGCAGAAGTGAAGAGGAACTAAAAATCCTCTTGATGGAAGTGAAAGAGGAGAGTGAAAAAGTTGGCTTAAAGCTCAACATTCAGAAAACTAAGATCATGGCATCAGGTCCCATCACTTCGTGGGAAGTAGATGGGGAAACAGTGGAAACAGTGTCAGACTTTATTTTTTGGAGCTTCAAAATCACTGTAGATGGTGACTGCAGCCATGAAAACACTTACTCCTTGGAAGGAAAGTTATGACCAACCTAGAGAGCATATTCAAAAGCAGAGACATTACTTTGCCAACAAAGGTCCGTCTAGTCAAGGCTATGGTTTTTCCAGTGGTCATGCATGGATGTGAGAGTTGGACTGTAAAGAAAGCTGAGTGCCGAAGAATTGATGCTTTTGAACTGTGGTGTTGGAGATGACTCTTGAGAGTCCCTTGGACTGCAAGGAGATCCAACCAATCCATCCTAAAGGAGATCAATCCTGGGTGTTCACTGGAAAGACTGATGCTAAAGCTGAAACTCCAATACTTTGGCCACGTCATGCTAAGAATTGACTCATTGGAAAAGACTCTGATGCTGGGAGGGATCGGGGCAGGAGGAGAAGAGGATGACAGAGGATGAGATGGCTGGATGGCATCACCAACTCGACGGACGTGAGTTTGAGTCAACTCCAGGAGTTGGTGATGGACAGGGAGGCCTGGCATGCTGCGATTCATGGGGTCGCAAAGGGTCAGACACGACTGAGCAACTGAACTGAACTGAACTGAAGCCTCTTAAAACCCATCAGTATATATATCCCAAAACAATCTCTGAAACCAACATTGCATCTAGTACTTTTTTTTTAGCATTTTGTAAATTCATTTTCCACGTTAGGAGAAAGCTCTATTAGGATGAGCTTAACTGGCCACGCTGCTGTGTCTCTGTCCTGTTTCCCTGAATTCTTGATCTCCAGTCCCTGAAATCCCCTCCCAAGATGTTTCAAAATTCTTAATACCCTCCTCTGACTACTTGGAACTGGACAAAGTGGTTATTATCTAAACTTCTACCATTCACTTCCCATTTTCACTGTATTAGTTAGCAATATTACCTCCTATAACAAATATATATATATATACACACACACACACACACAGACATAACATAGATATATTGTAGAAAACTTTTATATATATAAACAATTTATATATATATATATATAAACAATTAAATCATGAGTTTTATTTCTCATGTAAATTCAAAAACAGGAGTTCCTAATCATCATATAGTACATCTCCAAAGAGTGATTTGGAGATTTCTCATTCCAAAGAAATCACTCCAAAGAGTGATCCACCATTTCCCCAAGGATGGAATAGTGCTTAGCCACATGCATCAATTCTATAGAAAGGATAGAGTGAAGAAAGCCCACCTGCTTCTAAACCTTTCGGGCAAGGAAGTGACGTTCCTCTCTTCCGGTCACATGCCACTGGTGAGGACCAATGATACAGCCCAATCCAGAAAAAAGGATGCTGGAAGCACCACCCCTGACTGTGCCGCTGTTTCTTAACAACTCTCTACTGAAACGGGGGAGGCACACGTTTTGGTAGACCTTTAGCTGCTTTAGCTCCATCCCATTTGTCCTTTTCTTAGGACTGGCTTGCTGATCTTGCACAGTGAGTCCCCAAAATACGAAAGAGTTCCTTTCCAAGAGTACGTTCATAAGTCCAACTAACACAGTCGCTGTAGAGTACTGTACTGTAATAGGTTTGCAGTACTTCTCACACTTATAATACTTTTATAATAATAAAAACAAACACAAAAAATAAAGAAAACATTTGTAATCTTACAGTACAGTACCTTGAAAATATAGTAGTGCAGGACAACAGCTGGCATACAGGGGCTGGCGTTGTGTGAACATGCAAGAAGGGTTACCAACTGGAAGAGACCGAGGTGGTGGGAGACGACAGAGCTGAAGGACTGTCCGTGACAGGAGATGGCAGCTGCATCACTGCTGCTACATCTGAGCAGAACCAGCTATGTCACCACTGCTTTTATACATCCTCTGGACATCCTGAGCTTGAAACAAAGATACATACCACAGTACTCTATACAGTAGTGTAAAGTAATCAAAACACAACCACTTATAAAACATGCAAGCATGTGACAGGGCATGCCAGACACATGAACTAACTTACACGACTAGACATGGGAACACATGCTCCTGTCTTTGAAAGCTCGCAGCTTGAAGGTTTGTATGCAGGGGACTTACTGTATCTACTTTCCGGACCCAGAAATTTTTCCTTCCAAAACTAACCTGAATGTAAACCAATCCTTAGGCCCCTCCATTTTCCCAGACTCTACCTGACTGTACTGGCTATATTAAATGTCTAGCTTTGCCTGTCCTTTTATGGTTTGGTTTATCCTTTCTTTGTTGTTGTTTTAGCTGCTAAGTTGTATCTGACTCTCTGCAACCCCATGGACTCTCCCCAACCCCATGTTGCTGGCCAGGTTCATCTGTCCATGGATTTTTCCAGGCAAGAGTGCTGGAATGGTTGCCATTTCATTTGCCAGGGGGTCTTCCTGACCCAGGGATCACACCTGCGTCTCCTGCATTGGCAGGTGGATTATTTACCACTGAGCCGTCTGGGAAGCCCTTTCACCAAGCTTCTTATTTGAATCTGTTTTTGTTGAGATACATCAGTGTGAGGAATGAGCTCAAAATCATGAAAAAATAATGCCTAAGAAAGTATTTTTTGAAATGAATGGCAGGCTGTGTGTATAGGTGAATTTAATTTCATCAAAACTATAGAAATGTAGCAGGAAAGGAGACTCAAAGGTTAAACTTTAAAGTTTTCTCCCCAATAACTCATGTAGGAAAGGAGGATTGACATAAGAGTCAATAGCAAAATAATGAACAATATACAACTACCAGATTATCTGCTGCTGCTGTTGCTGCTAAGTCACTTCAGTCGTGTCCAACTCCGTGTGACCCCATAGACGGCAGCCACCAGGCTCCCCTGTCCCTGGGATTCTCCAGGCAAGAACACTGGAGTGGGTTGCCATTTCCTTCTCCAATGCATGAAAGTGAAAAGTGAAAGTGAAGTCGCTCAGTCGTGTCCAACCCTCAGCGACCCCATGGACTGCAGCCTACCAGGCTCCTCCATCCATGGGATTTTCCAGGCAAAGTACTGGAGTGGGGTGCCACGGATTATCTAAATAGTCACAAAAGAGAACTGTAAGAAGGCACTTTCAAGAATATCCAAATTAAATTAAATTGAGATGATGTAAGTAAATCAGTAATTTAAAGAGTTCCACAATGTGTATAATCACTAACATTATAGTCCATTGTAATCTAGAATAAAAGCATAATCACATTTGTATGCAATTTGAAATACATAAGTGTGTATGTGTGAGTGAGTGAGAGAGAGATCTATATGGTATGTATATTGGACTGGACAAAAAGTTCATTTGGGTTTTTCCTTTTCAGCCAACCCAATACATACAGGATATATGGAAAATGGAGGTTTCATTTAGGACTTAGATTCAGTAAAAGATAATGATAAACAGTCTCAAAGTCAAATCAGAGTCATAAATATTATTCACTATATATTGCTCATCCCGTAGTTTTTGATGGAACAAAAAACAGCAAGAAGTGATCAGGATGAGACAGATCCCATTCTTAGCATATACCAGATTTCACTTTTATTTCCAAGAACTACAAAGAAGTTACTTGAAAACAAGCATCAGAAACTGGAAACATAAACTCCGTGGGCAAATTTGTAGCAAGTAGTACATACAGAAGCAAACATAGGAAGGGGAAAGCAGCCACCAGGAGCCTGGCTTCAGCTGCCCAGGTTGCTGGGATGATAGAGCTGACTCCCTCGAGAGAAAGCCAAGAGAACCCAGAAGGCAGAACATCACACAAGGACCAGCCTCAAAAAAAGGCTGAAGGAAGGAGCGGGGGAGGGCATAGGAAATAGGGAGAATCCAGAAATCATTTCTTCTCCAGGACAAAAGTGACCATCGTCACCCTCAACAACACTCAAGGATTTCCCTCGGGCAGCGATGGAGTCTTTGTCTTCAAATCTTACACATCACTTAACATCAGGCAAGTACCCTTACGAATAATCTAATTAGCATAAAATTATTATATCAAACATCAAGTGAGCAAAGTACAAAGAAACCCTGGAAATACCTGTGTAACTAAGCTCAGTCTAAAAGCCACACGCTCCCCTTGCCATCCTCGACGCTCTGTCCTTCCTTAAGTTGGAATATAAGTAGTTTCAAGCGTTAGTCACTCAGTCATGTCCGACTCTGTGTGACCCCATGGACCTTAGCCACCAGGCTCCTCTGTCCATGGAATTCTCCAGGCAAGAATAAAGGAGTAGGTTGCCATTTCCTCCTCCAGGTAGTTTAAGGCCACAATTTTTCCTGTTCAGGGAATACTTTTCGGGGATTACTTTTTACATTAACTTTTACACTCAACAAAATGTATCAGAAATTGGAAACCTATCACCAAGCTACTAAGGCAGAGGTAGTCTTACCTAGATGAACCCTCACACACAAGGCAAACACAGCCAGGAAATCTCAGAACTAAGGGAATAGCTACATCTCTCAGGTATGTCCACCAGCCACCCCTGGTGGATCCTGTATCTTCACTTTCTGCCTGCAGAAAACTGTGACCACAAAAAAACCCACAGCTTGCGGAACTCATGTCACATACTCATGACCCGTGGTCCCATCACTGACACCCTAACTAAGGAGATAGAACATAACTCAATTCCCTCTTGCATCTCTTTCCTTCTATAGCTTTATTTTCTTCCCCCAAATAGTTTAAAATTCTCATCAACTTTTTTCATTGGCTTTCAGGATTATGAAAGGATTATTCTTCAGACCCAACCCATGATCTGAAAACCTAGAAGCCAGTACCAAAAGATCCTAACAGCACATTTAAAATCATCTAGAAGGAATGATTCTTGAGAACATTCTAATTAAGCTAAAATGCACTATCAGTCAGTTCAGTCACTCAGTCGTGTCTGACTTTTTGTGACCCCATGAATCGCAGCACACCAGGCCTCCCTGTCCATCACCAACTGCCAGAGTTTACTCAAACTCATGTCCATCGAGTCAGTGATACCATCCAGCCATCTCATCCTCTGTCATCCCCTTCTCCTCCTGCCCCCAATCCCTCCCAGCATCAGAGTCTTTTCCAATTAGCCAACTCTTTGCATGTGGTGGCCAAAGTACTGAAGTTTCAGCTTTAGCATCATTCCTTCCAAAGAACACCCAGGGCTGATTTCCTTCAGAATGGACTGGTTGGATCTCCTTGCAGTCCAAGGGACTCTCAAGAGTCTTCTCCAACCACAGTTCAAAAGCATCAATTCTTCGGCGCTCAGCTTTCTTCACAGTCCAACTCTCACATCCAT
>NW_011494921.1:9020577-9022488 GCF_000754665.1 Bison bison bison | reverse complement strand
CTTTTAATTTCATGGCTGCAGTCACCATCTGTAGTGGTTTTGGAGCCCAAAAAAATAAAGTCTGACATTGCTTCCACTGTTTCCCCATCTACTTCCCATGAAGTGATGGGACCAGATGCCATGATCTTCATTTTCTGAATGTTGAGCTTTAAGCCAATCTTTTCACTCTCCTCTGTCACTTTCATCAAGAGGCTCTTTAGCTCCTCTTCACTTTTTGGTTACATGCATATTCTACATGCAGTATCTTTACAAGTGATGAGCAACATTAGTCAAAGGGATAATGCTAAGATATTTCTTACTATGCATGAGTTCACAAATAAATGGCATTCTTATTCATTAAAATTCAGATTCAGATAAATAAAATTCTCTCCACTTACAACCGAACCTTAACTATTTAGGTCATAAAAGCAGTTCCCAGAATTCTGAACTTATCCTCAACATAAAGCTGCAAAGGAAGGTAATTAGTTTGAATAAAAGCTGTAGCTTCAAAACAAGGATGAATAGTCATTTTAAATAACAAAATGTCAATATTTGCAGAAAATTGAGACTTCACAAATAATAAACAGCGCTAGTCTCTGTGTGAACTGTGGGCCAGTTATTATGAATATTGAGATTCAACAATTCATCACTAAAGCTATTCTTTATCTTAGCTATTTTCATCTGGGAGTAAATAGAAATTATATTTGTTGGCTACCGCTAAAGGAAGGAGAAACCTCTCTACCCTTTTTCTTGGTGAATTTGGCCCAGGATAATATCAAAATTACATGTATACAGGGAAAATAACTTGGTATCCAGAAAGACCAAAAGATGTTACAAACATAATTATCTCTGTGTCAGCAACACATGGTAACATAGTCAGACTGAGAGTTGGTGGGGGTGGGGAGGATCTCTTAAGATGAAAAATGCAAACAGGTGATCCTGCCAATAGAAAAATCAATCTGCGTACATCTTTGGAATGGCCAAGTTTTTTAACCAATTTCTATTCCTTTTATGATTTCCTATTTATTCATTTTATTGTCTTACATCCGACCATGCAGATGCATTCAATTTTCCTCCAATAATTTTGGCAAACCATCAGGTCATTAGGACATGCTGATTTTAAAAGTAACATCATTATAACACTGCCAATTAAAAGTGGGGAAAATAGCACAACAAAATATGCAGTTCTTTCACACTGACGACAAGAAAGAGTTCCCAGTGCTTTGGAAATATTTTCTAAGCTTTGTGTTTTCGCTTCTCACAGGGCATACTGCTGTTTCTGGGTGGGCTGAGGTGTCAGTGCAGAATCAAAGTTAGACAACAGTCCATCTGGTGTTGAAAGAGCTCAGTGCCCATTGTTATCTGAACATTTTCTCCATGTACCCAAACTCAGTGTTAACACTGTTTGAAGTCCTAAAGTAACGAGGAGGTTTTTGGTTTTGTTTTGATTAATTTCACATTTCCTCATGGTGTGACCCAAGGTTCCAAAACACAGAAATATTTCCTCTTAAAAGTTGCCTCTCTGGGATTTCCCAAGTGGTACAATGCTTAAGAACACACCTGCCAAGGCAGGGGACATGGCTTCAATTCCTGGTTTGGGAAGATCCCACATGCCAAGGAGCAACTGAGACCGTGAGCCACAACTGCTGTGGTCTACCGTCCAGGAGCCGCAACTACGGAAGCCCACACACATCCAAAAGCCTGTGCTCTGCAACGGAAGTCACCGCCAAGAGAAGGGTGCACACCACCGCTAGAGACAAGCCCCAGCTCACTGCAATCAGAGAAGGCCCGCGCAGCACCGAACATCCAGCACAGCCATAAATAAATAAATAGAAGGTTGCCTCTCTATCCTCAGTGACAACAAGATTTAGGAGAAAACTTAGATGTTTAGCACCTCTGTGGAGGCGCACTTGGACCTGCTGTACCTGGCAC
>NW_011494921.1:9018692-9020477 GCF_000754665.1 Bison bison bison | reverse complement strand
CATCCCAGGTGCCCCACCAAACTGCAGGAAAGAGATCCTGGTGCCAGAGAGGGACACCGTGCTACCAGCTCTCTGGCTGGAAAAAAAAAGGGGGGGGGGGAGAAACTTACAGAAGAATCTTGTAAATGGCAGATTTTCATGCAAATGCTTTTGATGATTCTGATCAAATGAAACATGGATGGCTAAAGTGAATTACGTAGAGGATGAAAATGTTTTTGATTATAATAAAAACTTGGATTTGTCTTCGTTACACAACTTTCTTCCCCAGTCAAGGAAAACTAGATTCAAACTGACAAGGTCTTTCCACCATCAATGCGCAAAGCAATGATGAAGGACCCAGAGAACTTCCCTTTTAAGCCACCTCCTGGGGAGCAGGGCTCTCTCTGCACCCACCATCCTTGTTTTCTCCACTTTCTCCAGGGGCAGCACTGATCCCTGTCTGTGAAACGACCAAAGTCCTCCCATTGGATGTTATACGTCATTTTGAGTAGGCTTTTCCACATTTCCACACTCAAAACTAGTCAACTGTAGTTAATAGTTTGTGCCCGAAGTATCAGATATACTCTAATATGCATTTTTTATTAGTAAAAAATGTACCTGAGATTCTAATGTTTCCAAAACAGGCTAATGGGTCTCACTGCTCCATCCCAGGGAATGTCTTCATTTATTTGCACAAGTCAGAAACTTGGGTACCACCTAGTATTTCTTCCTCTGTATCTAATCGACCATAAATTCCTATAGATGATACCTTGCAATTACTCCCTCAAAATTCTCTATTCCAACATTGTTGCCTTAATGCACTTCTCCGTATCTTCTCTGTGAGGCATTTGAGGAGCATCTTTGCTAGAGGGCTATTTTATCCTTTTCCTCTTTTTGTAAAATTCAAATACTTCATTCCCCTTTTTATATTATTTTGGTGATTCTCACTATGTGGTACATTTTTTTCCTATTGGATTTTTCCATTCATCATCCAGAGTACTTTAAAACTTTGTATCTTAAATAATTTATTTGCTAATGATTCTGCAATTTTGGCTGGGCTCAGCTGAGTGATTCTTCTAAATGCATTCCTTGGGGTCACTCATGCAGCTGTAGTTACCAAGAAACTTGACTGAAGCTGGACCTCCAGGATGACTTCCCTCATATGTCTGACCTCATATCAGGATGGCAACTATACAGCACACCTAGAAATCAAGTAATTCAAACAACCACTCATCTGAAAGCCTTGGATTTTTTTTCTCAATAAAATGAAACTGATAGAATATCTAAGGTGTCTTAATCTATGGACAGAAAACTAAATTAGTGCTCATTTTGCATAGAATTGGGTAAGCAAACAATTACTAACTCTGGGAAACAGCAGGATGTCATACAGAAAAGAAAAAATAGCTCACAATAAACTACATGCTCGGCCATATACCATATTTACCTACATAAACACTGAATATTATTCAGAATATTTATTAAAATCTTTTTATAAATATGCTGGGAGTCTAGTGTCCAGGGACAAGTAATAAATGTGTGGGGCTAGAGAGTGAATAAACAAAGCTTAATGCTCACCTTCCATAGTAGGAAGTAAACAGAAATGCTTGAAACCAGTAAATCGAAAAGTAATAGTGTATGCATGTTATTCACACACACAGAGGTACATATAAAACAAACACACTGAAAGTACTGAAATAATTACTTGGGGAAATGGGAAGTTGTGGAGCCAAAGGAACTTTTCTTTAGATCAAGCCTTAGAGAACTACATGGCTATTTATTGGTACATATATAACTTCCCTGGTAGCT
>NW_011494921.1:9008997-9018592 GCF_000754665.1 Bison bison bison | reverse complement strand
CTATTCACCTGACAGGATCTATAAAAGCCAATTTATTTTCAATCCTGTCATTTGGGGCCACACATCTACGGATTCCTTTTGCTAATATCAAACAAATCCAAACATATGAGCACATCAGCTCGTAGTCAAGAATTTGCTTGATCCTGATATAAAAATCTTACTACCTTAAGAAATTCCCTTTTCATAGCATTTTAATATTTTGATATGTTTGCTTTAAAACAATATGAAATAGTTACCTATGATACCTTTATTGTAAAAAGGGAAATTTACTCAGCACAGTGTTCTCACAATTCCTTTAAAAAGAATATTGTTAGATGCTCGTTTGAAGTTATTAATCCGAAATATCCTTGGCTACTAATGGATCAATTTTAAGACTTTCTTTTATAAATCCTAAAATTAAAAGAGTTAATGTACTTGAGATTAACAAGAATACTATTTAAAATACAGCATATACATAGATACTTATAGTTAAATCTGAGAAAGACTTAGAAATTTAGAAAACACTTTTCAAAATAATTACTGAGTTATAGAATAAATGAAACTATGATTATAACTTCCCTGGTAGCTCAGCTGGTAAAGAATCTGCTTGCAATACAGGAGACCCTGGTTCTATTTCTGGGTTGGGAGGTTCCCTCCTGGAGAGGGGATAGGCTACCCATTCAAGTATTCTTAGGCTTCCCTTGTGGCTCAGCTGGTATAGAATCCACCTGCAATGCAGGAGACCTGGGTTCGATCCCTGGGTTGGGAAGAGCCCCTGGAGAAGGGAAATGCTACCCATTCCAGTATTCTGGCCTGGAGAATTCCACGGACTGTATAGTCTGTGGGGTCGCAAAGAGTCGGACACAACTGAGCAACTTTCACTTTCATGTAACTTTGAATAAAAGGCAGACAAAAAATAACCTTTGGAAATTCATATTGCGCATGTCTTCCGCTTTTATGTTCTTTCTAGTTGCAGATATTGCTGCTAGTGTGGCAAAGGAGACTTTAAAATATCGAAATTCATTTTCTGTGGGCATTAAATTCCTGAATGTTTTCATTTAGTTTACCACTTCCTCTTCTTTTTACGTATTTAGTCCTGGACACCCGTGGTCAAGTGATGTATAAGGATTCAAAGAATAAATGAATGTGACAGGCTGTATTTACATAGGGAAGCTGCCTGATAAAGGCAACACGTGTTCTAACAAAACTGCGCACCTTGGCAAATGTTCAAAATCTCAAGATCAAGCAAATGCATCTACCTGTCTTTGATTCTACCTCCCAGAAAAAATTACATGCAATGGATGGTCAGAGAGTTATAACTATCCTGGGGGAAATTACTGACAAAAGCAAGTAAATTCCATACGGCATGAGCCAAATTGTTTTATTAAACTAGTGGGCAGCATGATGGTTTCTTCTATTTGTTGATACAAGGATCAGATTTCTCACATTCATGAAAATAATTTAATTTCTCAAACTTGAATGAAAGAAAGAAGATGGAAGAAGGTGGTCCAAGACTCAGGAGAAATCTTTTTCCAGCTCTTTGTCAAAGCTGTCCCACTTTGAAGCAATGCGTTTTTGAGTCCTGTGTTTGGATGGCATTTCTGCTCAGGGAATCACTCACATTTTGATCTTTCATTCCTCCGGGAAAACCAGTGAAAAGTGCTTTTGTAAGTTACAGTTCTGACCTTTTTAGGATCCTGTCATTTAATTAAAAAGCATCAGAAGTCTTCTGTCTGGCAGTGTTTACTACCTGTAACAAAGCAATCAGAAACGCAACCAAAGAGTAATTTGTAAGGGGTCACGGATTCATTCACAACGAATATCTATTGTCACTAGCACGATTCCACACTGAAAATAAAATACACAAGAGATTTGTCTTCCTCTCTTGGGACCCATGTCACCCAACTATACTATAGGGAAAACGACTTATAAAGATGGTGTTAGGCATCACTTTTCCCCTTTCATTCAGTTCATATTTTTATTAAATTTTTATCTGATAAAAAAAAATAAAGATGGTGGTAGGTAGTTAGAATAGGAAAAAGGAGTCCAAAATAGTGGTGGCTAAAAGGCAAAGAAGGTAAAAGCCTGCAAAAATAGAATAAAGGAAAGTCTGAGTGGAGTGAGAACCTCAAGTGAAACAGCCCTCCTGGCTAGCCCAATTTACACAGGGCAGGCTCACGGGGAAGGAGACAAATGTATGAGAGGAGGAAGCCTAGAAGGATTGAGGCCTCTCTTCTCTTCATCTTTTGGGTCTGCCCACCCTCACTCGAGTGTGTACTAGCCTTTGTTTTTCATAATAAAACTGAGCTGTAACACGGAGCTGTAACACTGGTCCGTCCATTGCTTCAAATTTTTATTGCAATGAGACAGAACCAAGGAAATTACACACTCCCCTGACAGTGGCATTTGGCTCATTGAGAGATTCAAACCCTTGAATAAAATCCAAGAGAAACCTTGCTTTCAAAGCTCTCCCCAGGGGAAGTGTGTTGCACAGTGTGAGAGTTGCTCTATATAACACCTGTCTTAAATCATGTGGTCTGTAGATGCCTGGAGGACCCCAAGGCCTTTCTAGGTGTTCCATGAGGTCAAAATCACTTTCCTGAGAATATCAAGTTATTACTCATTCTTCAATATGTTAACATTTGCACTGGCACTAGTGGTAGAGAACCCACCTGCCAATGCAGAACTAAGAGATGCTGGTTCAATCCCTGGGTTGGGAAGATCCCCTGGAGGAGAAAATGGCAACCCACTCCAGTATTCTTGCCTGGAAAATCCCATGGACAGAGAAGCCTGGCAGGCTACAGTACATAGGGTCGCAAAGAGTCAGACATGACTAAACTGACTTAACACAGCACAGATGGTACAAAAATTAATCATGAGTAAAACTCTGGTGCCTAAGCACGAATTGAGATAGTGGCACTAAACTTCTCTAGCTTTTGTTTGTTTGGTAACAGCTTTATTGAGATATAACTCACATAAAATACAATTCTCATTTGCCAATGATAGTGTTAATCTGGATGGTCCTTACGGTTTCTTAATATCTTTTCTCTGAAAACACTAGAAAACAGCCTCAGCTAACAGCAATAATATTGAGTGTGATCCTCTGTGGTTAGAAAGTAGGGAATCAGGAATCGATGACTTCTAATTTTAAAACAACACATATAACCAATCAGTTTAATTGCAACAGACTTGTTAAATTTATTGCTATTGGTAATCTCAGTAAGAAAGCAGGTGACACAATAATTCAAGGAGGATAGTAATTTAGATTTTCCCCTTAATTCTGCACTGCTCATTGCCTGGTGCAGATACAGACCTTGTCAAACCGGCTCCATTAAAGCCAGTGGGCTTAGAACAGTCAGTCTGATGTGCAGACAGAAGACCCATCAATTAAATGTCAGCTGATACAGTTGCCTTAAAATTAGTCCTCTCATCAGCCCAAGATGACCAGCATACAGAATCTGCATAAAGTTTGTATAGAACAGGGTGTGACTATTGAGAAGCAAATGCCCTCCACCTTGGAATTTCAGGACTTGTTTTATAAAAGGTTTACTTTTTGACATACAGAAAAAGAAATGATTCCCTAAGGAATTCAGATGACAAATGAGCCTCTTTCCACCCTGAGCAACATTCTATTTTTGCACAGTGCTATTATGATATATGTTCTGCCATTGGCAAAAAAATTTAACTAATTTTAAACAAGACTAGCCCCTCCTCCTCCTCAGAAAATGATCACTTAGTCATCTGTGCTAAGAAAATGTCTTTCCTGAAAGCAAAATTTTTTTTTAATTAATAAGATACAAAATTTGTGACCTACAACCCATTTGGTGCCTGTCATAGTGACAAATAAGGGATGGGTTACCAACATAGACCTTTCACTGTCTACCTGAGCCTTCGGGCACTCCAGGTCTGAGAAGTTTTGGGTTATGTTCAATTCAGCGCCTTGCATTGATCACTGGCTCCTGACAGTTTTGATCTCATCACTTGAAAGCAAGGTTTGTTTTTTTTGTTCTGTTTTGTTCTTCACTCAGAGAATTCCAATCATAGTTACAACAGCAAAGCAACTCACATATTTGTGTCACTTCCTACATTTTCATTTCTTACCATCAAAACAAAATGAATATTCTGTGTTTAAAAATGGTACATTTTACAGATGATCGTCTTCATAAAAGGCTGGCATGTATTCATTAGAATATTGGCTTATCTGCTGTATTTTTTTAAAACTATTTATTTATTGTGGCTCTGCTGGGTCTTCATTTGTGCATGAGATTTTCTTTAGTTGCGGCAGGTGGTGGCTGCTCCTGCTGTGGAGCTCAGTCTCTAGGGCACCTGGGCATCAGCAGCTGCAGCTCAGGGGCTCAGTAGTTGTGGCTCCTCAGCTCCAGAGCACAGGCTCAGCAGTTGTGGTACATGGGCTTAGTTGCACCAAGGCATATGGGATCATCCCAGACCAGGGATCAAACCTGTGTCTCCTGCATTGGCAAGTGGATTCTTTACTATTGAGCCACCAGGGAAGCCCTATCCTCAATATTTTTAAAGCATATTCTAGAAAAATATTCTTGAGCCAATACCTGGTATATGAATGAATCCAATACTTGATACATGAATGAACCAGGTACAGGAACGATTAATCCAATAACCTTATACATGAATTAATTCAAGCCTTGAAATTGAAGTTGTCAGGACTGTACTACTACCTCAGAACTTAAGAAAGAGGATGTAAGTTATTGATGTTTCTTACCCTTTTGATCTTCTTTCAATGAATCTGAGATCCTAAGTCATACTGCTGATTGTTTGTTCAGCGAACTTTCAGACCATTTTGTTTCAATAACAAGAAAACAACAGAGCATGATAAAGAGTGAGTGAGCCCTCCTGTCTTATGGACAGTGATTTTTGATACTGCCAGACAAAGACAGAATCCTCAGTGCTGAAGCTACCAATAGTAATTCATGTGTGAAAGTCATCACCATCCCTCTTATCAGTCATCACTGACCAATGATCGATCACCACCACCATCATTCCCACTGACTCACTGCCTACGAAGCCAAATGTAAGCACTATGCTAAGTGCTTAGGTATATATACGATGGTTTGTCTGCAAAGGCGGTTGCAACTGTTCCCACATCCGTTAGCAGGTACCTTTGCAGTATGACCTTGCCACATTCCCCATTAAGAAGCCGTGCTTACTTCCCTCTCTTCTTGAATCTAATCTGCTCATGCACTGTTTCGCCCAGTAGCATGTGGAAGCAGTGACTTTCTGTGATTCCTGAACCTCAGTCACATGAGGTCTTGCAGCTTTTGCAAGTCACCCTGGTCGGTTTGCAACCCTGAAAGCACCATGTAGGAGGCCAGGGCTAGTTTCTAAGCAGTTAAGAGACCAGGTAGAGGGTCTGAGACAGAGTGCGATCGATTGATCCAGGCAACACCCACCAGCAATAAAAATGAGGTCGTCTTGGACCATCCAGCCCCAGATGACAGCAGATGGCAACCACTTGAGACACCAGCGCAAGGCTGTTACGGAGCCCAAGCTCACTCTGCTCACCACACGATAAGCCAACAAATCCGAGAGACGAGGTATTGAGGCAAGAAGAGACTGTAATCAGGGAGCCGGCAGACTGAGAAGATGGCAGGATAGCACCTCAAAACAACCATCTTCTTGGGGTCTGGGTGCCAGGTTCTTTTCTAGATAAGAGATGGGGGGAGGTGAGGAATCAAAGTAAATAGGTCATTAATCTTGCAAACATATCCTAGAATGGCAAGTCTCAGGCAGGGGATGTGTTAATTTCTTCCTTCCTGCCACCGACAGGTGGACAGGATTCAAATAGAGGCACTTTAGTTTAAGTCAGGCAGAGGGGCAGGATTCTCTGAGGCAACCATTCTGTATGATTATAATAACAAAAGCAACAGAAAGCAAATCAAGGAAACAGTTCTAACAGGAGTCAGAATTGGCTTCCTCCTTGCAACAAGACCACCAGAGAAAATCATTACCTGATCCCAATTCAAACCACTAAGTCACAAAATCATAAGCAGAGAAATGGTTTTGTTTTAAGCCACTAAGACTGGGGTGATTTGCACATAGGAATACACAACTGAAACATGTCCATTTTCTGACTTAATCTTCCATGGGATGTTGTGTGCTTTTCAGTGCTATGGTACTGCCTTCAGTATGCACCTTGTGAATACTTATTATAAACTTTAGTGCCCACAGAGACTCTGGGTTCTCACGACATCGCTGTCTACCACCTAGGTGTTCAAAGCCCAACTCTGCTTTCCTGAGTCTTTCCAGGACTCCGGTCAGTTGTGGAAGAGTGGTTGTCCACGTGGGGAGATTTAGAAAGTAAGCTGAGCAGCCTTGAGGCCAACCAGCGTGTGCTTCCTGCTGTGAGCTTCCTGCCGTGTGATCCCTGGTCCTGCCATCATCACTGGTCAGCAATGAGGAGGATCTCATGGGCGATTAGCATAGCTGGTGTAAACGAACTCAATCAAGCGAAGACTGGTTCACCCAAGGAGAGGCCAGTCATCTTCAGAGTCAGACTGAGCTCTCCTACAGGGACTAATGACTAGACAGGTATTGCTCAAACATTTTCTGGGATAAACTTTAAATCCCAAGGAATCTGACACTTCAGTTCCAAGTTTCTATGCTGTCAAGACTTTCCCTAAGGCAATGGGTTAGTAATATCTGTCTCTCTGGACAAGGAGAAGAAGAGCCATTAAGAAGCAAAGAGAAGAAGATACAGCTTGCAAAATCTTGTCCTGCCACACTGGCAACAATTTAGTGCAATGTGGAGGAATTTAGACTCAAGAAGAAATCTGAGACATCAGAGACCATCCCTACTGGTCAAAGGAGTTGGGCAAAGCTACAAGGAGAAGGAAGGACATCAACCCATCAATCATGAACAGCTTAAACTACCAAAAAGAGAATCAGCATTGTCAGGATTTTCATGAAGACCGTAATATGAGGGACTTCCCTGGTGGTCCAGTGGCTAAGATTCCATGCTTCCGATGCACGGGGCCCAGGTTCAATCCCTGGTCAGGGAATTAGATCCCACGTGGAGCAACAAAGAGTTCACATGCTGCAACTAAAGAGCCAGCACGCTGTACCAAAAACCCAGTGCGGCCAAATAAATAAATAATTTTTAAAAGATATTATCCATGTCCGTCTATATGTGGATATATCTTCAGCTCATTCTGAAATGTATACTGGGTTATACTTAGTCCTAAACAAAGCCGTATTTATAATCCTAAGACTTCACAGTTTTATTTCACTCCATGCTTGAGAAGGTAGTTTTACATATATTATCTCTATTGATTAACTGTATGTTATGATGATAAGAGGTAGTTTTGGTACCGAAAGTGTGTGTGGGTCCAGCTATTTGTGGCTCAAAAGCCTCATCATTCCTGTATGCCACCACCAGCTGGATTTACTGGCTCTGGTGGCTCAGTGGTTAAGAATCTGCCTGCAGTGCAGGAGACCTGGGTTTGATCCCTGGGTCAGGAAGATCCCCTCGAGGAGGATATGGCAACCCAGTCCAGAATTCTTGCCTGAAGAATTCCATGGACAGAGGAGCCTGATGGGCCCATGGGGTCACAAAGTGTCAGACATGACTGAGCGACAAATACTTTCACTTTGTCTGTTTTGAGTAAGAAGGTTGTTTTGCTTCGTTTGGCCTCGTTTTCTGCCTCATGCTCATACACTCTTAGTACTAAAGCCTGAACTAGACAGGGAAAGCCATGCCTATTCTCCTTCCAAAAGTCTCTTAGATCTCTCATTTTCAGTCTTCTCACATTTGGAACATAATACTTTTTCCTTTATGGGTGTCAATGAACTGTAACACTTGGATGTGCCATTTTTAAATATTTCAGACCTTTTCTCCCCCTGCTCATCGCCGCTGACCAACCCACACAAGACACTGATGTACAACCCTGTCTTCCCTCTTCAGCCCTCCTGATGCTTGGTTTCTTATTATCTGGCTCATCTTCAGAGCACACAGCTTTATTCCTTGTCCTTCCCCTTACAGACTTTACAACTGAATTCACCCTTTACTCCAATTCTAAGATGTCTCTTTATCCCACCAAACTCATTAAATTGGCAACCTCCATTGAAAGCTATGTAATTTTATTTTTCTTTTAATTAACTGAGGTTACATTCCACCTGGGATAGAGCAAACTTAAAGGTGTAGCACTGTCACTTTAACAGGAAAAATATGGATAATCAACAAAATCTTGACTTTTATTGAAGCCAGCAAATGCTAAAGTCACCCCTGAAATCTAAGGAAAAACAGGCATCTTCATAGAAAAACGGGACACAAGCAGACTCAGTGCATACAAAGAAACCAAGACTTCCTTACAAATGGGTTAGGAGACTCTAACACATGGCTATGACTGAATGTGAGCTAGTATGAGCTCATAGAAACTCTGGCGGCTGCAACCCCACTGGCAAGACCTTCACTAATGATCATAAGGAAGATAAGGTCACAGTGAAAGACAAGAGAAAGCCTCCACTGCAGTGCAGGCCTAGATTTGGGAATGGCTTTCTCTCTAAAACAACAGACAAAGTCCCATCTAGATCTTTTTCCATCATGAAACAAAAACTAAGTAGCTGGAGGAAGGGCAGGTAAGCCTGCAGTTGTCCCATTCGAGGACCCATGGGGATTACGGGAAGGGAAAAATGGAAAAATTCCCTTCTCTGGAGGAAAGGAGAGGTATTCTAGTTCTGGGGAAAGGACGGGGTCACTGAAAAAGCCCCACTCTAGGCACGAGGGACACAGGGCCTGTCTAATGCTAGTGAGGAACATCTCCCCCATCAGGCACATACAATGGTATGAATGGCTGTAGTGCTGAAAGAAAAAACTATTAAATTAGGATTCTATACCAAGTAACATATAAAGTGTTCGCTTTCTCAGGCAAACAGAAATTGATAGAACTGGTTTCCAGCAAACTTGCACGACAAACAAACAAACACACAAAAAAACTGTTAAAAGAAGTTCTTCAAACAGAATAAATATGATACCTGACAGACTTGGATGTACACAAAGAAATGAAAAGGTCTTGAAAAACATAAATGAGGGTAAATTTAAATCCTTTTTCACCAATTTTAATGACACAAAAGACAATTAGCTAAAGTAAAAATTATAGCAATGTCTTTTGAGTTTATAACATGAGTGGAATTAAATATAGGGAAACAATAGCACAAAAATGGGCAGGGAAAACTGAGAGAATACTGTTATAATGCCCTTACCCGACACATAAGGCAGTTAATATTATTAGACTAGAGGCCATAGTAAATTGAAGATATAAACTAAAGGCAACCACAAACAAAATTTAACACAGTTATAAATAATTACTGAAAATGGAGATAAAATAGAATATTCAATCTAATTACAGGGATCAAGACCATCCCCATGGAAAAGAAATGCAAAAAAGCAAAATGGCTGTCTGGGGAGGGCTTACAAATAGCTGTGAAAAGCAAAGGAGAAAAGGAAAGATATAAACATCTGAATGCAGAGTTCCAAAGAATTGCAAGAAGGGATAAGAAAGCCTTCTTCAGCGATCAATGCAAAGAAATAGAGGAAAACAACAGAATGGGAAAGACTAGAGATCTCTTCAAGAAAATCAGAGAT
>NW_011494921.1:9006425-9008765 GCF_000754665.1 Bison bison bison | reverse complement strand
AGTTTTCATTCCAATCCCAAAGAAAGGCAATACCAAAGAATGCTCAAACTACCACACAATTGCACTCACCTCACACGCTAGTAAAGTAATGCTCAAAATTCTCCAAGCCAGGCTTCAGCAATACGTGAACCGTGAACTTCCTGATGTTCAAGCTGGTTTTAGAAAGGGCAGAGGAACCAGAGATCAAATTGCCAACATCTGCTGGATCATGGAAACAGCAAGAGAGTTCCAGAAAAACATCTATTTCTGCTTTTATTGACTATGCCAAAGACTTTGACTGTGTGGATCACAATAAACTGTGGAAAATTCTTCAAGAGATGGGAATACCAGACCACCTGATCTACCTCTTGAGAAATTTGTATGCAGGTCAGGAAGCAACAGTTAGAACTGGACATGGAACAACAGACTGGTTCCAAATAGGAAAAGGAGTACGTCAAGCCTGTATATTGTCACCTGGCTTATTTAACTTATATGCAGAGTACATCATGAGAAACGCTGGACTGGAAGAAACACAAGCTGGAATCAAGATTGCCGGGAGAAATATCAATAACCTCAGATATGCACCACCTCAGATGATACCACCCTTATGGCAGAAAGTGAAGAGGAACTCAAAAGCCTCTTGATGAAAGTGAAAGTGGAGAGTGAAAAAGTTGGCTTAAAACTTAACATTCAGAAAACGAAGATCATGGCATCTGGTCCCATCACTTCATGGGAAATAGATGGGGAAACAGTGGAAACAGTGTCAGACTTTATTTTTCTGGGCTCCAAAATCACTGCAGATGGTGACTGCAGCCATGAAATTAAAAGATGCTTACTCCTTGGAAGGAAAGTTATGACCAACCTAGATAGCATATTCAAAAGCAGAGACATTACTTTGCCAACAAAGGTTCGTCTAGTCAAGGCTATGGTTTTTCCTGTGGTCATGTATGCATGTGAGAGTTGGACTGTGAAGAAGGCTGAGCGCCAAAGAATTGATGCTTTTGAACTGTGGTGTTGGAGAAGACTCTTGAGAGTCCCTTGGACTGCAAGGAGATCCAACCAGTCCATTGTGAAGGAGATCAGCCCTGGGATTTCTTTGGAAGGAATGATGCTAAAGCTGAAACTCCAGTACTTTGGCCACCTCATGCGAAGAGTTAACTCATTAGAAAAGACTCTGATGCTGGGAGGGATTGGGGGCAAGAGGAGAAGGGGACAAAATAGGATGAGATGGCTGGATGGCATCACTGACTCAATGGATGTGAGTCTGAGTGAACTCTGGGAGTTGGTGATGGACAGGGAGGCCTGGCGTGCTGCGATTCATGGGGTCGCAAAGAGTCAGACACGACTGAGCAACTGATCTGATCTGATCTGATCTAATTACAGGCAGAAAAAAGGGGGCAAAAGGAACAAAGAACTGATGGAGCAAATAGAAGACAAATGTAAACATGGAAGATTTTAATCTAAACTGTGTCAGTAATTAAATGTAAATAATCTAACAACAGATTTAAAAACAGCCATCTGCAAGAAGTCTATTTTAAGTGTGAAGACACATACAGATTAAAAGAATAAAGATAGGAAAAAGATACACCATGCAAATACCAATTAAAAGAAATCCATGTTGGCCATGTTAATATTAGACAAACCTGAAAACAAAGAATATTACCAGGAGTTGAGAGAAGCTTTACCTAGTAGTAAAGGGATCCATCCAGCAAGAAATGGTAATAAAATTAAATGTATATACAGCAAATAACAGGGCTCAAGGGAAAGAGGGATATTTGAGAAAAAAATATTTATTTGAACATAAGCATTTAAAAACTAGTGATAATTCAGACTTAGTTTAGGCTTATGATTATTCAAGTAATCTGGGAAATTTTGAAACTACTGGGGAAAATATGGGTGAATTATAGCAAAAGGAACTTGTAAATAATACCTGGAGGCCTGGAGAAATGTGTTTAAGTGGTTTAAGACTCCTTGAGTTCAGAAATCACTCCAGCATTTGGAGGGCCCTGGGCAAGTTATTTAACCCCTTTACCCTCAATTTTCCCATCTGTGAAATGGGAAAAATAACAGAAGCTATCTCATAAAGTATAAGGTTCAATAAAGCTGTTGTAAGGGTTAACCAAAATTCTATCAAGTGAAGTTCTTGGAACACAGTCAACACTACAAATATTAGCTGTAATATAACAACTGATTGATGCTTTTGAACTGTGGTGTTGGAGAAGACTCTTGAAAGTCCTTTGGACTGCAAGGAGATCCAACCAGTCCATCCTAAAGGAAATCAGTCCTGGGTGTTCATTGGAAGAACTGATGTTGAAGCTGAAACTCCAATATTTTGGCCATCGGACGCGAAGAGCATCCGAA
>NW_011494921.1:8973210-9006325 GCF_000754665.1 Bison bison bison | reverse complement strand
CCGAAAAGACCCTGATGCTGGGAAAGACTGAGGGCAGGAAGAGAAGGGGACGACAGAGGATGAGATGCTTGGATGGCATCACTGACTCAATGGACATGAGTTTGAGTAAACTCCAGGAGTTGGTGATGAATAGGAAGGCCTGGCGTGCTGTGGTTCATGGGGTCTCAAAGAGTTGGACACGACTGAGTGACTGAACTGAACTGAACAACTAATTAACATCTTTCCACCCCATTAGATTGAGAGTTCTTGAAGGGCAGTGCAAGGTCATCTGATTCGCTCAGTTTCATCATCAGGTCCCGGCCCAGTGCCCAGCAGAGTAAGACACTGGTACATACTATCTAAATGAAAGAGTTTAGGTGGTCAAGAAGAGAGGCTCTGTGACTGTAAGAAACAGAAAGAACAGGAAGAACTTTACAGAGAAGATGGAATGAGGGACTTCCTGGGGCACAGGTTAAATTCCTGGTCAGGGAACTAAGATCCTGCATGCTGCCTGCCACAGCCAATTTTTTTTTTTAATTTTTAAAAATAAAGAAGAAGATGGAATGAGAGCCAGCCTTTGGATGATTGAGTGCTTTTAAAGAATTGGAGAGGAAAGAGAAGTGCATTTGGGGAAAGCAAAATAGCATTTGGAAAGCTAATGAGGTGAAAATAGAAAACTTACATTTGAAGGACCATGAGTAGATTAACACAGCTAATGCAGAGAATTCATGTAGGAAGACAATAAGAGGGAAAGGCTGTAAAGGACACCAGAACTGGAATATAAAACTTTAGATACCAGGCAAGACAAGCAATCCTCTTGGTCTCCTTTCAGCCTTGGCATTCAGAAAGGGCTTATATTTGCTTCCTCTTCATTCCCGTGGGAATAAGACTCCAATTATTTTGACACATAAAAGCCACCCAATGCCACTAGTACTAAGACATGAAGAGTCTTATAACACAGGTTTGGCCATCCAGGCTGAAAGGCTCTGCTAAGATCTCGTCTGTGAGATCCCCATAGACCCACTACAGTGTTCAGCAATACAACAATCATTTCTGCCTCCTTCCTAAAGACACAAGGCTTAGGCAGCTCTGCAGAGTTCAAGTAAATCTCTCTTCCGTGACACTGAAAATGAATGACAGATTGGTGCCAAGATTCTTAATGGTCCCATTATACAATGTTGCTAATAGTCAACTCTGTCTCAAAATTGTACAAGGAAGGGGCTGTCTGTAAGCTTTTAGCATCTGGATATCAGTTTAGACATGCAAATTTGAATAACTTGAACAAATCCTCCCCGAGACAATTAGGACACTTAGAACATAATCCATGTCAAGGCTATCAATTAAGAATGGGGATTGTCATCACTACCCCGCATTTGGTGAGGTTTCACTTGAAAACAAAGGAGCATGGAGCATGGGAAATTCTCAACACCAGGAATGTCATTCTCAAAGCACACTGGCCTTTATTCTATGGCTGGCTGGTACTGTTTTTCTTCAAAGATAATGCTCCACTGAAATCACTTGTACCATTTTACTCCCCTCTAAAGAGTCATTGTTTCTTCCCATCCTACTTTTCATGCCCTTTTACTATCACCTTCTAGACTTTCAAGAGTATTTCATAAATTCTATCACCGAGTCATGTGCGTTGACTTTCTGACCAATGAATTTCATTGTTAAATCTGCAGAAGTAGTACAGAACTTCCCATATTTGCCATTCACCATCACAGCCAAACCCTCAGGACTGACTTTTTTGCCTTGGATTAGAAAGAGAACTGTCCAACACTCTTGCCTGGAAAATTCCATGGACGGAGGAGCCTGGTAGGCTGCAGTCTGTGGAGTCTCGAAGAGTTGGACATGACTGAGCGACTTCCCTTTCACTTTTCACTTCCATGCACTGGAGAAGGAAATGGCAACCCACTCCAGTGTTCTTGCCTGGAGAATCCCAGGGATGGGGGAGCCTGATGGACTGCCGTCTATGGGGTGGCACAGAGTCAGGCACAACTGAAGTGACTTAGCAGCAGCAGCAGAAAGAGAACTGAGACTACCTGTAGCCCAGAACTCAAGGCTCCTGGCTCAGTGCTCCTTTTCCTATAAGATCTTACCTTTCACGCCATGACTCAGTGGGTTACTCTCTGTCCCCAAGATTCACATTTTTAAGAGAACCTAAGTAACAGGGACATGCATAAACCTCAAGAAATGAAATCACTGAAGGCTGTAAAAGGAGACATTCTGGACACCTTTCAATCATTCTCTGTAAGAGGTCATCTCCTCCTCAGTCCCTCCCAGGTCCTGTCTACTTAGAAAGAATGTCTAAGGAAATGAACTGTGTAAATTTTTCTACTTTACAAGTTTACAAAGGTTAATATTTGAAAAGAAATGTTTATCCATTCAACAAATCAGTCTGATCATCTACTAGTACAGCCATTCTCACTGCTCAAGCCCACGTCTCTTAACAGGCATCTCCTGCTTGGCAGGTGGATTCTTTGCCGTTGAGCCACCTGGGAAGCTGTTTCTCACTGTTAGGGATACACAAATCAAGACAACTTTTTGGATTAAAAAAGTTAGTCCAGAAGACAAACATTTGAATGATTATGGTACTGAATAACAAATGTTAGAGCGGAAGGAGGCCTTGGGTGCCAACCTGAAGTCCATCAACTAGGAAGGTTAGGGATGTTTTCAAGGATGATGTGCACAAAAATAGAGTCTTTAAGGATGAGTTAGGAATTAGCCACATGGAAAGAGGTGAAAAAGGAATTGCAATTTGGAGCACAAGCAAAGTCATGGGAGCATATGTCATCATAATGTGTCTGGGGAACCACAAATAGCTTGATATGATTACAGCTTAGATTGTGAAAGAGGAAGAGATATTGATGAGGCTAAGTAAGTAGGCAAAGAGTTGCTCTGAATGCTAATCTAAGGACTTAAATTTTATCTAGCTGTGAGAAATTTTATCTAATTTCTGTTTGCCATGTTCTAATTTAATTAATAGATTATTTTTATGAAGCAGTGATTAAAAAATTTTGGATTCCAAGAGACACAAATAAACTATACAACTATCTGTTGCAATTTGGATATATAATAGGCATCTGAAATTTATGTCACCAAATAGAACACTTGCTTACCCAACCCATCCCTCTCCAGAAAGTTCTTCCCATCTCAATAAATGCCAATATCATTCACCCAGTTGTTTAATTCCCAAACTTAACAGTCACCCTGGATTCTGCCATTTGCTTTATTTTCTACTTCCAAACCATGAGCAAGTCCTGCCAGCACTACCTCCAAAAACTAATCATAATCCAACTATTTCACATCAGTTCCATGTTTATAACTCAATCCAAGTCTCATTTCCCATCTGGAACATAAGAATAACCTCTTAACTGCTCTGTTTCCCTTCTTTCTTCCCTCTAATCAATCTTCTCCACAAAGTAACCAAACTGATCTATTTTTCCCCAGCTTTATGCAATATAACTGATAAACCACATTGTGTATGTTTAAGCTGTACAAGGGTTGTTTTAATTCATTTCTGTATTGCAAAATGATTACCACCATCATGTTAGCTAGTGCTTACATCATGTCACATTTCCCCTTCACATTAGAACACTTAAGGTCTACTCTCCTAATAACTTTCAAGTATATGTTGCTAATTATAATAATGATAATATGCATTAAATACTCAGAACTTATTCATCTTCTAACTACAATGAAATATCTTAAAAAGTAAACAATCTCATTCACAGCAGCAGCAAAAACAACAAAATACTTAGAAATCAGTCTAACCAAGGAGGCGAAAGACATGTATACTGAAAACAGTAAGACTCTGGTTAAAGAAACTGAAGGACAAACACACAAAACGTGAACAGCTATCTCCTGTTTATGAATTGGTAGAATTAATACTGTCAAAATGCCCATACCACCCAAAGCCATCTGTAAGTCAATGCAACTCCTGTCAAAATTCCAATAGAATTTTTGCAGAAACTGAAAAAATATATAATTTATATGGAACTACAAAAGTCCCTGAATAGCCAAAGAAATTTTGAGTAAAAAAAAAAGGAAGCTGATGGCATCAGAGTTCTTGATTTCAAACTATATTACAAAGCTATAGTAATCAAATCAGTACAGTACTGGCATAAACAGATACATAGGCAAATAGAACAGAATCAAGAGCCCCCAAATATCAAATATACAGTCAACAAGGGAGCAGAAAATATAAGAAGGGGAAAGAATAGTCTCTTCTGTAAACAATAGTGAATAAACTGGATATCCACATGCAAAAAATAAATATAAATAACTGGACCTCTATCTTACACCATACACAAAAATCAAATCAAATCAAATCAAAATACTAATAGATCGAAGACTTGAAGGTGACATGTAAAACCATAAAACTCCTAGAAGAAAATATAGGGGATAATAAGCTCCTTGAAATTGGTCTTGGCAATGATTTTTTGAACTTAACAAAAACAAAAATAAGCAAGTGAGTCTACATCAAATTAAAAGGCTTCTCCACAGCAAAGGGAATCATTAACAAAATTAAAAGATAACCACTGAAACGGGAGAAAATACTTACAAATCAAATATCTAATAAGGGGTTAATGACCAAAATATATAAAGAACTCATACAATTCAATAGCAAAAAGAGAATCTGACTCAAAATGGATAGATATTTTTCTACAGAATATATGCAAATGGTCAAATGATACATGAGAAGGTGCTCAGCATGACTAATCATAAGTGAAATGCAAATCAAAACCACAAAGAAACATCACCTCACACCTGTCAAACAGACAAGAAATAATATGTAGGCAAGGGCATGGAATAAAGGGAAACCTCATACGCTGCTGGTAGGGATGTAAATTGGTATAGCCACCATGTAAAACAGTATGGGAATCCCTTAAAAATTAAAAATAGAACTACCATATAATCCAGACATTCTACTTCTGGATATGCAGCCAAAGGAAATGCAACAAGTTTTCAAAGAAGTATGTGCATGCTCGTGTTTTTTGCAGTATTATTCACAATAGCCAAGACAAGGAAACAGCTAAGGGTTTGTCAAGGATAACTGGATAAAGAATATGTGTTATATGTGTGTGTGTATGTGTATCAGTCATGAGAAAGAAGGGACTTCTGTCATTTGCCACAACACAAATGGGCCTTGAGGGCATTATGCTAAGTGAAATGTCAGATAGAGAAAAACAAATAGTATATGATATTACTTTGCATATTACATTTGATATTGCATCACTGGTGCAATGAACATGAACTTGGGCAAACTCCGGGAGATGGTGAGGGACAGGGAAGCCCAGCGTGCTGCAGTCCATGAGGTCACAAACAGTCGGACGTGACTGGGCGACCGAACAACAACAAATGTGATGTTACCTACAGGTGGAATTTTAAACAGCCAAATTTCATAGAAACAGAAAATAGAATGATGGTTGCCAAGGGCCAGGGAGTCAGGGAAATAGGAAGATGTTAGTCAGAGTGCATAATAACCTCTTAAAATGCAGATCAGATCAGGTAATTCAGATGTTTAAAGCCTGCCTATGGCTTTTGCAAGACTGGGAGCCTGCTACCCCGGGGTCTTGAACTTGGAGTTTATCATCATGAGGATTTATTCTTCCAGCCACTTGGCTCCTAGTCGACTTGCTGTCAGGAGAGAAAAGAATTAAACATTGGAAAATATTCATTAGACAATCTGGATATACCCTAGATGTTAATACTAAACCTTCTGATGATTCTTTGTATTCTATATTTATTATAGGGTGCTACCCTCAAATGAGAAGGAAAGAAGTTGAGACAGAATTGGGTAACGTGGCTACTGATCAGTACATCCCACTAGCCTCTAAAAATTTCCAGTCTGGAAACCATAACTTAGGTGTATTATGTGAGTAACTGGAGGAACATCATTTTAACACAGCACTTTGAGAGAACTGCTCACAAAAGAGGGGTGTGTGTGTGTGTGTGTGTGTACAAAGAGAAAGAGGAAGAAAGGAAAAAGGAGACAGAGCACCAGGATGGGGTGGGAAGAATGATTTCTCCCAATCTGTAACTGCACACACATACACACACACACACAAACTTGGATATATATTTCAGATATACCTGTCTTGAAATAACCTTTCTAAAGATTCTTTCAAAGGCATTGAGAAGCTAGTTGTTTTTCTAATTCAAAAATGATTTGTCACTCTGATGCTGGCACCTCATTTGATTTCATCACTGGGGAAATTAACTTAATGGCTGTTTACACTTCTGCATGACATTGACTTTGTGTCCTAAGGTCCTAGAAAGCACTGTGGCAGCACAGTGGGCTGATCTTACCTACATTTATGTAGCAGATTCTACTACTGTTAGATGCTTGCGAAGGGCAAAAACAAGAATTGCTCAACACAGCTTCATAGCACTTCCCTGATTAATCAGGGATAAATAAGGCTGTATCTCACAGCCTGACAAATAGTCAACAAGCCCAGATACTCCAATGAGATTTTGTTGCAGTTGTTGTTCAGTCACTAGGTCATGTCTGACTCTTTGTGACCCCTGGGACCATAGCCTGCCATGCTTCTCTGTCCATGGGATTTCCCAGGCAAAAATAATGAGCTTTCAAAAGCATGAAAATAAGTCAGTCAAATAATGGGCTCTAACGCACATTTTTGAACCTTGCATAGATACACTTGGGCATCTTCACCCACATAATTTTCCTATATTATCAGGGGTGGATAATTTACCTCCCAACTTCTCTGGGAGAATATGCTACATTTTTAAAGGTCAAGTGCAAAACTGTTCACCTTGACAGCTGCCCTAGCAAGTTCAGGATTGAGCCTCCTCAATTAGCCTCAAATAGGGGAAAATGTGTACAGTCTTCCTATATAAGAACAGGTTTCCTGGCTGTCCCAAAGTAGAGCATTCCTCTGAAACCTTTCTTAAGCTGAAATGCCACAAAGTTAAGCAGCAATTATGTTAGGACACAAATAAATGGAGACAAAGCACAGATGCTCACACACTGTTCCAAGCTGTGGTGTTGTCGACTAAAAATACTAGTCGCAACCTGAAAGTAGAGAGCTATCTCATTTGGTGGGAATGTTAAGGACTCCGAGCCCAGGAGACAGCATCTCCAGTAACCCTGAGAGACTGCTCTGAGGAGGTGGGAGAGGGAGTCAGGCCACATACAAGTTTGTAATAAAGGGGCAGGCAGTCTGAACATAAAAAATTACCGTTAAGTAAGGAAAACCAGGGCTTCCCAGGTAGCTCAAAGGGGAAACCTGGGCTTCCCAGGTAGCTCAGATGGTAGAGAATCTGCCTGTAATGCGGGAAGATGGATGGGGCTCAATCCCTGATTTGGGAAGATGCCCTGGAGACGAGTATGGCAACCCACTCCAATATTCTGGCCTGGAGAATCCCATGGACGGGCAAGCCTGGCAGGGTACAGTCTGTGAGTCACAAAGAGTCGGACACGACTTAGTGGCTAACACACACACACAAGGAAAACCATTTATCAGGTTAAGGAATTCATTGTTCTTCTGTGTGGGAAGATGCCAGCCTCTGGATGCGTTCCTTCCCTACGCACCTCAGCTATCTGGGCCACACCCCCTTTCTTGACTGTGCGCATCCTTGACTCCTTGTTCACCTGCAGATGTGGAAGACGGCTGCTGCCATTTCCCCTCCACCAGCTCCTCGGCAACCACCATGGAGGGAGAAGGCATCTGCTGGATCGCAGACAGTGTCTCGCTCTGGGGAGCCCTCATTCACATTTGGAGTTGCAGATAGCTGGAATCGCAGGTAGCTGGGACATTTCTTGCCCACCCACCAATATGGCAGGAAATGTTTCACTTCTCAGCATCTTGAGGCTGAGATGCAGGATGCTGTGCCCAGAGAAGGGGCTTGGTGGTACCGCTCCAGCTTCTCCAGATTCACGATGGCTCTATCACTGCTCCCTGCCAGACAAATGCTGAAAGGTCTGGATTCAGTTGGTGAGAACATGTACTAACACAGGTCTTGCATAAAAGCTAAACAGAGTAAAGCAAAATTCTTAAAAGCTCTTACTTTGAAAGACCTCCTTAGTTTTTCTCTTTAAGTAACTCTCCCATCTGCCTGTCACAAATAATAACAGTGAGGAATTACAAGGAGTTTTAACATCTAAAGAAAACTCTGTCATACAGCCTGTTCATTTTTTTAAAATAAATGTCTCTTAAATGATAAAGCTGAAATAAAATTCAGGTCTTTTTATTCTAAGTCCCATGCTCCTCACAGTGGAGTTTGCTGACATAAATTTATGTAGATAAAGGTCAATGTTTCCAACCTAGCCGTTGATATGAAAGCACAAAACAGATCTAAGCCTAAATATCAGTGTATTCTATTTGAAACTAAAATATCCAGGCTATGATACAAAGCAGCAACTTCTTCCATACTTTAGAATGAAGACTTCTTGAAGATTTGCTGCTTATTTGCTCTGAGCCAGACTCCTAGCCATAAGGATTAATATCCAAGCAACCACTCAGGAAAAAACACCCCAGGCACCATTAATCTGAATGTAGACTGGGGCCACCATTTGATATATCAGTCAACATAAACCATTGACTTCAGATCACTATTTGTTGTCTGTTTGGGGGGGTGTTTTGGTTTGTTTTATGAGGAGAGGGTAGGCTGGAAAGAGGATTGTTTCTTGTGAACTGAGAAACTGATAAGAAAAAATCTTCTTTCCTATAAATTTAGACGACAGTATATTTGAACTGATCCTAGATCTTGTGGCAATAGTATTGGAGTAGTGTTTTTATTGTTTTTAGACTTATTTACAAGAGATGGAGTAAAAGAGATTCTTATACAAGAAAGCAGAGAATCATCATTTACAGATGCTGCCAAATATGCCACAAAGTAATAAGCACAATTAACATTTTCACAGAAATTTAGAGCTTACAGAGACGCTTTTATTTACCCAATAGCGTCTCACTGGATGATGTAATTTAGGAAAAACGGCCACTTCCGCTTTACAATGAGAAACCTACTTTACGGCTTCTGAGACGCTCCGTAAGGAATGGAGGCAGGTCTGCAACTCAGAGCTTCCAGTTTGATTGTGGCTCACTCTTTCTTGCCACAGATCACAGCTGCTGTCTCTACCTACTCAGACACCGAAAGAGACCGATAGTTCTTGGACCTCAGTTTTGAAAGTCCCAGTGTGTGGGTCCCCCGGTGGCTCTGCCTGCAATGCAGGAAACCCAGGTTCCATCCCTGGGTTGGGAAGATCCCCTGGAGAAAGAAATGGCAACCCACTCCAGTATTCTTGCCTGGAGAATCCCATGGACAGAGGACCCTGGCGGGCTACAGCCCATGGGGTCACAGAGAGTCGGACACGACTGAGAGACTAACACTTTCGCTTCACTTTCAACGTGTCCTGGCATTACCACACCCTACCAGTTTCTTCAGTGACCTTTTTGGTAGGTTGTGTGTGTCAATGAAAGAAATACTGCCTGCCATATTAGTAAACAACAGATGCGGCAGCCATCAAGCCATCATATTCCAGCGGTGCCAGCAGTGAGCCCTGGGGGACTCGGCATGGAAACATAACACCCACCATCAAACCAGACCCAGCAGCCACTCCCTGACGTGCCCCTGAGGAAACCCCAGAAGAGAAACCACAGAAAACTGGCCCCGGAGAGCTGAGAGGTGCATATGGAAGCAATGATTTCAGCCAGCCCAGACTTTTCCATCTTTCCATACAGAGAAAGACACAAAATTCCCCCACTTGAGATGTCTGGTTTTCTCTCATTAACAGTAATCTTTTCATATTCTGACTACCTGGTCTTTGTTTCAAAAACCCCTGTGCCTCCTGGCTCCTCCCATGCCTCTCTGAAGCAGTCTCTCAGAGCTATCTGAGATGCTAGACTCTGGGCTTAAGTTCTTAGCTTGTCTGCCAAGCAGCATATAATTCTTAACTTTTAGGCTGTGCGTCTTTGACAGGCAGTATTCTCAAACAATGTTCCCCCAGTCACAAAGACATGCTGAGGGGCTGTAAGAAAGGGACCCCACAGTTCTAGCCTTTTCTAGAATCTCCCTTTCTTTCCCTAATCTCATATGGAAGAGCCTGAAAATTCAGCTCTTGAAAAGACCTGCCTATTTCCTAAAGTCTCCACGAAATGTGCATAACTTCAAGAAAAATGAAAGCCTTAGGTGTGAGTAAATTTAAACCAAGTATATACATCTCATCTCTTCATTTGTACCTCTCGTAGAATGGTTCCACTGACTGCAGTCGTATCTATGTTTACCCAGGCTCCAAGGAGAAATATAATGATGAATCTATTATGTGAAGACAGCATGAATTGAGAATGATCCTGTAGGGGTCGGATTCTGGCCATCTCAAGCATATATGGTGAGGCTGTTTTTGGCTAGAATTTCTTTTTTAATTAATTTAATTGGAGAACAATTGCTTTACGATATCATGGTTGTTTTTGCCATACGTCAACGTGAACTGGCCACAAGCTATAGATGTGAACGGCCCTCTAACATCCCTCCCCACCCCATCCCTCTGGGTTGTCCTGGAGGACGAGCGTTGGGTGCCCTGCTTCACGCACTGAACTTACACTGGTCGTCTATTTTACACATGGTAGTGTACCTGTTTCAATGCTGTTCTCTCAAATCATCCCACCCTTGCCTTCTCCCACTGAGTCCAAACCTCTGTTCTTTACATCTGTGTCTCCTTTGATGCCTGCATGTAGGATCGTTGGTACCATCTTTCTAAATTTCACATATACGCATTAATATACAGGATTTGTCTCTTTCTGACTTACTTCACTCTGTATAATAGGCTCCAGTTTCATCCACCTCAATAGAACCAACTCAAATGCATTCCTATTTATAGCTGAGTAATATTCCATTGTGTATATGTACCGCAACTTCCTTTTCCATTCATCTGCCAATGGATATCTAGGTTGCTTCCATGTCCTAGCTGTTCTAAATAACTAGCTAAAATTTCAATAATTTTATAATAATTTCACAGACTTCCCCCATTTCCCAAGCTTTACATCACTTCTTGCCATCTTGTAACTCTGGATGTAACCACAAATAAAACAATAAAGTTTTGATCAACTAAAATTAGTAGCTTGGAAAAAAAAAAAAAAAATGGAATCACAATCCAAAGCTTGTTTCCAAAGCTTGCTTCCAATATTTTTTTCTTAAGTTTTAATAGTTGCTGCTGCTGCTGCTAAGTTGCTTCAGTCACGTCCAACTCTGTGCGACCCCATAGACCGCAGCCCACCAGGCTCCCCCATCCCTGGGATTCTCCAGGCAAGAACACTGGAGTGGGTTGCCATTTCCTCTCCAATGCATGAAAGTGAAAAGTGAAAGTGAAGTCACTCAGTGTGTCCGACTCTTCACGACCCCATGGACTACAGCCCATCAGGCTCCTCCATCCATGGAACTTTCCAGGCAAGAGTACTGGAGTGGGGCGCCATTGCCTTCTCCGTTTAATAGTTATGGTTTTCACATAATTCAAGTCTGAATGAAAAGAAATCAATCATTTTATCCTTGGTAGCTTCTCAGCATCATCCATCTATTCCCAAAATTAAATTCAAATAAAGCTTGTTCAAAGTATTTATTTTTTAAAAATCATCCCAGGCTAAAGAAATCAGAGTTAGAAATACCTTCTAGCCCTCTTGTTTTCAGGGTATAGGTAGGACTGCCAGTACACGGACTGGACAGAAGGAAGGCTCAATGACATAATGGATGCAATGCGGGTGTGGGTGTGGGTGTGCATATGCGCGTGTCCTGTGCTCAGTCATGTCTCTTTGTGACCCCCTGCACTGTAGCCTGCCAGGCTCCTCTGTCCATGGAACTTTCCAGTCAAGAATACTGGAGTAGGTTGCCATTTCCAACGACTGGGGGTCTTCCTGACCCAGGGATCGAACCCACGCTTCCTATGTCTCCTGCACTGCAGGTGGATTCTTTACCACTGAGCCACCTGGGAAGCAATATAGATGCCACCCTCAGTTCTTCAAATTCACCACTCTTATTAATAACACACTTAATGCAGGGAAATAGGAAAGCAAAAAAGCAATACAAACTTCACCCAGAGGTATGATCTGCCTCTGAAAGAAAGCAGGAAATTAATTTACTACTCAGGCAAAAAATGTGATTATTTCTTTTCTCCCTCTTTCTCTCTTTCACTACCCTTTGCTGTCCAAAAGACCTCTAGCAAGATTTAAGCATCATCAGACTTTAATTTGTACCCTTATAATTGAAAATTAAATTGCAAAACAACCTTCCCCCTCTGTCACTACAGCAAATGTTTAAAATTTGTTCTTTAAAACATTCTTTTGAAATTATATTTTCTTCCAATGTGATTTGTTGTAATCTCTCTAGTGAGAAAAGCCATGTATCATTTCCTTTCCCTGTCTGCTTTTTGAAATATCTTTGCTCATAGAAATACTTGAAAGGATCTTGGTTTCAGGCAGTATCTGCTGGCCAATGAAGGTTACCTTTGACCTCGATCTCCAGGAAAGGAAGATTCAATGAGCTTGAATTGATTTTAATGGGAACAATGTACATCCCTCAGAGATGTGGACAAGTATGTTGGTGGAAGATCTAAGAGATCTATTCAATTCAGGCCAAATTCAAATATATGTTCATTTTATACTATCATGCTCTGGCTTTTAATTTGAACATAAACACCAAAGTTCAGTTCTTATGCAAATTAAATGTAAATATTTATGACTGACCAACATTTCTCAGTGAGCCACATTTCGACATATGAAGTCAAACGGGAATAGAAATAATCTTCACAAAAACCCATGTGATTGGGCTACTTATTTTCAATCCCCATATATTAATAATGATTTACTGTGCTCACCAGATCTACTGATCAAATCATCCAAACTTCATATAAATGTATCTAAGTTGCAAATAAGATTTCTCAAGGAATTACAAGGGAGGTAGGGAGACAAGTGTGATACACATGGAACAATCAGGTAATAATAATACTGGCATATATAATCAACTGCCGTCCAAAGACTATCGGTGATGAGAAGAGTGGAAAGTAAACTTTCAAAGTTTTTATGAAGGTGGGATAAATACAATACACAAAAAGATTATTAAGCTTTGAAGGTCACAGAAGAGGGAGACAAGAGATCATTTGCTGGGGCTACTAACCAAAGCTATGATCTTTTTTTCCTTCTATTGCATTGATTCTAAAGCAAGGCTGAACATTTCTGAAATCTTTCTTTCACATTTTAATGTCTCAGAAACAAGGGTGCCAATTACAGTTGATAGCACGCCACAGTCTGATTGGCCTTGATTGTCTATCATGATGGCACCATCATGGTCCTCGTGGTTTTGTTCTTCAGCTGATGATATCTTATATTCAAAGACACAGAAAATGTATAATCATTTTATAGCTTAAATCACAGAAGCAGAGAAGACTGGACTGATCTTTTAAAAGCCAGGAGACCTGGGTTCCATCCCTGGGTTAGGAAGATCCCCTGGAGCAGGGAACAGCAACCCACTCCAGTATTCTTGCCTGGAGAATCCCATGGACAGAGGAACCTGGCCAGCTACACTCCATGGAGTTGCAAACAGTCAGACACGACTGAGTGATTTAACACATACACACATGGAGAATTCCATGGACAGAAGAGCCTGGCCAGCTACCTCCCAAGGAGTTGCAAACAGACACGACTGAGCGAGTCATGTGTGTCTCACACACACACACACACACACACACACACACACACACCCCTACATGAGCCTGGTTTGTGATTTACTTTAGCATTCTATTATTTTCAGACATGACTTTGCCCTCCAGAACAAGAAGGAATGTACCAGTTCCCAGCTTATTACCTCCCAGTTCCAAATCCACCCTTGTGATCCTGAAACATCTCTCTCTCGCCATCTGACATGGCATCCATCTCCGTCCGTACAGAATATAGAAGGGACCCTGGAGGAGGAAAGGTTTCTCCTCCCGGTTCTGGCATGCTTTCATTTTCCTGTTGCTCCTGCACTGGGCTGGAGGTCAGGAAACCCAGGGAAACTCACCCCTAGAGAAATTCCAAAAGAGCTCAACAGGCCCCACGCTGCTTTCTGAAGTGAGTTCCAGGAGTTTGCTAGTGTCTTCCTAGTGACAGTTTTTTACCATGGGCTTCCTAGAGAATTCAATACCATCCCCCTCCCTTGGGAAGCTTCCTGATGAATGTCCCTTGCATCTCAGCAGACAGTTCTCTTATTTCAGATTAAAATAGATCTCATATACTAAGAGAAAACCTGATAGACTTATGCGTCAGCTTTCTCACGGAAGGCCCATCAATGAGGGCAAAATTAGAAGTGCGTGGGTGGGTTGGGGAAGAAATAAAATGGGTTGATTGTGGGAGGGGGAGAAGTTAATGAAGAGATAGCTATGTGTGTCTGACTGGCAAGGTGTTTCTGATTGTAAACCCCCTCTGCGTGGTTTCTTTCAACTTCTGTTTTAGGAGATGAACCTCATTATCAGAACGGTTTACATCTTTTTACTCTTGATTTCTAGACAGAAATCATCCTGATGCATTCAGGTACAACAAAAAAGATCCTTCCACAACTAGGAAGTTCTTTTTCAGCCTAAGAGTTAAAGTTGGAGATACACAACAGATGTCTAACAGTTGATTTCGTGTTCATTTTTCTCAAGCAGATGCCTTAGTATCTCATACACACTTCCCAGCTATTTTGGTACAATATTTCCTTGCACAGTTTGGCATTTGACATTTTAACACTAAGTACAATAAATGTGAAAATAAGAAGTAAAATTATTTTCATTTCTAATTCAAAAATGTAATGAGCAAATGCATGACTTTAAAGAGAAGGAAAGGGTCAGCACAGGTGAGTTATCATCCAAACCTCATTTTTAAAAAATCACTTTATATTCTATGCAGATTTCAATTGTTCTTTGTATTTGCAGATCAGAATGTAAGATATTCAAACTTCAGCTGAAGGACTTTAAAAAGCATTCTATAGTAGTAGCTTACTTTCATAAAACAGCTTCTTTCTTATTTATCAATTTTAAAATAGTATACATTTAAGTCTAAAGTTTAAAAATTCTTAGTTTATCTCTGAACATGAAAACTCTTTAGCTTTAAAAATAAAATTGCATTCTTCTCATATTATCCCCCTTCAAACTGATAATTTAGTCATTTATCATCTTGTGTCTGACACTTTTTTTTTTTTTTTTTTCATTTCCAAATATATTTTTTGGTCAATGGAACTTCTGTCAGCATATTATCTCTGGGCCTTCCATACCCTTACTTTCTTTTCTCCCCCTTTATTTCTTAAGAGTAAAAGATAAAGGAAGTTTAAAAAGACACATGTGAGCTTGAACAAAAGGGTCGTTCACTCTGAACAAGAAGAAAAAACACTTCATTCAGATACGCTAAGGTAAACTTAGAATGGTTATTTTATCCATTCTGATGGAATCATTTTCAGCCCAGAGCCAAGGACAGGAGCAGACGCTCTTACTGTGACTTTATTGTGTTCAGTGTGTTTTGAATGAACCAAAGCAGGGAAATACAGGCTTGTCTTCCCAAACTGCAGGCCATCGGAGAGAAAGTTCAAAACCCAGAAATTCATTTTATACATACACTTACACACACCCCACTTTCTGCATATATTCACAAGCTTATTCACATATATAATTCCCTTTAGGTCTGTGCTATAGAGTCAATTCCACCAATACCGTGAGTACAGGCCTTGCCAATGCTCTCAAAAAAACATATGAGGACATAGCATCTGCTTCCACAACTTTCTCAAAGGAGAACAAAGCTGGTAATTCTCTGAATGTGAGATACGCGAAGAATACACCCGACCATCTGCTGCACTTGTTAATAGATGTGTTTGCCATCACAGTACATGACACTGTGAGGGAACCACGGGGAGTACCTAATTCTTCTGTTAAAAATAAGAAAATTAAAGGGAAATGAGGGTGGATGACTTTCCCAAAGTCATCCAGGAAGCCAGTAGTGGCAGGGCCAGGCGCAGAGTATCTCTAACCCAGGGCTCTGTATACAGCGATATCCTTGGCTAACTAGGGCTCCCCTAGGGGCTCATATGGTAAAGAATCTGCCTGCTATGCAGGAGACCCAGGTTTGATCCCTGGGTTGGGAAGATTTCCTGAAGAAGGGAATAGCTACCCACTCCGGTAAAACTATGTCCTATTTTCCTTTCTTGAGTAATGTTAATATCGTTTCAAAATTTCCTCCACCCCTCCAAAACCAATCCTCAAAAATATTTTGGTGTAAATATTATTTGGATTTATCATCACCAATAAAGTAGTGATGAAGTGTACTAATACTTGTCGGTTGATTAGGAAGAAAAAGGAAACATCATCAGTGACTTCTGAGAGTAAAGGGATGTGAGTGAGGGCAGGTTGAAATTCACAGAGGCAGCGTTTCTAGCAAGTCCCAGGCCACAGTCACTGGACCAGCCTGCCTAATGGAGTAGAAATCCCACTATTCATGTCTAATTTGAGATATTTAGTCCATGTCACAGTCAGAATACTTTGTTGTGGACAGAGAAATCCATAGGAATCAGGAGGGACATTAGGCAGCATTGTGCGAGTTATAGCTCTGCACCCTTGAACAATTAGAAAAGGATATATACTATCTGTCCTCAAATATAACTAAACTAAGGCAGAATAGGGTCAGGTCCTAACCACATTTCACTTACAGATGACTTTAAAAAGACCTTCCATCCCCTTACCAACACACCCACCCACAGAACGGCACTATCTCATTTAATCTTAACAGTGACAAACAAATCTGTTAATGCATATTAATGTTAGAGACTGAACAATAAAACAAATTGAATACACCCAGAAAGCAAGTAGGAACACTTTAGAATTCCCCTGCTGCTGCTGCTAAGTCGCTTCAGTCGTGTCCAACTCTGTGCAACCCCATAGACAGCAGCCCACCAGGCTCCCCCGTCCCTGGGATTCTCCAGGCAAGAACACTGGAGTGGGTTGCCATTTCCTTCTCCAATGCATGAAAGTGAAAAGTGAAAGTGAAGTCGCTCAGTCGTGTCCGACTCCTAGCGACCCCATGGACTGCAGCCCACCAGGCTCACCCATCCATGGGATTTTCCAGGCAAGAGTACTGGAGTGGGGTGCCATTGCCTTCTCTGTAGAATTCCCCACCAATACCTAATTCATTAGCGGAGATTTGACAATGACTTCAGAACATACTTGCGGGCATCCCAAAATTCTGCTACACTATGGGCTTTCCTTTGGTTCATCCCCTCAGCCTAGCTTAGTGTGTGTCAAATGTTAGTACACATAAAAACTACTTGCTATGCAACTCTGGCCATAGGCAATTTTGCCTCGCACCTTAGACTCTGAATTCTCTGCTTCAAGCACAATGTATCTCCATCATCTGTGCAGATGGAGCCAGGGCTGGAAACGTGGAGCCGTGACATGAAAATGTTAATGTCCAGATTTTGTCCATAGTGTTGGGGGACTATGATTCCTGAGCAAGCAAATGAAGGGAGGGTTACCAGTTTCCCAGTCATCTCGGTGATTTCTGGGTATGAGGCAAACTGGTGCTAGACTGGGATGGCTGTAAAGATGCAGAGGAAGATCCTAGTATCTGCTGGATATGAAAGGACTAGTTGCTAAAAGCAAAGTCTTCTTGTATCTTACCTATCTTGATTCAAGTTCAATGCCTACCTACTTCCAGCTGTGTGATCACAAACATTTATTTAATGTCCCCATGATGGTTAATTCTCTGTGTCAACGAGGTATCCAGACACTTGGTCAAACATTATTCTGAGCATCTCTGGGAATGTTTTTGGATGAAATTACTGGTATCTTCCCAAAGCTGGTACTATATGTATATCACAAATTTTGGGAACTTACTCCTCTGAGGCTTTGATTTCCCAAACTAAGCTTTTGGAAAATACAATGCTCTATTAAAATACCCACCTTGTGCAAATCAGATGCCTCAGCACTCAAGACTGTTGCCTCTGCCTTATCACACACAAGTCGAACATCTCTTTGTCTCTCATCCATTGCCTTTTCTTTAACAACGTCTGTCTTCCCCGATACTTGATCAGAGTATGGATAAAATCAAGAAAAGGAAAAGCACACACTGGATAGCAAAGTATCACTGTGACACAATTAAAACAATCATGTTTGTCTTTAGGGTCCCTTGTAAGTTCCTCTCTTTTCTGTCCTACGTGCACTTCATCAAGGACCACATACGCCCATGATCTTGCCTTTCACCAAAATCTTATTTAGAACAGGATTCTGCTGCCTTAGACAACCCCAAGTGCAAGCGGCTGAAAATGCTTGAGCGCTAAAACTTCCAGAGTAATTTGCATTTAAGAGTAATTTGCACAGACTTGAGTTAAAAATACAACCAAAGTTACAGTGCTGCCATTGCCAGCATAGAGACCAAAGGAGACATAGTTTATACAAAAGAGTCTTCCCGAGTGCTAAAAACTGTACCAATAGGCAATTGTTTCTCCTCCAGACATTCCAACAATATGTGAGAAGAAATGCTGCCTTCCTAGACAGTTCATTGTTTCATGCCCTAAATTTAAGGGACATATGAAGAGAATTCATATTTAATGTGGCATACTCAAATAGGAAGTATGATAAATAATGCTAAAGTACACTCCTAATTAAAGTATTTGAAATTAAATTACAATTGTAAATCACCTGGTGTTAAACTGAGAGGTGACTGCAGAGAACCTGCTGGTTTTATTTAAAGGCTGACTTCATGCAACTATTAGGATCTGATGGCATTTCATGGCTAGGAAAGATTTCTGAAAACCACAAAAGACTGGGTTATAATCTGATATCATGTGGATAAATTGGAGAAACTGAAATTGATACAATGAAGGTCAAACAAGGTTGAAAAAAGGCAGAACACAATAAGAATACAAAATGATATAGAAAAATAATATGGAACATTTAAACTAAGTCACAGTCACAGAAATAAAGATTCATTCAGACTGCAATGACTGTAGATGAATCTTGAATGCTCCCTTCCTTCCAGTCCTAAAAGGCCTTTGATAAACAGTATAAGTTGAAATATTACTGGCTCCACATACATCATAATTATTTCAAGATTATGTACTCTATTTTCAAAACAATATCTAAAAGACAGATGAAAAAGACACAAAGAGTAAAAGGCCATTCAGAATAGAGAGAACAAAAGTTTTAAGATTTGAACTGAAAATCTCTGAAGGAAGAAAGTTAAGTAAGGGTTGAGAGGTTTTCTGCCTGTGGGAAAAATGATTGGGGCCCAACATAGGTTTTTAAAAAATACAAGTGGCCATCCAAAAAAAAAAGGTGGGTAAATTAGGCTTTCATGAGCTGGAATTTGGGGAGAGATTTTTCTCAAATAATGGGATTAGATTATAAACAATTTTGGAGAAGAAGTATTAGGCCAATGAATAATTTGGCAACATAAGACTTCTTGAAAGAGTAGAAAAAAACAATAAGATCGGCATTGATATTCTAGTACAGTACAACTCTTTAGGGGATAATGAAAGTCTGAATAAAAATCGTAGTTTGTGGGGAGGGAAAATGGAAGTTGCTGTTCAACTGGTGTAAAGTTTCAGCGATGCAAAAAGAATGAATTCTAAAGATCTGCTATACAGCCCCATGACTATTGTTAACAATGCTGTAGTGTGTGCTTAAACGTTTTTTTTCAGGAGGGTAAATCACATGTTAAGAGTTATCACAATATAAATAATTTATACCCATCCTGACAGCATGGAGAAATAAAACAGGTAATTTTTAAATATCAATTAATTAAATCCTGCATAATTTTACCCACTCTCAAGATACAGTCATGAAAAGCAACAGAAAAGAGTCGTTGATTCCAAAAGTTGACAAATGGTGGGTTTTTAAAAAAATATTACTAGAGCTAAACACCATGAAAATCAAACTACTAAAATAACAGTAATGATATAGTGTTACCTAACCTTTCTGTGATACCGTCATCAAATATCTCTCATTTTGGCTTTATCCAGGCGTTTCAAGCCATTAATCGCCCAGGGAATCTTCGTTCTCCTGCGTTCTGGTCTTAGGCTTCTCACATGTGGCACTCTGTGACCATATTAGCCAATGAGCTTAATCAGCATCAGCTGTTGCCAATACATCACATCAGCTCTGCTGGTAATTTCTAGAATGTTTCTCAAATTAAGTTGTGCAATGACATGGAGAAATGCTAATTATATCATAAGGGATGCTGCAAAGTTCTCAAAACACAATTAATCTTCATTTTCAAAATTAATCCACATGTTCCTTTCAGGCCACCGCTGCAATGGAAGGGATGAAAAGGGGGGAGCAACCAAATGAACAGATAACCAGGCAGCAGGATCACAGCACAACAGAGCCCCCCAGCTCTATGAAAGGCGCTTCTCTCAGGGAGACTACCTAAACAGAACTTTAAAAAAAATAGGTTTGAAATAGTTTGAGACCTTTTACTTGCTCACTGCTGAGCTGTGGGCCATGGGGCTAGCAGAAAAGTCCCTGCCTTCAAGAAATATAGTTCTAACTGGAAAGAATAACAAAAATGAAAGAAGACTAGAGAAGGTAGCAAACAGTTATCTGATCAACTACGTGGTCCTCAACAGTCAGGGTAGAGCCCAGGACAGGGGAGATCTCTGAGACGGCAGTGCCCTAAGATGTGGGAGCCCACAGTCTACACGGCAGAGATAACAAGAGGGCCTTCCTGGTGCTGAGATCAGAGCAGGGAAGGGCTCCGATAGAAGACAACTATTATGGAAACATCTTCAGAAAGCAAGGGAGGTGTCAGATGATGGAAGGTCATGAAAAGCTCACAGCTAGTTTAGGCCTGGCACAACAAAAATATGAAATAATAGTAGGTGATCAAGTGCAGAAGTAACATGAGGCAACACATGGATAAAAACACTGGTTTGGTCCTTAGGTCAGGCAGATCCCCTGGAGAAGGAAATGGCAACCCACTCCAGTATTCCTGCCTGGAAACCCCCATGGACAGAGGAGCCTGGAGGGCTACTGTCCATGGGGTCATGAAAGAGTCACACAGGACTTAGCTACCAAACAACAACAGAAGGCTAAGCCTCATAGAGATTATTTTTCCAAAACTCTGATTACTACTCCTGGTCTAGTCAGAGTGAAAGTGTGGCTTTTCTGTTCACATTATTCTCAAAGCGTCACTGTAGAAACTAGATGCATTTGAGGCCCGGGTGTAGCCTTAGCATCAGCCACGCGTAAGCTCTTAGTGGAAGATAATTTTTCTGGAATGTCATTAATGGGACATATGCTTTGGGTTACTTTGAAGTTAGGAGATGTATGTGTAGCACCCCCCAGGGAAAAAGCAAGTCTTCTTGGGGTAACACAGGGGTACCCATTTTTAAACTGGTATCTTGAGTGCCCATGACTCTGCCCAGTTCAGATCTGCATTTGTAGCAATCCTGGAAGTGGTGCTATAACGGGATTTTATGAAGACAATGTGTCTCTAACAGGTGAAAATGATTAAATCTACACAATGAGGACTTTAAGTTATTGTGCTGCTAATTTAAACATATTTATGTAAAACAAACTCATAGTAACGTACAATAATTTGTGATTCTTCACCAAAAGGGATGAAAAGGTATGCCTAGGGGAGAGAATTTGGTTCAGTCCATATTTCTTTTACTGTTCTGAGGCTTCCTCCATGCTGTTCTTGTCTCACATAGATGTCACTGCATATACACAAAGCTGTCTTTTGATAAGGACTTCTCTTGTGGCTCAGACGGTAAAGCGTCTGCCTCCAATGCAGGAGACCCGGGTTCGATCCCTCGGTCAGGAAGATCCTCTGGGGAAGGAAATGGCAACCCACTCCAGTACTCTTGCCTGGAAAATCCCATGGATGGAGGAGCGTGGTAGGCTACAGTCCATGGGGTCGCAAAGAGTTGGACACGACTGAGTGACTTCACTTGGTCTTGGTCTTCTGATAAGGATCTTTATTAATTCCATTGGTAAGAAGATAAAACTTCCCTTCAATATCACTTCAGAAATGTCTGCCACTGGTTTTGGGGTTTTTGTTTCTTTGCTTTGTTTTTGACTGCACTGCACAGCATGAGGGACCTTAGTTCTTTGACCAGAGATCAAGATTGTGTCCCCTGCGATGGAAGCGCGGAGTCCTGACCACCGGAGAACCAGGGATGTCTTGCCGTGGGTTTCTTATTGGGGAAGGGCTTCTCTTTGATTTTTCATGCTATGACAGAGACTCAGTAATCTGACTGTAGTCCTCTGCTAATCACCCTACCTCTCTGGTCTGCCTGAGCCCCTATACTGAAACCATCTTTGCTCCTGAAGATGTCTCCATTCTATTCTGGTGTTCTCTTCCACCAGCAGACCTCGTCTGCTCTACACATCCACACTCATTATGTGATTTATCCTGATTCATTCTCCAACCTCCTCTCATCTTCACTAAAAGATAACTTCTGGATTTGAAGTCTGAACTTAAAAAGCCATCCTCCAGTAAACAGAAACATCACCAAAATTTTACTTTACATGTAATAAATTAATCATTTATCTTGGCTATAAAGTTCAGGATTGTATTACTCTTTAACCATTTCACACCCAATGGAGCACAGTAAAACCATTTAGCCCTGTCTTTCAAAGGCACAGATTTATAACATGCATAGAAATTTCTATTTCTGAGTTAAATACACAGCTGCTCACAGCTGTCCCCTTAACAATAGACTGAGTCACCCAAGAAAATGCCATACGAGTTAACAAATGATCCATAACATCTTTTGCAAGGACTACAGATGACACAAACTCTAAAAGAGAATGCCACCTGGCCTAGGCATTTTAACTGAAAAAGAAAAAAAAAAATCCCTTGGCTTACACGTGTTTATTTACCAAAGCAGTATCCAAGAATCTCTTTTATTGATTCATAAATTCCCTGGATGTTTATCAAACAACTATTAATACTACATGTCAACACTGTGGCAAAAAATACTTCCAATAGACATTATCCCTTAAGCTAAAGGAGGGACAGACTCAGAAGGACTTCCTTGAAATCACATATCTCATTGGTCATATACCAAGAAAATGGGATGATTTTAAAAGCATAAATGATACACACATGGGCATCATTTTGAAAATATACTTCACTCAAAAGGAGAAACAGATTTGAAAAAAGAGAGAGAGAGAGGAGACTATCCTGTTAGTTCTTAAAGCCATTACTGGACAATCACTTTATTTCCTAGAACTAACTTTCTTCCCAGGAACCAAGGACAAACTCTCAACTAACAAAACTGTTCGAAGTGAAATGGCCAAACTAGGATTCATACACAGGAAACCAAGTTGAAGACAGGATCACATATTTAGTGTAAAGTGGAAATCCTTGTGGCACATGTAAATCTCATGGGCTCCTCCATTTGACAGTTCAGCCACTTAAAATTTTGATTTCATTTCAGGCACCAGAAGCAAGCTGCTCTCGAAGCTCTCAGTGGGTCATTGGTCCCCTTTACCATGAAGTTATGCTTTCCTTAGGGCTGGTTCTCTATTTAAAATGCATAAGTATCCATTTTAAAAGTTTAATTATGTGAAATTTTATTTCAAATTTAATAATTTAGTCTAGAAAGTTTCTAGTTGATGAAAATGTCAAATGTAAAAAGATAGGAATGCTTAATTAGTTGAGTACCTTAAGTTTTTTGACAAATACTAAGTGGACTTGTTAACACTTGCTGCCAGAACTCAAGGGTTTTATTAAAAATAGAAATGGAGGAAATCAGCCTCACTGAATACATGATTGACAGTCTACACCAAGCCTACTCTTTCCTTATGTCTCACTCTGCATCTCTTCTTTCTGAAAGGCCATACCTTCATTGTGTTTTACTTTTACTAACAATATTTTTTAAACACCAATATTCACTTATTATACTGCGAATAATAATAAATATCATGACAATGTGTTTAAACAATAAAAAAAAAAAAAAAAAAACCAAGCCAAATAAAATCAAACAAAAAGAACTGAGAAAGAAGGCTTGGGTGTTAGAGGCAACTCATGTATGACTCTTAAACACATTTTCATTCTTCTGGTCTTTGTTTCCTTATCAGCAAAAGTAGGAGACTGAGCACATGATCTCCTATCAAATCAAGTGGGATGATCCCTTATTGAATCAAATGCTTTCAGTTCAGTCATTCCATGAAATCCATTTGTAAGATTGTTCTCCTTGCTTCCTAGCTTCCTTCCCTTCTCCTTATTGGAAATATTTAGGAAGAAGAACATTGCATGAGTTGATTTTTTTCTTTTTCTTTTGGACTTCCCTAGTGGCTCAGCTGGTAAAGAATCTGCCTTCAATGGAGACCCTGGTTCGATTCCTGGGTCGGGAAGATCCGCTGGAGAAGGAAAAGGCAACCCACTCCAATATTCTGGCCTGGAGAATTCCACAGACTATATAGTCCATGGGGTCACAAAGAGCTGGACATGACTGACCGACTTTCACTTCACTTACTGAGATATATTCACTTATCAATCATGCAGTTCATTCATTCACCGGTTGATTTTTAACCATAGGTTTCCTCTTAACAGTGAAAACATCTTCTATGTATTCGATACGGTACTTTTCAAGAAGCTTAGAGTCCAGCAAGGACCCGACACAAAACCAGAAATCATCTCAATGCCCTTCACAAAGCAGCAAAATGCGACGGCTTTACTGAATCTAAAACAATCCTGAATCCTTTCCAACTCGGAACTCTCTAATAGCCAAACCCACACTTCTTCCTGGCTACTAGGAAGATCTACCTGAATCATCAGAAACGTTAAATTCTATGTCTTGAAAACTTAATTCTTCAACTTCCCTTACAACTGGTTTCTTTTCCTGCACCACCGCCACCCTTGTTCACGGTGCCTCTATCCGTCTGGTTCCCCTGAGGGAAGGCTAACAGGCCTGCTTGAGGACCGCCTCTCTTCCAGTTCCCCCCTTTAGTCAACTAGTGACTGATTCAACCACAGTCTAAACACCTCTCCAATCTCCAGCTCCTCCCTAGATCTAGTTGTATTAACTTGCATCAAGATATTTACATTTGTCTGTTCACCCTTGTTTAAGTGAAATCAAGAAATCACGACTGTCTCTCTTAAGTTTATTTCCTGAGTACCTTGTATAATCCTTGGCCCATAATAGGTACTCAATAAATTTGAGTTCTGCTCTTAAGAAGTAAGTAGTAATACTCTAAACTCTGTAAAGACCTGTATGGGAAAAGAATCGAATAAAGAAGGGATGTGTATGGTTTGTGTGTGTGTGTAACTTATTCACTTTGCTATATAGCAGAAAGTAATACAATATTGTAAATCACCTGTGCTCCAGTAAACATTTTTAAAAGACTAGTAAGTAAGTAGAGATAAACCAATGCTTACTAACTTCCTTCTGAATTGATATTTCCTAAAATAAGCTGAAAACTTTTTAGAGCTTCAAAAAGCTTAAAATAATGAGGGATTTTCACATGTACTATCCCTTGTGTGTATTATTTTCTACCTTTGGATAATCTACCCCTCACCAACTGCTCATCCTTTGATTCAGTCTCCGTGATACTTCTCCCCAAGCTATGACTACAGTACTTTTCATCCTTTTCAAACCCAGCGAGCCCAGGAGCTAGTGGACATCGTATGAAAGAGTGGATTCACACCCTCCCAAATCCTACAAAACATGTGTTTTCTACCTGCCAGGAATATGAGTTGAGTGTACTGGTCTGCTGAGGCTTTCTTTTCCCCCAGAACAGCACCTAAAGGAGCTGGTAGGACGCAAGAACATAAGGCAGGATGCTTGGGTTGTAACTGGCCTGAATTTACGAGTACATAATAACTCTATCTATCCATTTTCAAATTCAGGCAGCATTATAAAATAAGCCTGAGTAATATTCAGGCTGCTTTGTTTTATGGGGAGTTTTACAGCATGACCATGCTGTGTACCAAGGCATGGGGTATGCACAGATGTTTGCATTCATTTAGACTTCTCAGAGCAGCAGCGACAGTATGAATGCAGTTTGGACAGCATCGTTACGAGTTACACTCGGACTCTATTGCATTAAAAGGTAACGGGTTTCTTCCCACTTCCCTTTCATTTTGAAAGTCAAGAGTTAAGTTGACCAATGGGTAACTCCCTCTCCCTTTCCCTCTTCCTAAATCATTACCCGTATCTGCTCTCACTTTCTGGTCTCTGGGTTTCTCTGCTGTTTTATATTTTACATAGCTAATCAGCTCCAGGAGCAGAACATTATTGCTGTTCAGGGCCCGCTGTTTTTTGTTTTTTTTTTTTTTCTTACTGTCTGGTTACTTGAATTAATGCTGTAATATTTTGGATGCCATTATATTATGCTAGAACAATCTTTGCTGTGCTACGGAGGACCAGCAGAGAACAGTTTGTAAGTAATATTGTCCTTTCCTGATTCAGTAAGTGGGTAATTTGTTCCAGTGAGCAAACTTGCATGACGTTCCTATTATGAAAATAAATGAAATGATACTCACCTCGCTTTTCACAACACTACTCTGAGGTTTGTTTGGAATTTTTTTAACAGACAGGAAGAAAGGCAAAGAGGCAGAAACTCTGGAAAATAATACAGGAGGCCCTGATGACATGTCAGCTAGGAAAGCGTTCTGTGATTCTGCTTTGTAATCTGCTAGGCGTCTCACAGTAGAATCTTTAACTCACCAACATTCTGTATAAGCCTGAAATCATCCAAGCCACCTTCCATAACCATTCTTACCTAGATCCTTTCCAGGCAGGAGGGGCTCCCAGAGGACCTCTCCTGCTCAGGCAGTTCTGGAAATCAGTCCTGAATATTCACTGGAAGGACTGATGCTTGAGCTGAAACTCCAATACTTTGTCCACCTGATGTGAAGACCTGACTCACTGGAAAAGACCCTGATGCTGGGAAAGATTGACGCCAGGAGGAGAAGGGGACAACAGAGGATGAGATGGTTGGGTGGCATCACCAACTCAATGGACATGAGTTTGAATAAGCTCCAGGAGTTGGTGATGGACGGGGAAGCCTGGCGTGCTGCAGTCCATGGAGTCACAAAGAGTCAGACATGACTGGGCAACTGTACTGAACCAAAAAATCTGAAACAAATCCAGAGACTTGGGAGCATCACAAGATAAGACTTTATATCTTCTCTTATACAATTCTACCCCAGTCACTCCTTGATCTAGAGGCCTATTTAGCTAAAACTGTAAATCCACGTGTTCTATTCAGTCATTGTAAATGCTCTTGAAAATCGCTTTAAGCCAGAGTTGGTACTACTGACTCTGGGGCTGGGGTAAGTCTTGTGTTGTGGGAGCTGTTCTGGGCATTGTAGGCTGTTGAGCAACATCACTAACCTCTATCATTAGATGCCACAACGCCCTCCCCACTGTCATGACAAAAGCTGCATCTAGATATTACCACGAGTCCCCTGGAAGTCAAAAATTACACCTGGTTGAGAGCCACTGTTCAAACAAACCAGCTCATTTTTGATAGAAAGAAACCCCCTCTAGTACCATGCAGCTCCCGAGAAGTCAGTGTGATATAGCATGAAGATAGGAATCAGCCTGCTGAGGTTTCACGGTTTCCTCATCTGTAAAAAGGGGCTTCCCAGGTGGCTCAATGGTAAAGACTCTGCCTGCCAAGCATGAGATGTGGGTTCAATCCCTGGGTCGGGAACATTCCCTGGAGAAGGAAATGGCAACCCACTCCAGTATTCTTGCCTGGAACATCCCATGGACAGAGGAGCCCAGTGGGTTACAGTCCATGGGGTTGCAAAGGAGTCAGACATGACTAAGCAACTAAACAACAACATCTGTAAAAAGTAGATCATAAAACCTGTTTTTGCAGGCCGCTGAAAGGTAATATATTCGAAGTACTTACCAAGTGTCAGGAGTCAATTAGTTATTTAATATTTTTAAAGGGGTAGCTGTTTCATTATCAGAAATTAAATATATTAAACAGTTAAACCTCAATTTCATCCTTAAGATCATCATTTTTAATTCCATTGTTAGTAAGAAGTAAAGGTGGTATGGAAGGTCAGGCCAAATTTATACCATCCCCGGATACTCTCTAGACTTAATTTCCTGTGTGCGTTTATTTTATCCCCAGGAGAAAGCTAGAAACTTCTCCCTGTTTCAGAACAAGTTCTAGGGCTGGTGGATTCACCAACAGCAGTTTCAAGCAGGCCACTCCAGGCAGGAATGCAATCCCCCAACACCGTGAGGCAAGGGCAAGCAACCAGCACTCCAAGAAGAGCCAGGGGTCATGGTGACTGGGCCTGGGAAGGTGCTTTACCATGAGGAGTGAGTGTGGGTGGTTCTTAGGAGTCCAGGAAGACAGGGTGCGCTCTCAGGAGATCTGCTACCATGGGTAACAGGACCTGGGGGGCTGCACTGGGGTGTGTGGTCGGTTGACTGGGACCCCCAGCTCAGGTCTTAAAAGAACAGGCAGTGACCAGGAATAAGAGCTTGAAGGTGGGAACTGAAGAAGCAGGCTTAGACAGGAACATGCTGGCAACCTCTCAGTAACAGCAACACTCATTCCTGCCACTTTGTAGGTATGACATCTGAGTTCTTCCTTGGAGGTATTTACCTCCAACGAGGAACACACAGCATGGGAAGGGACCTGTTGCAATCTGGTCTTTGCAAATAGAAGTTTAGACTAAGGCAGCATCTGATCGCATGGGGAGGGGAGGGTGGGGTGACTGATCTTGAACCTGCAACGGAATAGCAAGCAAGCTCAACGTTTTCACTTAGATCATACCTTATGTAATTAATACATCGAGCAAGGTAGGCTTATAATACATCAGAAATTCTTTTTTTCTCATGACCCTCTCAAACCCAATCTGGAAGCTTTGTTCTTCCCCTACTCCTGCGTGAACAGGCCTGAGCAAGTTCCTCAATAGACATGCATACATTCAGATCATTAAATATTGTCCTTGAGTTTGGTCCCTAAAACAATCACAGGTGAATTAAAAAAAAAAAAAACCTGGTGCAATCCCTTATCAAAATTCCAAACTTGATTCCAGGTTTATCTCAAGACTGTGGCCAGCAGGAAGCAACAGGAATGGGTGTGGAGCTCCTTCTAGCATGGTATTTGAAAATTCCTCTACAGCAGCAATGGGAAGAAGTGGGTGAAGGGATAAGAGTGCAGAAAACACCTTTGCTATTAGGAATCGTCTCAAGTTGTCCCTGTCCTCGGCAGCTTGGTGTGTTTCTGCGGAAACCGCGCTGCTATGACCTGACACCTGCCATTCCCTGCCTCAGCCACACAATCCCCACGGACCCTTCCGAGGTCCTGGTTCTCCGAGGTTCTCCTCCAACATACATCCTCCCTTTAAGGGCTCCATTCTCCTTCCAGAAGCTCTCTTGGAAGAGTCCCTGCAAGATGATTCTAGATCCCTGGCAGCCTGGCTCCCGGTGACCACCGGTCCCTCAGAAACATACATCTGCAACTGCTGACTCTGCAATCCCAAACCTCATGTTCCACACTGTGGACACAGCCCACTCTGCCCTGTAGATTCCTCATGCAAGAGTCAAACCATAGGGACTTCCCGGGTGGTCCAGTGCTTAAGATTTCCCTGTTTCCAAGGCAGAGGGGCTTGGGTTCGGTCCCTGGTTAGGGAACCAGATCCTGTGTGCCACAGCTGAAGATTCCATATGCCGCAACTAAGACCTGGTACAGCCAAATAAACATCAAAAATGAAAAAAAGAGTCAAACCGTAGCCTGCTATACCTCCAGTGCAGAGGATGAACAAAATTCTCCAACTAGTGTCCTTGAAGCCTCTTGACTAGTGGCCTTAGAACCACTCTCGTTAGCACTGAGGTGAGAGCAAAGCACAAAAGACTAAAACTCCCCAGTCTTCTCTTTCTCCAGCCCCTCTCCTCTCCAGTGTGGACCAATTTACAGGCATAAGCTGATGAAGTGTGGTGTTGGAGAAGACACCTGAGAGCCCCTTGGACTGCAAGGAGATCCAACTAGTCCATCCTAAAGGAAATCAGTCCTGAATATTCATTGGAAGGACTGAGGCTGAAGTTTCAGCCACCTGATGCAAAGAACTGACTCACTAAGCCCCTGATGCTGGGAAAGATTGAAGGCGGGGGGAGAAGGGGACAACAGAGGATGAGATGGTTGGATGGCATCACTGACTCAATGGGCATGAGTTTGAGCAAACTCTGGGAGTTGGTGATGGACAGGGAAGCCTGGCGTGCTGCAGTCCATGGGGTTGCAAAGAGTCGGACACAACTGAGCAACTGAACTGAGAAGAAGATCAGGGTCACATCCCACGCTAGGGGGCTCTGACGTCTCATCTCAGAACACGTGGCACATTTAGGCCTGGAAGTGAAGTGAAGTGAAGTCGCTCAGTCGTAATCGACTCTTTGCAACCCCATGGACTATAGCCCACCAGGCTCCTCAGTCCATGGGATTTTCCAGGCATGAATACTGGAGCGGGTTGCCATTTCCTTCTCCAGGGGATCTTCCTGACCCAGGGATCGAACACAGGTCTCCTGCATTGTAGGCAGACGCTTTACCATCTGAGCTACCAGGGAAGCACTTAGGCCTAGAAGTCAACCCAAAACTAAGAAGAAGTACCCCCACGTCCACATCTTGCCTGATACGAGGGGTGGATGTAAGGTTGTCAGAGATGGGCAGGTGTGTGTGAGGCTCCCAACCAATGTCTTGGTGCTGGCAGGGGAAAGGCTGAGTTGTTCAAAGAAAGCCAGGGTGAGAAAGAGCTGACCCTGTTCCAGGACCAGCTGCTTGGACAGAATCTTTCATCACTCACAGTTCAGCCTCAGGAAAGTCACCATGAGACTCATAAACATGTTTTAAAACCACTGAAGCACAGAGAGTGAGGACATCACTATGTCACAGTTGCCGGCCATGGCCCCTGACAGGCAGGTTCTCACCTCATTTGAGCAGAAACCCCCTAAGCCCTTTATCCAGGTTTCCCAGTTAAAGTTAAGATCAGAATCCCCTCCAACACACGGGGATAAGATACTGCCTTGGAGATTCGCTAAAACTTCAGGACAGCGTTAAATCCTTTACAGAGATGTTTACCAGACTGCCTCCAACAGGGAAATAACACAAGTGCCTCGGTGGGCAGTTTGATTGTTAAGAGAAGACTGTGTAGCAGATGCTACTGAGAGAAAGCCCCTCCAGAGGGAGACTGTGAATCCAGATAAACTAACAGGAGTTGAAGTCATGCCTTGAGAAACAAAAAGGAAAACCCAGTAAAAGATAGTCATGTTTTTTTCTAGTGCCACCTCAGCTGAAAAGAAACAAACCAACTGTCCATGTGGCAACAATGAATGTACCCTGTGCTCTTAAACAGCATCACAGCCCTGTGAAGAGGAGAAAAATTCTTTCAATAATATGGTAGTAGGTTGTGTAGCTTCTTTTAAAAAGTAGTGTTTCAAGTGACACGGTTATTTGTCAAGTTCCCTAGAAACAGAAACAGCAGCAGCATCCTGACAACTGATTGAAAGATGAAAAAATAATCCTGAGGACCTCTCTGTACCAGGTCTCCTGGACTGGATCCCATTCTCCACCCAGAGTCTCCGACTGCAGAGCTCAGGGTTCAGCTAACCAAGCTCTAGGGAAGCTGTTGGCATGAGGATTCAGAGAGGGGCCTGGAAACTACTCGTGGGCTTTTCTAAAGAGAAAACTCTACTTGTGGCTTTTTCTGGAGCAGAAACTCTACCTGTGGCTTTCTCTAGAGAGAAAAGTGGTATCTGAGTGGCTTGAAGAGGACAGTGCATGTGGAAACTGACGATCCTGGAGAAGAGGTAATGAACCAGAGCAGGGGGCACCCGTGGAAGGCCCAGTCTTAAAGAGGGTTCCCTTTTTTCAAACAATAAAGAATCCAGATTAGCTGAAATTTCAGCCAGCAAATGTGTTGAATTAAAAGTTGTTGCACTGTAACAAGTTGTAAATTATAGTATTCTTATAAACTGTTATTTTTATAGACAGTATATATACATATGTATTATTTCTATATATAGTATCCTTATAAATCTCTTCTGAGGCTGCTCCAATCCAGTGAGCTGGTTCAGAGAAAGCTAACTACATAAGGAAAAGGTCTGTCCACTTGATCTCAGTTTTCTCCTGGACCCTTATAGGAAAAGGAAGTGTTGATTTGGGGGAATGAGAACGCATAATTCCTGGCGTCTCCTCCTAACTGCGTCTAAGGGACACCCACGACCTTGGAGCTATGAGGGAGCTGGGATGAGTATGAGGAAGAACAAGAACAAAGTGATCACTCTGCAGATTAGTACAGTCAACCCTTCAGCCTGCAAAACCTAGGATGCTTTTATTCACACCCATACTATTATAATGCCAGTGTGACATTTCCAGTGATCCTTGGTTTTCCCTGATCCTTGATCAGTTGTGTCCAACTCATTTGCAACCCCATGGACTGTAGCCCACCATGCTCCATGGGATTTTCCATGCAAGAATACTGGAACTGGTTGCTATTTCATACTCCAGGAGATCTTCCGGACCCAGGGATTGAACCGCGTCTCCTGCATTGCAGGCAGATGCTTTACCTCTAAGCCACCAGGGACACCCATGTATTTTCCCATAAATTAACATAAATTCTTCCATTATATTCATGCACTTACAACTCCTCGTGGCCATCTCTCTTCCAACATGTTCGAGGAGCCCAACATCCTTGATCCCTCTTGTAAACTGGAGAAATTGGGCCATATAACATCAAAACACACATGGTCTCACTAATGGCAGAAAAGAGTGCCAGTAAAATAGAGGGCTGGGTGATTTGTAGGCAACTGTGATGACTCAATACATTAAATTGGGCTGCTGGTTAAAATTATTCGGGAATCCCAGAGAGTTCTCTTGTGTTTTCCACATCGGGAATCCATAAAATCAATTCCTTAGCCCCTTTTCCCAATGACAATTTTAGCACTCTTCTCTTATTCAAATAACCACATGCCACAGTTCAGTAGCAGCCTTCCTCCAAGGAAACACTATTTTATCTTTGAGGGTGACATGCTCTGAGCTTGGGAGCGATGACCGGTAGCACAGCACAGATGGACAGGAAATGGTGTGCCTTTCACAGCATGCTGCTCCTATATTTTACTACAGAATGTATGTTTGGGGCAAGGAAATCTGGGTCTCTTAGAAACACAAAACCCTTTTAACCCCTTGAGATACAATCATTAGTTAATAAATCTC
>NW_011494921.1:8945593-8973110 GCF_000754665.1 Bison bison bison | reverse complement strand
CCACCTTCCAGCTTTGTTCCTCCCACAAGAAACAAGAGAGCTCTTTGCCTTATGATCTTCAGCTTGTAATAAATTTGAAATCTATCAAAAAGATAGCTCCCCCACGACGGTTTTTCCCCTCTCAAGCAGAAGAACACTCTCCAAAAATGGCCTAGAGATGACTCTACTTGTTAGAAGTAGCTGCATAGGAACTTCCTGACATTTCTGTAAGTCTGTATCCAACAGAAGAATTTTCTTAAACACAAACCAGCCTGTGGAAAAGCTCCCCAGTGCTAAGCAGTGGGTGCAAAATGGAGACAATTTATTACAGTTGTTATTGTTTCCTTATCAAAAGCAGTTGAGGGCATGATAATGGCATATTTTTCTTTCAAGTTCTTTCTTGAACAGTATTTTGTGCGTTTTACTTGTACTAATACCCTAACTGGCTGTAAGTTATGCATAATTGCCTACCCGTGTGTGTGTGTACGTGTAAGCATTTTGCATTTTACCCTAAACAGAACAAATGACATTTCTTATTCTTTCTTTTCTTTGGAAACCAAGCAACCTGGGTCTATACCACTAGTGCTGGGTAGAAGGGAGGTTAGACAGAGAGTCAGAGTAAGCATGCATTTTTTTTCCACTTTTCTTTAACTGTGGTAAAATGCACATAAAATTTCTTAACCACTTTTAAGTGTAATGGAATTTTAACCAGCAGAATACTGGAGTGGGTAGCCTTTCCCTTCTCCAGGGGATCTTCCCAACCCAGGGATCAAACCCAGGTCTCCCACATTGCAGGAGGATTCTTTACCAGCTAAAGCCCTTTACAACTGAAGCCCTAATGAATAAAATAACTATTTTTAAGTGTAAAGCTCAGCGGTATTAAATATACACACATTATTGTGTATCCACCATCCATCCATCCGCATAACTCTGTTCATTTTGTGGAACTTAATATATGTTAAAATTTGAGCAAAAAAGTGTTACTTAGACCACATGTCCACTGAGACAACTGATAACTTCTGCTACAGCCTTTTATCCATATCTGTCCATAGATATAAACAAGAGTATTAAGAAAATGCTCATGTCAATATGGAGATATCTCCATATTTACACTTATGAAATTTACAAATACTCTTATCAACATGTTGTTCAAACCATTACTCAAAACTCAAATGAAGTGTGGAAATGCCAGTTCAGATTAATTTGATACACTGCTCTCTTGATTTTTTTGGTGCTTAATTCAGATTTCTAACCTACCTAGTGTAAAGTTCCAATTAAAATATCATACCCAGTGTGTTGACTTCAAAAGACCCTCAAAAAAGTGAATTTACACTTCATCAATTACAGCAGCACTTTGAAAAATTGGGGCACAGTGACATGAGAGATGTATTTCTTGAAACTACAAAGAATATTGGCTTATAGTTGAGATCCTTCATGATTCAGCCCAATTTCAGCTCTAGAAAATACAGCCATTGGAATTCTGAGACACAGAAGTCTTTTAAGAGGAGATAGTAACATAGAATAGGCATCAGAGTATTTGGAGCGAAAGATCAAAGGGAAATCACTGCAGTACGCAACAGGACAGCTGAGTTTGACTGATTCAGTGTAAAAACCGCTTAAAGCAAAATTCAGTTGACAATTCCAACTCGTAGAACTGAAGAAGCACTCAAGAATCATTGAAATAGGACTGTCCCAAGAGTTACAAGACTCTGATCACTTCTCACGGTCATAAGGGTCGTTAACTATCATGTGGCCACGCCCACCTCCAAGGCCTTTCCTTAACTGTTAAATGAGTAGATTAAATTGAAGAAAATATAAAATTTTATTTGGCAATCACAATAATACTCTTAACCGCATCAAGAGATAAAACTTTTTATTTTTCATCAGAATAGACTCTCTTTGAACATAAGCCTGAAACTGAGAAAACTGAGTAGTATTCACAGCTAACACAATATTCAGTGGTGAAAGACTGAAAGCTTGTCCTCTAAGATCAGGAACAAGACAGGGATGCCTGCTTTTGCCATTCCTATACAACATAATATTAGAAGTGCTAGCCCTTATAAGTAAGCAAGGAAAAGAAACAAAAGACATCCAAATTAGAAAGAAAGATATAAAATGTCTCTGATTGCAGACAACATGATCTTATATATAGAAAACCCTGAAGATTGCATTTTTAAAGCTTTTAGAAATAAATTCGGCAATCGTATAATACCAAATAAAAACGTAAAAATCAGTTGCATTTATATACACTAAAAATAAACAATCTGAAAAGGAAAAAATTGTTTAATTCCATTTATAATAGCAATTAAAAAATAAAATTCCTGGGAATAAACTTAACCAAGGAAGTGAAAGATTTACACACTGTAAACTTCCAAACACCGCTGAAAGAAACTGAAGAAAAGTCAGTGGAAAGATGTCCTTGTTCATGGATTGGATGACTTAATATTAAGGTGTCAGTACAAACCAGAATGATATACAGACTTAATGAAAAATTTTAGAATGGAAAAATTCATTCTAAAATTAATATGGAATTTCAAAGGACCCAAAACAGTCTTTTAAAAAAGAATTAAGTTAATGACTCACACTTTCTGATTTCAAAATGTATCACAAAGCTACGGTAATCAAAACAGTATCTTTCTGGCGTGAAGACAGACATATAGAGCAATGAAACTGAATGAAAAGACCAGAAACAAACATTTGAGTACACGGTAAAATTGTTTCTGACAAGTATGCCAAAACCACTCAATGGGAAAAGAATAGTCTCTTCAACAAACGGTGCTAGAAAAAACTAGATAGCCACATGCAAAAGAATAAAGTTGAAGACTCACCTTACATCACTGAAGGAAGTGAAGTGAAAGTTGCTCAGTCGTGTCCGACTCTTTGTAACCCCATGGACTATACAGTCCATGGAATTCTCCAGGCCAGAATACTAGAGTGGGTAGCCTTTCCCTTCTCCAGGAGATCTTCCCAACTCAGGGATCGAACCCAGGTCTCCGCATTGCAGGTGGATTCTTTACCAGCTGAGGCACAAGGGAAGCCCACCTTGTATCATATGAAAAGTTAATTCAAAACAGATCAAAGACCTAAACTTAATACTTCAATGATAAAATTCTTATAAGAAAACAATGGGAAAAAAATTCATTACAATTGATTTGGCAATGATTTCTTGGATATAAGACCAAAAGCACAGAAAATAAAAGTAAAAATAGCTGAACTTTATCAAAATTAAAAACTTCTATGCAAAGGACACAATCAACAGAGTCAAAAGACAACCTATAGAATGAGAAAAATATTTGCAATTATATATGAGAGGTTTATATATTTGAGATATATATATATGTTTATATATATATTATATATGATGAGAAAAAAGCAGTTTTCTGCTATTCATCAGTGAGTACTCTCAGAATGTCCTGGAACTTCTCAGGGATTCCTGGAGACATGGCAGTGGCCCTAGTTACTCTTTTGTCCATTTTAAACATTGGATTGTTTTAAGAGTACTCTCTGTATTCTGGATATTGACTTCTCATCGTATATATAATTGCAAATATTTTTTCTCATTCTGTTGCCTTTGACTCTGTTGATTGTGTCCTTTGCACAGAAGTTTTTAATTTTGATAAAGTTCAGTTTAGCTATTTATACTTTTATTGTCTGTGCTTTTTGTCTTAAATCCAAAAAATCAGCAATTAAGGGTATGGGGCAAAGATGCACTTATGTGGTGTTGAGGAAAGCAGACACTGACCTCACTAAGAGGGCAGGAATGCTCACTGAGGATGAAGTGGAACGCGCGATCACTACTGTGTAGAACCCATGCCTGAACAAGGTCCCAGACTGGTTCTTTGACAGACAGAAGGATATGAAGGATGGAAAACAAAGCCAGGTCCTGGCCAGTGGTTGAGACAACACACTCCATGAAGGCCTGGAGCAAAAGATTTAGGCCCATAGAGGGCTCTGCCACTTCTGGGGACTTCGCTGGTGGTTCAGCGGCTAAGACTCTGTGCTCCCAACGCAGGGCAAGCCTTTCTCCAGCACACTGTCCCAATCCAGGGATCCAGCCCGTGTCTCTTAGGTCTCCTGCATTGGCAGGTAGGTTCTTTGCCACTAGCGCCACCTGGGAAGCCCTTCCACGTGGCTCAGATGGTATAGAATCTGCCTGAAATGCAGGAGAACCAGGTTCAATTCCGGGGTAGGGAAGATTCTCCTGGAGAAGGGAATGGCTACCCACTCCAGTCTTCTTGCCTGGAGAATCCCATGGACAGAGGAGCCTGGTGGCCCACAGTGGATGGGGTCCCAAAGAGTCAGACACGACTGAGCCACTAAGAGCTCACATGCCGCCAATAAGAGATCTCACATTCTTCAATGAAGATCGAATATACTGCACGCCACAACTGAGATCCAGCACAGCCAAATAAATATTTTAAAAATTAAATTAAAAATAAGAGCACTTCTGCACCAATCTATAAAACCATGAGAGTCCAAGGAGTCAAGATAAAGGAAGAGGTTTTTACTAAGCTCACCAAAATGCTTAAAAAAATAAACAAAGAAAACCTTGTCAAGTGTTTAAGACATTCAGATTAAATGAAGAACCACTTGACAATTCTTCAACTATTAACACGACTTCAGCTTCCAACATTCTGGTTTTCAAGGCACACCTCAAACTCCATCATCTCTACAAAACTATTTCCTTCCTTGCTACAAAAACCATATTGCTATGTTTAATGTTGAACATGTTGTAAGCCCTAAAAGATGTATTCTCTTTTCAATTACAAATCATGCCTTAAAAATAACCTTCACCACACCCACCAGCATTTCATGAGTGTCTTACATCCAGATACTGCTTGATTTATGAAGTCAGTGCTTAACCAGTTTTCCCTCACCCATTTGCCATGAGAACTATTTCAACTCTCTCAGATCCCTCTTCAAATTTCACTTGCTTAATGAAGCCATTCCAAGAAGGCAGTGAATTGGGCATCGGGGACGTTGCAATGAAAATGGAAAAGGAAATACCGACCACATCACTTTAGTATAAATCATTTTTCCTCCACCGGGTACTTTTTACCCTTGCAATTTCTCAGTCTTACCTTGACTGTCAGCTCACAAAGCTCAAATTGTGTCTCTATATGCATTTCTTCATCCAGAACTGGGTAACTGATACCAGTTATTATCCATTTATTTGTCCTCACTGTAAAGATTTCTATATACTCCTATTTCTCTGGACACCGTGTTCTTGTATATTCGGTAATACTGGATATGGGCAATGTGAAGAGCAGGGGAGGAGGGAATCAACAGGAGTTTTCGTTTTATTAACGGTAATTATGAACAAGTCATTTATTGATTTGAGGTCTCAATTTTTTATTTAAAATAATAATAGAACTTTAAGTTTGCTTCCACATTTCTTAGAGTACATTCAACACTCAAGCTGCCCTTAAAGGGAACCAAAAATACACTGAGTTAAGTGAAATTAAGAAACGTTTATCTCCCTTACAGCCCAGAAGTAGCCAGTCCTAGGCTAATGGGATGGTCCTGCCATCCTCAACAGATGACTTGTATCCTGAGTCTAAGATGTCTTCTCAAGCTACCACTAGAGGGTCTGTATCCCAGCCGGATTAAAAAAAAGTCAAAGGCAGAGCATATCCATTTCTGTTATGGCTGTGATCTGGAAATAACTCCTTGGCTCACACTGCACTGGTCACAGCTTGATCACATGGCCTTGAAGAGGAAGATGGGATGCGTCATCTCTACTGGAGATCCCAGCCCAGGGGCTCTCAACATTAGTTTAGTACAACATATAACTTTTAGAATGTGAAGAACTCTAAAGGGTCTAAGAGTTTATGCCACTTGCAAGATAGTAAGTTTCCCTGACAGTCTCATAGTAGTGTTAGTCACTCAGTCGTGTCCAACTCTTTGCAACCCCATGGTCTATAGCCTGCCAGGGTCCTCTGTCCATGGGATTCTCCAGGCAAGAATACTGTTGGGTTGCCATTCCCTTCTCCAGAGGATCTTCCCAACCCAGGGATAGAGCCCGGGTCTCCTGCATTGCAGCAGATTCTTTATCATCTGAGTTACAGGGAAGACCTGTACATAGTCTCACGGATTCTGGCAATGGACATGGTCGGGAATAACCTGCTGACCATGAGCGGTCAGGAACAACGGTACTGCAAGGACCACGAGCATCGCCACGTGTGCACCAGTTTACCGCGCCTCCCACATCCTTCCAAGACAATGTGATGGGCCTGGATGGATGAATGCGAACGTAGTGGATCACACTACAGAAGAAATTTGAATTTAGAGAACTCAAATCTTTTATAACGGGAGTAGCGTGCTTGCATTTTGCTCTAGAGAGAGTTACATTCTCTATCTTCCAGGGCCTTTTACTCTACAAACATCTATAAATATACAGTCCAGGTAACAGGGAGTTATTACCCAACTCATAGTGAAGTGAAAGTAGCTCAGTAGTGTCCAACTCTCTGCGACCCCATGGACTACACAGTCCATGGAATTCTCCAAGCTAGGGTAATGGAGTGGGGAGCCTTTCCCTTTTCCAGGGGATCTTTCCAACCCAGGGATCAGACCCAGGTCTCCCGCATTGCAGGCAGATTCTTTACCAGCTGAGCCACAAGGGAAGCCCATCCAACTCATAGGAGGTCTAGAAATGAAAGAGACCCAGGGAGAGTTGTCTCCGGACATAGGACACTATTAAGAAAGACACAGGATGCTCTCACTAACCGGTTCCAGGAAAACCAGGGCATATGTTCCTATTAACACCAGCGGCTCCCTAGCAGTCTCTGTCACATATTCCAATTCTGTAATATCTGCCATCTGAAGGAATAATATGAAGGCCACTAGTTCTTTAGGGACGTAGATGTTTATAAAGATAACAGTGCCCAAGGCAAACATTTTCAGTGATCAAAACTAGATTCTGAAATCTAATACCTCTTGTGTTAGGATCTTTAGGTACTTCCTGTGATGTGAATGTTGAGTCATTTAGGGCAAGGGCTCCAGTCTGGGACACAAGGCATCTGAGATCCAGGGTAAGATTTTCCATTCATTTGATTCCTGATTTTGAAAATGTCATTCAACATCCTTTAACCTCAATTTATTTATTCTGTATGCTGAGCTGTTAATGCTCTTTAAATCTGCCTCAAGTTTCACTTGAACTCATACACCACCTTGGTCTAGTAACCTGAGACGAAGGTCATATACAGGTCATTGGATAACCTCCTGGCTAAGGTGTCAGTAGTACTGTCAGGAGAAACACTGACTGAAACCGCCCACCCTGGCCAGGCCCCACAGCAACCGTTTGCATGGGTTTACGTTATGACAGGAGATCTTGGTAAGGAACACAGACCTAACAAGCCATCATCAACTGGAAGAATTCGAGAAAGGTCAAAGGAGATTCCACATGTCCTACCACCTCCCATAATCCTTCTGGCTAGACTCTATCTGGGCTGAGGGATACGTGTGCCGCCAGGTAGGACCCTGAGTCAGAAGGACTGTCCAGAGACAACCAGAAACTAATCCCCTCACCACAAAGCCCGAGACTGTGAGCCACGTGGCAGGGCAGACATCCTGGGTTCCCTTACCCTGCTGCTTTCTGCCAGGCACCTCTTCCCAACAAAGTCTCTTGGGTTGTCAGCTCGTGTGTTTCCTAGGACAATTCATTTCCGAGTGTTAGACAAGAGCTCACTCTCAGGCCCTGGAAGGGGTCCCCCTGTCTGTAACAGTGCCGCTAATGCTCAGGGCACTTCTCACCTCTACTGGAAGATATTTTTCCTGTGTTCTACCCAAAACAATAAATATTCTTTCTCTTAAACCTGTCAAGCTTGGCTCTGACTTTTTAACAAATGCAGTAGGAGCTAAGTGATTTGATCACACCTCTTTCGGTTGGGTTTACCTGGATCAAAGCCTTCATTTCACACGCCAGTTTCAGTGGCTATCCTGGAAGACTGCGGAGTGGGCACAGGAGGAGAAACTGGTGGCGCTCGAGCCAAATACATCCATCCTTGATCTGAATCCTCCCCCCTTATCTGTTACTATCTGATCCATTCATTTCCCTCTACCTGCTTCAAAAGGCAATTAAAGAGTGCAAATCTCGTTACTCCCTTTCTCAATAAAGACCTAAGAAACACTTTACTGCTGTAGTATCTCCTTTTTACTCCTGATCTGCAGTTAGTTCCACTAATTCTTTGGTGCTTTCTTGCCTTTCGTGTTTTAATTACTTTTCAATATTGGCTCTGAACTCATTTCAAAAGGTTTTATAAACTTTGGCAGTGGAAAAGGGGGGAGAGGAAGCTGCCGGCATGCCTAGATTTCTGGTCTTCAACTTTGCAGTATCTTCAACCTCCTAATTAATTTCATTTTCAAAAACCATTTTTTTTCTTACGACTGTTTTTTTCTTGCCAACGAGTCCCATAGAGTTTCAGTTCAAAGCACTCACTGAGGTCTAGGTTGCCAATTGTGGTATTTTAAAACACAGACTCCAGGCTTCCTGTGGGGCTTTTTCTGTTTGTTTTAAATTGTCTTTTCAATATTTTCCTAATTAATGTTCTTATTTTAGAATCATTTCCATTTTATAATTTAATTTTTAATTTTCTTCATTTTTAGTCAGTCATAAATGCATATGATTTATGAAGCAAAATGAACAGAAGGACTTCTAAAGAAAACCAAAATTTCCCTTTTTTATGCCTGCCCGCCCACAGAGTCTTAAATCCCAGAAGCAAACACTTTAACCGATTCCTTTTTATTTTCCTGGGGCTCACCTTCAAACACTTAATTAACACATTTACACCACGACTTCTTCCAGGAGTAATGTACAGGTGTGAGAGTTGTACCATAAAGAAGGCTGAGCACTGAAGAATTAATGCTTTCGAATTGTGGTGCTGAAGAAGATTCTTAAGAGTCCCATAGACAGCAAGGAAATTAAACCAGTCAATCCTACAGGAAATCAACCCCAAATATTCACTGGAAGGACTGATGCTGAAGCTGAATCTCTGATACTCTGGCCACCTGATAGGAAGAGCCAACTCACTGGAAAAGACTGGGATGCTGGAAAAGACCGGGATGCTGGAAAAGACTGAGGGCAGGAGGAGAAGGGGGCAACAGAGGATGAGATGGTTGGATGGCATCACCAACTCAAAGTACATGAGTTTGAGCACACTCCAGGAGTTGGTGATGGACAGGGAGGCCTGACGTGCTGCAGTCCATGGTGTTGCAAAGTGTCATACACAACTTAGAGACTGAACAACACTGCCACCACCATTTCTTAGCTACTGGCCTCCTGCCAGTAGGTAGATGAGGATTTTGCTCACTTACATTATTCCTCACCTCACAGAGTCGGATTGGGGCGACTTAGCAGCAGCAGTAGCAGCTCCAAATCTTTCTCTCTATATATAGTTTTATACAGAGAGAAGTTTATAAGTCCATAGTTTCTGCAGTTACAACAAAACAAGTTAAAACACTGTTTCTTGGCCCAAAATTATGCACAATACATCTCGGCTCCCTACTTTATAAGATGACAAGAAAACTCTCATCCTTGTCTCCTCCTCTCTTCCCTTCCACCATCTGTCCATCAACCAGATCTACACTTTTAATAATAGCAGTGTGGATACTTTTTACAAGCTGTTCTATAAACTTTCTACAATTTTCCACAACCTTTATAGGCTTATTCTAAAAGATGAAAACTGTAAGTGGCATGTGATTTACTGTGGTCATGTCAATAATGAGCTATATCACAAGCTAGGCCTCCATATTCTTTCCCAGTGCTGTTTTCTGATTAAAGTATAATATACTTAGAATCAGTTCAATTGTATTCTCCTTTTTCATAGTTTATCAATTTCCTTTAGCACATTCTCGAATATTTCGAGATTCACAATCATATTATCTACCCTTTCAGTCTTCTTTTCTTTCCTTTCCAGAGACCACCTTTTTGGTGTCTTCCTTCTCTTTCCATAATATAGACTGAGATTGCGTTTTAGGCCTAGCACACAGAATTTCCATCACTGCATTCTGGTTTGAATTTGTTTCCTAAATTCGTCATATTTTCTCCTGATATGTTCCCCCCCCTTTTTTTTTCTGGAGCATATCCTCAAGGAACTTTCTAAAAAAGAATACTCAACAATCTTAATCTGAAAAAGTTCATTCAACCATCACCTTTGATTTATTGGCTATCATCTTTGAGTATAAAATGTTGTTGGTAAGGAATCTAATCTCCTTCTTTTGTAGGCAACTTCTGTTTTAACTTCTCCATAGCCTAGTTTTGGGAATGGTCTCATCTTTGCTGTTCTAAAAGTCACAATTATCTCTCTCAGTTCAGTTCAGTCACTCAGTCATGTCCAACTTTTTGCGAACCCAGGGACTGCAACACGCCAGGCTTCCCGGTCCATTTAAATCTCTTAGTGTCTCTTTACACATTCGTTGTGCTTAACACTATCTGAGCCTTTTCATTCTGAACACTGCATTCTTTGTTTGATTCTGGGAAGTTTTTTCCTGATTTCTTCTGTTCCACAAATTTGCTGATACTTATTCATCCTCTCCATTAAGACTCAGTTTTATCCCTTTATTCTTTTCTATCTGAAACTTCTCCCTAGGTAATTTATTCATCTCCTGTGGCCTAAACTGATTGATATACTGATGACTCCAAACTTATATCTCCAGCCTGATCTCCCTCCACACCCTGTGGACTCTATGGATCCAATTGCCTATTAATCTGATCTACATGCTCAGATATTTAATAGACATCTCAAATATGACCCCTTCATACCTTTTCCCAGTGAACACCTCGCATCTTCTTCCCAAAGGCAATATTTACTATTTAACACTACAGTTTAGTTCTGTACCCCACAGTACACAGTGTTTGTTATCTGGCCTCTTTTTCTTACTATTCTTTGTGAACTTCATCCACCTGTGTATAACAAAAGAGCATTCACTTTAGTTGTAATATAGTAATATAATACTCTATTATATGAATATGTGAGCAATTATTTATTTAATCTACTATCAATAGTGACATGGGTTGTTTTCTATCTTTAGCTATGATCAGGTACGCAGCTCTTGATACACATCTGCATGCATTTCTATTGTGTATGTACCCAAGAGTAGAGCCACAGTAGCAAAAAGAAAAAATTAGAAAAGAAAAAAAAAAAAATCAATGAGCTACCCCTACATAGCTATAAGAATAGCCAAAATCCAAACACATTGACAATAACAAATGCTGTCAAAAAACAGAAACCAACAGGAACTCTCATTCACTGTTAGTGTAAACACAACATGGAAACGGCACTTTGAAAGATAGTCTGGTGGTTTCTTACAAAACCGAGCATAAATTTCCCCGAGATCCAGCAATCAGGCTCCTTGGTATTTACCCAAATGAGGTGAAAAACCTGTCCGTACAAACCTGTACACAAATATTTATAGGAGTTTTATTCACAACTGCAAAACTTGGAAGCAACCAAGATATCCTTCAGTAGGTTAATGCATAAATGACCAAGGGTACATACCAACAATGGAATATAACTCGGTGTTTAAAAGAAATAAGCTATAAAGCCATGAAAATTCATGGAGGAAACTGAAACGCATATTACTGTGTGAAAGAAGCCAATCTGAAAAGACTACATACTATATGATTCCAACTGTATGGCATTCTGGATAAGGCACAGCCATGGAGGTGGTGTAAGAGTAGCAGTGGTGACCAGAGGTTGAGGGACAGAAAGAGAGCAGGCAAAGCACAGAGGATGTTTAAGGCAGTGAAGCTACTGTGTCTGAAAATATAACAGTGGATGGGTTGTTTGTCCAAACCCATAAAACATAAGGACTTCCCTGATAGCTCAGTTGGTGAAGAATCTGCCTGCAATGCAGGAGACCCCAGTTCAATTCCTGGGTCGGGAAGATCCGTTGGAGAAGGGATAGACTACCCACTCTAGGATTCTTGGGCTTCCCTTGTGACTCAGCTGGTAAAGAATCTGCCTGTAATGCAGGAGACCTGGGTTTGATCCCTGGGTTGGGAAGATCCCCTGGAGAAGGGAAAGGCTACCCTCTCTAGTATTCTGCCCTGGAGAATTCCATGGGCTGTATAGTCCATGGGGTTGCAAAGAGCTGGACATGACTGTCTTTCACTTTCATAAAACATAAAACAAGAGTGAATTCTAATGTAAATTATGGACTTTGAGTGATAATGACATGTGAATGTTCATTGAACATGACGAACATACCATTCTGGTGGAGGATACTGACATGTGAAGGCTATGAATGTGGGAGGTCATGAGGTATTAGGAACTCTACACTTTCTGCTCAGTTCCATGGTGAACCTAAAACCGCTCTAAAAATAAATCTATCTGTAAAGAAGCAGCTAAGCAAAACAGGAAAATCCTGTTGGAAATCTTTGATATCTACACAAAAAAAGAAACAGTGGGGTTCAATTCAACTAATACTAACATACAAATTCTTCTGCTTAAATCCTTCAGTGGGTTCCATGTTGGGACACTGAGATGAAAGTTCACATGTAACAGATTTATCTGAGAGTATTCCCAGGAAAAGGTGAGCAGAGAGGGTCAATGGGATTGGTGGCAGGGGGAGAGGGGAAGCAAACAAGGCACAGTATCAAGTAAGCCCCCAAATGTTAACCTTCTGTCAACTCTACAGGAAGATGAAAACAGGACTGGTCACTCCTGACAGTCACTCCCAATAGAACAGGGAACCCTCGTGCACTATTGATGGGAATATACATCGGTGCAGCCACTCCGGAAAACAGTACAGAGGCAACTCAAAGTGTTAAAAATAGAACTATCACAGGATCCAGCAATTCCAATTCCAGATGTTAATTCAGAGAAAATAAAAATGCTAAGTCAAAAAGACATATGCACTCTAGTGTTCACTGAACTATTTACAACAGTCAAGATATGGAAACAAGCTAAGTGTCCACTGATGGATGAATGGACTAAAAAACTGTGATTCACACACACACACGTGCACACATGACATTATTTAGCCATTCAAAAGAGGAAACTCTGCCATTTGGTACATCGTGCATAGGCCTCAAGAATATTACACTAACTCAGTCAGTTATAAAAGAAGCAAGTCATGGGAATATACTGTATATAGCAATGGTTATTATGCTTAATACTGTATTGCGTATTTGAAAGTTGCCAATAGCATAAACTTTAAAAGCTCTCATCACAAGAAAAGTAATTCTGTAACTCTAAGATGTTAACTCAACTTACTGTGGTGATCATTTGGCAATATATAAAAATATCAAACCACTATGTTGTACACCTGAATGCTATGTCAATTATACCTCCATTTAAAAAAACAGGTTTACCATATTCAAAACAAAACTTCTGTAAATTGAAAAATACAAGGTCAACAGAAAAGCAATGTAAATGATAGAAAAAATAGTTTTAAATATAAAAATGTTTTCCATACATTAACCGTAAAACTCTAAAAAGCAAATTATGATATTAAAAAAATAGGAGCTGGTAATCCATCCATTAAACCATAACAGCATTGGGCTCATTCAAATATGAAAAGATGTTTAGCTTCACTACTAATCAAATGAATATTAAAACAAAAAAATCACTTTTTAACATATCACATTAACAAAAATTTAGAAATAACACTATATATGTGAAAACTTTGGGAGGCAGGTACACATTGGTGGGCATATAAACTTGGCACCACCTTTTAGAAAGTAATTTAGAAGTATATATCAAAATCTAAAATTTATTGTAACATTTGACCCAGAAATTCTTCTTTAAGGAATTAATTCTACAGAAGTACTCATACAGGCTTACCAAGGTATTTACACAAGAATGCTGTATAGACTTATATACAACAAGGAACTGGAAATTATCTAAAGAACTTTAAAACATTTCATCAAGAGTACCTTATAATTATGGCACTATCATAAAGTAAAATCATCTTAAGTCACAAAAAAGAAAGAAGAAAATCTATATAAACCAACACAGGAAAATGTCAATGATATATTAAGTTATAAAAGCATATTATCAAGACATACTACATGTTTGAACTTCAAAAGCATTATGCTGTTCAAAAAGACAGCTGTAAAAAGAAAACATACAATGCATGATTCCAATATATAAAATGCTAAAAAAAACACACAAATCTATAGAGATGGAAACAGACCAATGCCTGCCTGGGACTAGGTGGGACCAGAGCTTGCCTGCTCCATTTGCAGGGAGAAATCTTTGAGGTGATGGAAATACTCTAAAACTAAGTTGTGGTGTTGATTGTACAGTTAACTGTCAATTTAATAAAAACATCCCTGATAGCTCAATTGGTAAAGAATCCGCCTGCAATGCAGGAGACCCTGGTTCAATTCCTGGGTTGGGAAGATCCACTGGAGAAGGGATAGGTTACCCCTCCAGTATCCTTGGGCTTCCCTGTGGCTTGGCTGGTAAACAATCAGCCTGCAACGTGGATTAATTAATTAGCTTTGTGAATTTTATAGTATGTAAATTAGACCTCAATAAAGCTGTTTTTTCAGAGACACAAAAAGCAAATTCTCATCAGTCTAGTAATAGCATGTGCATACCCAGGTATACGTATGTTTCCACAAAGAACTCTCTGCCTTAGAACACTGCTATATTATTTGAATGTTTCAATGTGAATATTACCTTCAATACATTCAGAAAAAATTTGGGAAATTATTATTATATATTTTTCAAAATACTGATTTATAAAATATTATAATATAGTTTATAAAAATTCTAAAAATAGTATCTTTGAAAGCTCTTGGAATATATACAGTTCCCACCCCACCAGCCTCCAAAAACACAAAATCTGATTTCATATATGTCTGATCAACATAGCAGTATGATATTTTGCAAAAGCAGAGGTAATTAAGAAGACCAAGCCATTTGTAAACACAACATCACAGAACAGAAGGTAGTAAAGATCACCGCTAACATTCACGGAGCAGTGCTCTCAGCTCTCCGAATGGCCTCACCTGTGTAATCCACATGACCACTCAGCGTTGCAATCCAACCACAGTGCACCTGGCAAAGACCACAGAGCTGCTGACTGCAGAGCAGAGATTTAAGCCCAGGTGGTCAGACACCAAGGCCTGGGCTCTAAACCTAGACCAGACTGCCCTATTACTAAATAGGTCACACTCATATTACACATATAAACTAATTCTCTGATTATGTTTCTTTCAATAAAACACTTTCTAAATTTTTATGTTAGTGGTCAGCTTTTAATTTTTTTAACTATACCCATGTTGCCAATTCAAGTCAACAGAACACAAAGTAGGTATTTGAGGAGCTTTCATACAATTCTAAATAGCTAACACAGGAAGTGGCACAAAATGGGGTTTAGAAAATACATGTTGAATTATGTTGAACACTTTTAACAACGTTGCTTTCCACAAATTCAGACTGGTTGACAGTTTAAAAATCAACTTTCAAAAAGTGCATAATAGATGGAACAAAATCCTTCCTATTTCTTTCAAGGTTTAAGACATCAGGATACATATATATGTGTAAGTATGTATGAATACCAATTCATGGTGTTGTATGGCAGAAACCAACAATTTAAAAAATAAATAAATAAAATGGATAACCAACAAGGTCCTACCTACTATATAGCACAGGGAACTCTGCTCAATATTATGTGAAAACCTAAATGGGGAAAGGATTTTAAAAAGAATAGATATATGTATAACTGGATCAGTTTCTGTACACCTGAAACTAACACAATGCTGTTAATCAACCATGTTGTTATTAGTTGTGTCCTGACTCTTTTGTGACCTTGTGGACTGTAGCCCGCCGGGCTCCTCTACCCAAGGGATTGCCCAGGAAGAATACTGGAGTGAGTTGCCATTTCCTTTTCCAGGGGATCTTCCCGACCCAGGGATGGAACCCACGTCTCCTACTTGGCAGGGAGATTCTTTACTACTGAGCCATCAGCGAAGTCATAGTCAAATAAAAAGTTTTTTTTTTAAAAGAAGGTATCAGGAAGCCTGACGCAGTAGAGACTGCCCACTGGAAAAACACTGCAGCCCATCACATTTAAATTATTTCTACAACTTCACTAACAAGTCATTAATAAGCCAAGCTCCCAGAGACACTGATCATAGTGATCGTATATCAAATAGACACAGCAGGCCTTTCTACACCTCCCACCGACACGGGTAATGCGGCTGAAAATAGGATATAATAAACCCATTTAGATTCTCACATCAGTAAGAGAGGAAAATAAACCTGGCATTAATGCTTGGCTATGATATCCTTAGGATGATGCTAATCCTCCTAAATCCTGTATTTCTGCAGTCAAAGGTTACAAATATTCTCATCACAAAATGAGCCTTAGAAACACAAAGATTCCATTGGTCTTAAAATTGGAAAATAATGACCTCTTTTCTCATAAAACCCAAATAAATGCAAATCCCAGTGTATACTAGTGTAGAGGGCTTCCTCCCTTATCTTAGGGTTACTGATATTATCCTGCCACCTTTTTTCATCCAGCAGGGATAAAAATAACAGCTCTCTGAAACAGCTGAGTTCACAACTCAATCTAAAAAGCCTCATTTAGATGTACCCTCATTCATTAATTTTGAAATTAAGTTTTACTAGTTCTTGCCATATCAACATGAAAGTCCTCAAATATACATGCAAAAGTTATTATCTTAATCTTCTGCAGTGTTTAAAAATTAATAATGGTGAAAGCCCAATTACCATCTAGCCATGTCAAGGCATACAAGTCAATGAATTGCATAGACTTTAAGAAGTTCAGGTATCATTACTAAGTTTAGCCCCCTTTGAACTTATAACCAACATTCCTATTCTGTCAATATCATCATATTGAAACTCTTGGCATTATAAAGTTAATTTTACACACCAATTTCCCATTGGTTGTCATACGCCATGTTGGATAATATTTTCATGTTAAGCATTGTGATAAAGTCTTTTCTAGCTGAATTTTTAATGAGAAACTGAACTTTGTTTAAAACATCAGTTTTAATCTCTGGAACACTGAAATGAACTTCTGTATTTTTAATTTAGGTTCATTTTAATATTGTTCTTCTGTTCGACCACTGAGGAACAACTGGCTTATGTCTAAAAATACATGCCAAACCACTTGTGTATCTATTGACTTAGAGGGATGCATCAAGAAAATTAGCTTTGTTGTGCAAATGTGGTGAGTTTTCATGGAGTTTACAACAATCACCTTCAGAAGGAGCTAATGGTTACACTATGCTGTGATCGGGGCTGTTAGAATGATAGATTCTGTAATTCCGATTTGCTTCTCCTGTCAGGGGAAATGTTTTTTTATTTTGTGTGCAGCACAGTTCCTGGCACATATCAAGCATCAGCTAGGAAGGAAGAAAGGAAGGGAGGAATTCGTATTCAAAAGTGATTTGGGAGAATGGCATTGAAACATGTATAATACCATATATGAAACGAATTGCCAGTCCAGGTTTGAGGCATGATACAGGATGCTTGGGGCTGGTGCACTGGGGTGACCCAGAGGGATGGTACAGGGAGGGAGGTGGGAGGGGAGTTCAGGATGGGGAACACGTGTTCACCTGTGGCGGATTCATGTTATGTATGGCAAAACCAATACAATGAAAAAAAAAAAAAGAGCAATATGAAAAAAAAAAAGTGTTTTGGAAACTATAAATCCCATGCATATACAAGAGCTCAGTATTATTATTATTGTTTTCATTAGCACCAGGAGAGTGGTTGATCTTCTTATGTGATTAGCTGTACTTAGAGCATGTTCTCCTCAAGAGCCTGTCTTGCTCTCGCAGTAGAGCTAAATAAACTGTCTCCTCTTAAGGCTTGATAATTCCTACACCAAATGAAATCCATCTTCTTAAGCAAAAGGACTGATTATTGCTTACCTATACCGAGTTGACAGGGGAAGAAAAGGCTTTTCCATTCTACCAAAAAAAAATAAAAATAATCTCTATTTTCTTTCAAATATCACACCTCACTTAGACTTGCAGATTCCCCCAAAGAGAGGATAAACAGGTCAATAGGCCATTGAGATAAATGTCACAAAGAAAAAACTACTCAAAGTAAGCACCACAATGCTTTTGTCTTCAGACAGATTTACATTCTTTTTTTGATCCTCTCACAATGCCCTTTCCCAAATTTAGAAAATATCTTAGAATTACATTTAAAATAACAAGACTATCCTGTGAAAATCTGTCACGATGTGTTGGGCTTCTTTTCTAGCTATGATTGTCCAGTTTTATTTAAAAGAACAGCTAAACAAAAACACTGCTTGACATATAAGATGATGTTCAATAAAAGGACCTGCAAACCATGTATATATCCCGATCAAGTGTGTGTGTGTGTGTGTGAGAGAGAGATAAATAGCTCACATTGACTAGACCATATCAAAAATATCAGATTTAATTCTAGTTGTCATATTTTGAGAGAAACGATTGAAACTGGGATATTTAACATTTACAGAGAAGAATGTGATCAATCTAAGAATGTTGTTATATGAGGACATCTGAGTAAATCAGGTTTATCAAAACTGGATCCCAGAGAATCTTAGAGAAACAGAAGTATGTCTGGAAAAGAGATGTGTCCATTTTCTTTAAATAATTGAAGGAATCGCCTACAAATATGAAGGAGGCATGTTTTTACTTCTTGACAAAATTAGGAGCAATGCATTATATCTTATGAGATATTCAGTCCCCAGCAACTTAAGAGGGAAATTCAAGAGTTGGGTTTGGAACATGTAATTTTGAGATACCAAGTAGGTATCTTGGAGAAGGAAATGGCAACCCACTCCAGTGTTCTTGCCTGGGAAATCCCATGGACAGAGGAGCCTGGTGGGCTACAGTTCACGGGGTCACAAAAGAGTCAGACACGACTTAGTTACTAAAACAAACAAAGTAGATATATGAGGCTTCTCAGGTGATGCTAGTGGTAAAGAACCCACCTGCCAATGCAGGAGACTTAAGAGACATATGTTTGCCCCCTGGAGAAGGGCACAGCAACCCACTCCAATATTCTTGCCTGGAAAATCCCACGGACAGAGGAGTCTGGCGGGCTATGGTCCACAGAGTTGCAAAGAGTCAGACACAACTGAAGTGACTTTCAGTTCAGTTCAGTCACTCAGTTGTGTTCAACTCTTTGTGACCCCATGGACTGCAGCACGCCAGGCTTAAACTCAACTCATGTCCATCTAGTCAGTGATGCTGTCCAGCCATCTCATTCTCTGTCATCCCCTTTTCCTCCCACCTTCAATCTTTCCCAGCATCAGGGTCTTCTCAAATGAGTCAGCTCTTCACATCAGGTGGTCAAAGTATTGGAGTTTCAGCTTCAGCCTCAGTCCTTCCAATGAATATTCAGGACTGATTTCCTTTAGGATAGACTGGTTTGATCTCATTGCAGTCCAAGGGACTCTCAGGAGTCTTCTCCAACACCACAGATCAAAAGCATCGATTCTTCGGTGCTCAGTCTTTACAGTCCAAGTCTCACATCCACACATGATTACTGGAAAAACCATAGTTTTGGTTTATAGAAAAACCTGCCTCCTGAGAAATCTGTATGCAGGTCAAGAAGCAACAGTTAAGTGACTTAGCACAAATAAATGTTTAAATGAAGATATACACACACATACAGATTTATATACACATATATATACACATATATAAATTTGATAGTTGAGATTCTGGAAAGAAGACAGTTTTAGGCATAATTTTGATAATATTTGAAATCTTAAGTCTGGGTGAATTCATCGAGGAAATAAATGTATTTAAGAGAAGTGGTCCAAGGACTAAGCCCTTGGCTATCCTAACATTTATATATCTGAAAGATAAGAATCAAGAAAGAGAGACAGGAGTTTCTAGTTTGAGTTTCCCTAGAAGTAGACCCTGAATCAGTTATTTGGGTACAGGTAATTTATTGGGTTAGCCAAAAAGTTCATTCAGGTTTTCTGTAAGATATTATGGAAAAATCTGAATGAACCTTTTGGTCAACCCAATATTTGAGAGGTGACCCCCAAGAAACACTAGTGGAATCAGACCAAGGGACAAGGAAGAAAAAGCAGCCAGTAAAGGGAACGTTATCAAGCCAGTTTATCGTTGGGCACCAGCGGAGCTTAATTCCCCTGAAGAACTCTCTAAAACAATACAGAATGCACGCCTCAAGGTTATCCTTCCAGCAAGAAAAGAAACTGGAGAGTATTTAGATACTGACTGCATCAGTCTTGAGATGGGATCTGCTCCCGGGAGGCATTCACTCTGATATTTTGAGCCTCCCAGGCTTGTGGGCTGCGTGGGCTCCAGCATCCAGCACAAGCTCAAAGGTAGACAGCTGCAAGTTGGCTGGAGCCAAGCGAACTAGAGAAGGAACAGCCAGAGGACAGCCTCCATCACAGGAGGGCACAGTCAGAAAGACGGGGAGAGACAGACATACCCTGCAAGCCAAGTGAATCATGAGCTGACAATGCAAAACGGGTCCCTGCGTTATGTTTGATATTGGGGACATGCCCTCTGATTGTTCCTTCAGCAACAATTTTCTATGGTATTAACCAGTAGAAAAATTAAAAAAAAAAAATAATCAGCAGCAGAGTCCCCAAAGTGAAATTCTCCTTCTTCCACCTTTAGAATGAGTTCTGTACAATAGGAGATAAGTGGCTTATAAAGACGCATTGAACAATATGTTAATTAAAGGAGTAGTGCCAACTGCAGGAACGTTTATAACCCTCAGGGAAAAAAGGAAACTTTCTTTTTAGAGGATACTATGGATGGCTATGGCTTGTGCAGCAGGTATTAGCTGAGCAATCGTCAGTAATGTCTACCGCTGGGTGTACTGTGTGCGTGCGGGCTCAGTTGTGCCCAACTCTTTGTGATCCCAAGGACTGCAGTCCAAGAGGCTCCTCTGTTCATGGGATTTTTCAGGCAAGAATTTTTCTACTCCAGGGAACCTTCCCAACCCAGGTATCGAACCCACATCTCCTGTGTCTCCAGCATTGGCAGGGGGATTCTTTACCACGGAGCCACCTGGGAAGCCCCCAGGCATATTACACCTTTCATAAAATCATGAGAATATACTTATTGGCTTCTAGACTCAGGTTGCCTTCAGTTTCACTAGAATGTATTTCTAGTGTAGAAAGATGTAGAAAGATTTCCCAGATTAAATTCCCCTATTGGAAAATCCCAAAGCCCCATCAACTATGTTTCCTTATTCACTGTATATGTTTCTTTTAAAAATGTTTTCTTCACAATTTGAAAAATAATTATGGATACTATTTTAAATTCTTAAGTGTGCGTGAAAGAACTGGAAGGAAAGATTTATCTGCAGGACAGTAAATAAGTGAGATTCATCCTTCAGCTCACCTTCAGATAGAAAGGTAAACTTTTTGACTTTATCATCAGGAAAAAGCAGACAGCAAGGAAATTTGCTGTGTAAATAATGGCCTGTGGCATGATTAGAAGCAGCCATAGCTTAAAGCACTCTTTCTTAACTCATAAAAAGATACTTAGCATCTGATCACTGATATTTTTGTGCAAAAAAGACACCACTTCGAAATACAGGTATCTGTATACTGCCTGAGAAGGCATTAACCAAAACTCAGACTCTGACATTTATTTTGAAGCTATTTCTCATGGAAGATCACCATAGCTGCTGTTCTGCGGGACTGACAGTACCTCCTCAGCTGTTTGCCTTTAAGAATCATTTAAAGGACCAAGGGAAGAAGGAAAATTGAAAAGCAAATTAAATGTCACAAGTGAAGGGCTGTCACCCTCAGATTTAATAATGTCGTTATCAAAAGTTAAATACCAGGTAATTATGAATATGAAGATGTGCAAGAAATCTACAGCATAATTACATACAGCCAGCATTTTCAGAGTTAAGAAGAATTTAACATCATCTGAAGAATTTTCTAAATGACTGTTATCATCTACATAGCCTATCCCTACCAGCCCACTAAATCAAGGTAGTTGATTTGAATTATAAGGATGGGATTTGGATTATTTCTACTCAGATGCAATCAGTTAGATTTTTTTTTCTTATGCTTTGTTTTAGTCCTTTAGGGATGTGGCCCAGTGTCTTGGTGGTGTATATGCTGAGTTACCTTGCAAAATGGTTCCCTCTGCAGGCAAATACTTTGTGATGATACGATGCTAAACAGGGATAATAATTCTATCACAGTTTTCTGGGAGATCATTCAAGAATGCACAGCACACAAACTCATCCCTCAACTTCACTACTCCATCCCTATTCTAATATACATCATAGGAATGATGACATTCAGAATCATAATTCATCAGTACATGTCTTTCTCCTGATGTATTATGTTTCATACCATCGCTCTGAAAGTGACACAGAATTCCGAGTGAGCGAAAACTCATAAATAATATTACAATTAAAAATAAAAGATTACTTAGAAGGTAGCAAGTATATTCAGATGTGACTTTTAAATGGCAGACGCATGGCATTTTTCAAATCTCAGAAACATCTATTATGTGGGCCATGAGGGACCGGGGGAGATGATGGATTTTTTTTTTTTAATACTTCTACACTTTTTTGTTCCCTTCTCAGATAAAAAAACACAGTGAGAGACAAACTTATGTCCAGATTTTAGGGGTCTTGGGGATGGATGTGGAAGTCTGCTCAACCTTTTTTTTTTTTTTTTTGAGACTATAAAGGCATCTCTTAGGTTATTAACCTTCTCTAAGTGTCAAAAATAGTCTATGTACTGAATTTTCTCTTTTGTTGTCCTTATCCATGCCTCTATCTTTCTCATTTCTCCTCTGCTCAGTTGGGACAGGATAAATTGAAGTGGGAGATAGTTCAGGTGGGAGTGACAAGCAACAGATGTTTCTCAGGCTAATCCTAATGACCACTGTTGCAAACCCTACTAAAAATGCCAAGCTAATACGGGATGAACAATGAAAAAGTCACAGGTACTTTATGTCCAAGGACTAGCAGACCAGGGATGACCTAACTCACAGAAATCAATCTTGGACCCAGGTAGCAACTAATTCTTTTGCTCAATTATGTAACAGATAATAGTCCATTTACAGAGTTAAAAAATCACAAAGTATAAAAGGATAAGCAAAGAAATGTGAGTCTTTATTGCATCCTGAATCTCTAATTCCACTCCTCAGATGTAATAGCTTTTAACTGTTTTGCATATTTGTTGGGCACTATGGTCTGCACTGAAGTACCATGCAGGCCACATATGCAATTTGGTCCATGGAATTCTCCAGGCAAGAATACTGGAGTGGGGAGCCATTCCCACCTGCAGAGGATCTTCCCGACCCAGGGATCAAACCTGGGTCTCCTGCACTGTAGGCAGAGTATCATCTGAACCACAAGGGAAGCCCTTAAAGGTTTTAGTAGCATTTAAAAATTGAAACAGGTGAAATTCATTTAATTAACATTCTATTTAACCCAATATATCCAAAATGTCATTATTTAAACACATAATCAATATGATAGCATATGAATGAGGTATTTTGCATGATTTATTCTGAATCTCCCAAACCCAGTGTGTATTTTACATTACAGCATATCTCAGTTCAGACCAGCCACATTTCAAAGACTTAATAGTTAGTGGTTATTGGCTAGTACAATGCAGTTCTAGATGCCTTCTCTGCTTGAGATATATATATATATCAGTGTGTGTATATATATATTTATGAACAAATTTGATACACTGTTCTATATACTATTTTTCTCAATTGCTACAAAGATTTCCATATTAGCAAATGAAGACATGATTTGGTTTTTAATAGCTGCATTTTGGATGCCTTCCTTCTTTTTCTATAATTGTCCTTCAAAATGCATCATTTCTCGCATGTGTGAGTACAGAGATTTGTGTGAATTTCTTGATCTAAGAGCATATACATTTAAAATCTTGAATTCTGATGCCAAACTGCCTTCCCAATGTGGAAGATTTACGTTCCATCCTTTATTTTCATGCTTTTTAATCTCAGTCAGTTGGATAACGTAAAAATATGGTGTTCTGTGTTTCCCTGATGCCCAGTGAAATTAGCATCTCTGCAGACGTTTATAAGCCATGAATATTTTCTGAACTGCCTTCAAGTGTATTTACTGCATTGATCCACTGAGTTACTGTCCTTTTAAATTGACTGTCAGGGACTTTTTCAATATGAAGAAAACTTGTCTTTTCTCTGTCAAATATGTTATAAACATTTCCTTTCGTTTGTGTTGGGTTCTTAATATTGTATACAGTACTATTTTGCTGAACCAAACTTTTTAAATTTAGTTAAGCCTTTTCATACACTATTTTATCTTTTTGCCTGTTTCAAGATAATAGAAAAATCACAGTTTTCTTGTAGTACATTTCTTGTTGTGCTTTTATAATTATCTTTTGAAATTCAGGCACATAGAACTAGATTAAACATAAATTTTCTTCATTCCCATGTATGAATGAGTTTTAATTAGTCTGTAATTTATTTATAATAATGTAAAAATCATCACAACTCAAAACCAAAGTTAAAAAATTCACAATTATAACTTACCATGTGGTTTCCCCACATCCCATCCTCACAGCTCATCACCACCACCAGAAGGATCACTTCTCTGAATTCTGGGTTCATCATTCCCTTGCCTATAATTTCGTTTTAGGTTATTTATTATAAATATTAATTGTGTTTCCTTTTGTAATTAAAAAGTACATATATGTATGTGTGTGTGCTTTTGGCTGTTTTAAGCTTTACCAATGTGTCATGCATGTCAGGAGTTCCTTTTTAAACTAAACTATACTGCTAAGATTCAAAAAATACTGTATTGCTAATACAAATATATCTTATTTCCTCCCACTGTAGTTCATTAATGCACTATGATAGTTCACTGTGGGCATATTCACAATATATTCATCTATATTCTGAGGGGTGGCATTTGATTGAGTTTCATACTGTTGGTACTGTAAACAGGGCTGCTTATAAAATGCTTTAAAAACATCTCCTCTTGCACATATACCTAAAGTGGAACTAGGTCATAGGGTTTATGGATGTACAACTCTGAGAGAAAATGCTGAACTTTTCACAAGATGGCTGCAAAAAATTTACAGTCCCACCAACAATGTGGCTCTGAGTTCACATCATCTTCAACTTCGGCTTTGCTGGACTTTCTTTTCTTTAGCAGTGAAGTGGATGCAATGTGATATCTTAAGATATTCCATAATTTTATCAGTCATTTAATTATTGTGTTTTGTAAATGAGCTGCTCAATTTATTTGCCCACTTCTTCTTTGAGATAATTTGGAAGAGTGCTTTATATATATTTTTATATGAGGGTTTCTCTGTTATATACAGACAAATGTCTTTCCCTCTTTTCTGTCTATTAAAGTTGTCTTTCAATAAACAAAAAGGGGAGGTTCAGAGCAAAGCAACAACATATGCAAATATCTGAGGCACAAAGGTGTTGAAGTATTTGAGGGACAGAGTAAAGAATGGTGTGATCTTCTATAGGAAAGCAGTGTACACTGAGTATAGGCTTTTAAAGAAAAACTTTTAAATGGGATGTGAGGTTAGGAAATGTATTAAAGAAATCATCCTGGCTTCTGTGTGGAGAACTGCTAGGGAAAGAATGTAGATACCTGAACAGCAGCTAGGAAGTTACTGGTATTATATTCAATACACGTGATACTAAAGAATACTTTCATTTAAGTGGTGGCATTGGAGATAAACATAAGGTGGATTCAAGATCATATCAGGGTAGTATGTCATCATTCTCCATGTCTTCCATTCTGCACTCCAGCCATAACACAAATGATCTAGCATTTCCCAACAGAGCATGCTGGTTCACACATGCCCCTGCGCCCACACGGCCCCAGTGTCACTTTCCGCCACAAGCAAAAAATGACCACCATCCTTTATGTACCCACTATGTTTTGTGGGTATTTTAGAATAGTAACTACTCCAGATAACACACAGATATTTTTATCACTTCCTCCAGATTTGGCAATATGCCTGGCATATACCAAGAACAATGCCTTATAGTTTGATTATGATATCAATATCCACTTTTTTCCTAATAAAATGAAACTCTTAAAAGAACCCCACAAAGTTCCTTCCCTAAGTATCCTAGGTGGTAGAGATACATAGAACCTTCTTATACTTCCTGCTACAACTTCTGCTTTGTATCTCCTCAGAAACACATGTATCTCCCCAACTCTTTGTGACCCCATGGGCTGTAGCCCACCAGGATCCTCTGTCCAAATACTGGAGCGGGTTGCCATCTCCTTCTCCAGGGGACCGTCCCAACCCAGAAATCAAACCCACGTCTCCTGCTTAGCAGGCAGATTCTTTACCACTGTGCCACCCAGGCATGCATGCACAGAGTCAGAAACACCATGTTCCAAACAGAATCAAGTCAATATCAATTTCTGATGCAGTTGTTGGTGCTGGATGGGGAAGGCATCCTGGGGTCTTTTCTCCAACCTCAGCAACCCTCCACAGCAAGCCGGAAGCCACACCAGAGCATCCCAAGGGACTTGATTGCACTTTGCCTATGAGGATGGCACAGATGAGTGAAGTCCGCCCTGCTTCTGGTTTTCAGCTTATTTAGGTCAGAATCCCTGCCCTCGTATTAAACAGGATCATTCACAAAGGTGAAACAGGACACCTCACGTGTCCAGGGCACTCACCTAAGGTGCCCTTTTACTTTCCTTATTCCCCAGACCCAGCCCCATCCTCCTCTGGCTGTTACACTTAGTTTGTGCACATGCTCTGCCACTATCACACTCAGGCCTTCCTTAACAGACTGAGACTTGATTTCGCCCTGAGTGCTTCATGCTCTCGACTCTCTTGGGCTAAGCTGCTCGTTTTAACTTCCTTCTTATAAAACTGCACTCCCAATAGCAAATAGCCCTAGATTTAGGCTTGGCAAACTTTATCCTCTTCTAAAGACTCCATCCTTATGACAATATGATCCAGAGAAGTACTCATGATAGACTGAGCTTGGAGACCGATGATATAGAAAATCATCCCCTCAAAGTTTATGAATAAAGGTGGATCACTGAACTAACCTGTCATCCCTGTCTCTGATCAACTGTGGTGGATCTGTGTTCTTTTCTCTAGACTATAACTCAAGTGGAGTAACCCAGAACTCATTTAGCAAGGGCTTGTATCTTACTGCAAAGGAAAAGCTAAAAAGACGTTAACTGAGTATTTGACTGTTGAAAATGTTAGGAAAGTGTGATTTCCCTTCCCCTGTGGTTCCAAATAGGAAAAGGAGTATATCAAGGGTGTATATTGTCACCCTGCTTATTTAACTTATATGCAGAGTACACCATGAGAAATGCTGGGCTGGCAGAAGCACAAGCTGGAATCAAGATTGCCAGGAGAAATATCAATCAGATATTTCTGATTGATAATCTGCATAATCTCAGATATGCAGATGAAACCACCCTTATGGCAGAAAGTGAAGAGGAACTCAAAAGCCTCTTGATGAAAGTGAAAGTGGAGAGTGAAAAAGTTGGCTTAAAGCTCAACATTCAGAAAACGAAGATCATGGCATCTGGTCCCGTCACTTCATGGGAAATAGATGGGGAAACAGTGGAAACAGTGTCAGACTTTGTTTTTT
>NW_011494921.1:8930640-8945493 GCF_000754665.1 Bison bison bison | reverse complement strand
ACAGTGTCAGACTTTGTTTTTTTGGGCTCCAAAATCACTGAAGATAGTGACTGCAGCCATGAAATTAAAAGATGCTTACTCCTTGGAAGGAAAGTTATGACCAACCTAGATAGCATATTCAAAAGCAGAGGCATTACTTTGCCAACAAAGGTCCGTTTAGTCAAGGCTATGGTTTTTCCAGTGGTCATGTATGGATGTGAGAGTTGGACTGTGAAGAAGGCTGAGCGCCCAAGAATTGATGCTTTTGAACTGTGGCGTTGGAGAAGACTCTTGAGAGTCCCTTGGACTGCAAGGAGACCCAACCAGTCCATTCTGAAGGAGATCAGCCCTGGGTGTTCTTTGGAGGGAATGATGCTAAAGCTGAAACTCTAGTACTTTGGCCACCTCACGCAAATAGTTGACTCATTGGAAGACTCTGATGCTGGGAGGGATTGGGGACAGGAGGAGAAGGGGACGTCAGAGGATGAGATGGCTGGATGGCATCACTGACTTGATGCACATGAGTTTGAGTGAACTCCGGGAGTTGGTGATGGACAGGGAGGCCTGGTGTGCTGCGATTCATGGGGTCGCAGAGAGTCGGACACGACTGAACTGAACTGATGGACATAACTTGAAACAGTCAAGAGGGTAGATCAGGGGGCTGAGCGGAAACTGTCACTGGGAATGTCATTAAGAAGATTAGGTGTATGTGAATGCAGTTCCATCTGGCAGCAGGGAAGTTCTCCCGCGTAATTCACTCCCAGATCAGACAGTGTGGGCATCAAGAAACAACAATGAAACAACAATCTGTCTGGAAGCAGCAGATTTTGAGGCCAGCATCTCTACAGAACAAAGCTGAAAGAGGAAGAACACCGAAGATAAGACCCAGCCAACAAGAATACTTTCAAAATATACTGATAACTTTCCAAATCTCTTTTATGGCTATCAAGTAGCTGTGAGATATGGAAGACACAAACTGTTATCTTTACTTGGAATATGAAGAGTATACAACCCAGAGAGGCTGAATGTAACAGAGTTGAAAAATCCCAGACAAGAAATCATAATATCTGAAATTCCAGAAATGCTGAGCTGCAGCTACTTTAAGGCAACTTTACCACTGATAGATGAGAAAAGGAATTACTCCTCTGCATGAACATCTCCTAAATGTGTCCAGAAGCCACTGGGCTTCCCTGGTGGCCCAGACAGTAAAGAGTCTGCCCCAATGCAGGAGACCCGGGTTTAATCCCTGGGTTGGGAAGATCCCCTGGAGAAGGAAATGGCAACTCTTCCTAATTTTTTAATATGACTACTAGTATATTTAAAATTATATAGGTGACTCACATTATAGTTCTATTGAACAGCATTGCTCTAAAGGACTTGGGGGATGGTGGAGTTATGAGAGTAATGTAAATCAAGAAGGAACACAATTACAGAGATTCCATTGTTGATCTGGTCTGCACACGGTAAAAGCTAAAGGATGGAATTGGTTACACAAGGTTACTCCCAGTGTGATTCATAGGATGAAACTAGTTTACAATCTATCTGGTCCATGACAAGTATAGAAGTTGAGGGTGCATCTTTGGAAACTTTTATAGTCTGACAGGAATTTTACATTCGTTGAACTTCATATTTTTAAATGGGCTCATTTTTTTATATGTCTTTGTGTTCTCTTACTGTAGTTTTCTTAATTTATTTGTTGTAGATAATTTTACAAAATTACCAGTCTGAGATATTGGGAAAATGATCTTCACCACCAAGAGTTGGAAAAACACTGAGATGGGCAATTTAGGCAATCCCATATCCAGAGGAACAGAGATTTGTGGATTTCATATATACTTACTGAAAGCCAGTGTTTAACGAAAAACAGTCTCTCACCAGGTTAAACTGGATGTGTGGTATAGTGTGGCCTGGAAATGTGAAAGGACATATTAGTAAATGCTATTTGACAATAATGAGAAGGAACACTTGGGAGTTAAATGTAATCCAGTCTGGCAGTTCATTAACACATAGCTGTTCACTCTAAGTATGAAAATCAAAAAAAATCCTGCTTAGAAGAATTAAAGATTTCTCCCCTTCCCTTTGAAACAAAACCAAAAAACATGTTGAACCCAGACACAGCAGCTTCAGACCATGCATCACAAAGTCAGGATTCATTCTTCAGACTATCACCACATTGATCCAACCACAGTGCACTTAGACATCTCGAATACACAGAAGCTCATGAATCTTTGATTTCATAAAATGCTCCCAGAGTCCATGATAAAGAGATATATACAACAAAATGACTGCGAATATTTAAGTTGGTTATTTTCCTCATATCCTCAGATTCAGCAATTCAGCCAGTTTGCTTACAACAAATTCTAGAAAAGAGGACACAAATGTCCCCTTGATGATGTCTTCTTGCTCAGGTATTTTAAAGGTCCTTTATATTAGGCACCATAACCCTTCATCTGATTTTCCTCCATTCCACTGACATTGATTTGAGGAGGGATATGAGACAACTCGGGCTTCCCTGGTGGCTCAAACAGTAAAGAATCCACCTGCAATGAGGGAGACCTGGGTTTGATCCCTGGGTCGGGAAGATCCCCTGGAGAAGGGAAAGGCTACCCACTCCAGTATTCTTGCCTGGAGAATCCCATGGACAGAGGAGCCTGGCGGGCTACAGTCTGCTGCTGCTGCTGCTGCTGCTGCTGCTGCTGCTGCTGCTGCTGCTGCTAAGTTGCTTCAGTTGTGTCCAACTCTGTGCGACCCCATAGACGGCAGCCCACCAGGCTTCCCGTCCCTGCGATTCTCCAGGCAAGAACACTGGAGTGGGTTGCCATTTCCTTCTCCAATGCGTGAAAGTGAAGTCGCTCAGTCGTGTCCGACTCTTCTCGACCCCATGGACTGCAGCCTACCAGGCTCCTCCGTCCATGGGATTTTCCAGGCAAGAGTACTGGAGTGAGGTGCAAAGAGTCAGACACGACTGAGCAACTAAGCATATACCTGAGACAACTCAGGGTCTTCACAGGGTTGGGGAAATTAAGGACAAATATCCCTCTCCCAAAAAAGATGAGAGCAGTGTACTCCACAGGTCAGCTCCTGAAGCGCAGACACTCTCTCCCGCTCACAGCATTTACCACAATCCTTGGCTATTAGGAAACCACTCAGTAAATATAAATACTACGTATGGACTGACTGTAGCAGAGAAACATTAGTGAAGCATCTATATGCCCAAACTGAGCATTGTGCTCATCAACATGATCCTGTAACGTAGGTGATAAGGAGGTTGAAACTAAAAGTCTGGTAACAAATTCAGGTCACCATCCTCCCCTCCACATTTATACATATCTTCCACCAAAAGGAAACAGCCTGGGTGCTCTCATTGAACCATCAACTCTTTATTAAATATTCTAACTTCCCTTCTTGCTCCACCTGGAGATGAGTGGGGAAAGCTCTATTCTGAGGACCAAGGGAGGTGTCTTCAGTTACCTGGGCCTCCCTCACAGCTCAGTTGGTAAAGAATCTGCCTGCAATGCAGGAAACCCAGCTTCGATCCCTGGGTTGGAAGATCCCCTGGAGAAGGAAATGACAACCACTCCAGTATTTTTGCCTGGAGGATCCCAGGGAGAGCAGCTCAATACTGATTCTCTGAAAGAAAATTTTATTCCCCCCAAAATATTCAGAAATTTTTTGTGTAGAACTACCTTTATGCACATACAGATTAAGGCACCATCTGCAGGAAGGCTCCTTCGACAATAGGTTTCTATCCCTTGGCTGAATCTCAGTCCACAAAGAACTCAAAGGAAGAGTTTTTCCCCAGGGAGTGTTTTCTTCCGCAATTAGAGGAAGGCAGTGTCAGACACATCTGAAGCAAACACACACACACACACACACACACACACACACAGACACACACACACAGACACCTCACAGGCTGTGACCGCGAACCTTGCAATCAGGCTGACTGAGATGCCATCACAGCTTTGCGGCTTAATTACTGGGTGACTTTAAGCAAAACTATCATCAGAGTTTAATCAGAAACTCCAAAACATTCTAAGCATTTCAAGCAGGAAGAAATTAAATTTAAAAATTGTTGAAAGGGCTAGGGTAGCTGGAAAGAGGGGAGGAGGCGAAGTGGTGTTAGCAGCACTCAGGAGCTGCAGGGAGCGTGACACGGTTCTCTGCCTGCTCTCCCCTGCACCTCCTCCGCCGCTGGGAGAGCCCCCAAACCAAGCTCCCGTCCCACGCCCCCTCGCCTCACCCCGGCTGTAGGTGGCCACACAGTGCACTGGCGCGGCTCTTGCCAAACCCGGAAGGACAGCTTCTACTTCCGCCTTCCATGTCCAATCCCAAGTAAGAGCCTCCTACTGAAAGAAAACCAAAGCTTCCAGCAAGTGGGTCTAGAAAATGAAGCTTCTAGGCTTTTCCAGCATCTGACATACAGGAGAGAGAACAGAAAACACCCATTATCACAAGTTACATAATCTGTCTGCACCACAGCTTTTGGCTTCATAAATGAATAGCCTGATGCTATATTCATTTCTGTAAGGGCTTACTAACTGTTGAGATATGATATTCTGGGTATTAATCTAGAAACTGTGGATATGAAGTCTTTTCTAAGTACAGCCTCTGCTTTCACATGTGAATACATATTTAAACACATAACTGTAATAACAATTTAATGCTAGCTCTAGGCACAGGGTCATACAGTATCACACCAAAAAAGAGAGTTCTTTAAATAATTCTGGGAAGAATACAAATAAACAAATAGTTTCTAAAGAAAGTGATACATGCTCGAGTCTTCAACCATGGGTAGATTTATCCAGGCAACTGGTAGCAGAAGATTTCAGAAGAAATAAAAGCTAGTACAAGAGAGAGGATGCAAAAACAGCATAAGGTATAGAGACTAACACAAGCAATTCTAAGTCCTGGAGAATAAAACTCAAGATAAGAAATGAGACAAGAGAGAGACGTGGAGAAGAGCAGTGAAGACATCCTTTAACCTGTTGAAAGGTTTAGACATCAACCTACTAGAAGGGCAGACATATTTAAGAGCTTGAGGTTCAGCTGTGGTGTGTCAAAGTTGCTTTATGTCTATGAGAAGAGGGTAAAATATGAGCAGAGAGGCCAATCAGGAAACTTTCAGTAGCTCTGGAATGAGTCAATGAAAAGCTAAATTAGGACAAATTCAAAAGAAAAAAAAAAGGTTGGGGGGTGAGTCAATCGGACACACTCTATTACAGGCCCTAAAACAATACTGGATACACAGCTATGATGGAGAATCTTAGTTTCCAATCTACTCTTGGAGTAGAAGCACATGCATTTAAGGAAGTGGATAAGATGACTGGAGTGGGAAAGAACACCACGCAGCTCCCAGGGGGTCATACCGTACATGAAGAATGTAGGTTCAGTCAGGTATGGTTGGCTTTTGTTTTGCTGGGAGTGGACAAAAAGCTTGGAGCGGGGCTGGATTACTCCAGACAATAGAGGAGAGGCTGATCCCGCAGCCACCAGGAGTCCTGATCTCTGGCTTAATTTAGAGAGCAGGAATAGAGGTAGACAGACAGAGTCTAGAAGTAATGATAAATTGTAAGGGTTTGATGGCTGGTTAATGCAGAAGGTGCCAAAAGCCAGAAATCACAAAGAGTTATTAAAGTGCAAAGCCATAATCTTTTATATGAAACCCATGTGGCCAGACGTGCTTGAGGATGTAAAAAACTTCCAGGTTTAATCAAAATAATATGGTATCTATACCATGATTTCCAGAACACAAGCAGGAAGGTATATACTGGTGCCACACTCCAACATGTTCATATTTTTTCAATGAAGTATATGAATATTCATAACAAGTGGGATAAATAAAAAAACTGAAGTAACCATCTCAATACAGGCAGCTTTCAACTCAAATGCACTGAGACAAGGTCAGGTTTCACTGCCAAGCAGATGATGAAAACCTCTCCGTTTTCAGATCTCTTCCCATTTCAGAACCCTAAAACCCAAATCTTGAGGGGACAGAGATGACAGTGTTGGGTTCTGGGTGATTTAGGCAGGTTTACCTTCTATTTGTTTCTGTCTCCAAAGGTGGGACCTTGTTTTCTGTCATGAACTGAGGTGGGAATATGGGTGCCCAACTATATCCACTGTTGCCAAGGGGCTCAGGAGCTCTGTGAAAATACACGTGACCTCAGTCATATTATTAGACTTTACAGATTTTTTAATGATCTGGGTGTGTCACCTAGGAGTCCACTTTAGAGCAAAAGAGAATGAAGTCTCATAGAGTATCACCATGAGATGGTAAGAAATGTATCCAAATATGCAAGACTGGGTAGCATCCTGCATACGGGGTATCTGGACTCAGAGACTGACTTCAGGCAGAGACTCTACCTGACTGTCTCTATCTCCCCAGCCAGACACCTCTTCCCACCACCAGATGACGCCAACAACCATTAAGAAGCGTGATGTCAGGTCCTTTCCTGGAAACTGTGGGTCCAGAAGAGAGGAGAAGATGGTTGTGGATCCCCTGTTTCCCCCTCGCCGCCTCTCTACGGGCACCTGGAACCAGGGAGGGGGACAAACAGCCTGAATAGCAGGCTTATTGTGGGTAAAATGCTGCTGGCACAGGACCCGGAATGGCGGGGCCCAAACTGCTTTAGAGATTTCACTTCAGCCCCTACCCTACAACAAAAGAGACTGAGTATTTACTTTGAAACCCCTGTGTTCAATGTTAAAACCCTAGACTTGCAACCAGCCCAATATATCACCTCTAAACATTTTCTTAAACAATAGGACTGCTGACATCACAGCCAACCCAAGTGTTGTGCTTATCTGTCTAAAATTCCTGGTAGCTCAGCAGTTGTATTGTTATTTTTTTGTCTCTATAGCTGAGAGATCCGTCTCATTTTCTCCCAAGGAAAGAAATCACCGAGCTATTTTCCTGTCACTCTGTCCTCTTAATCTCCTACTTTCTTCATCATTCTGATCAAGGATGGGGGTGGTGACACAGAAACATTGCAGGCAGATTCTTTACCAGCTGAGCCACAGGGAAGCTCAAGAATACTGGAGTGGGTAGCCTAGCCCTTCTCCAGAGGATCTTCCCAACACAGGAATCGAACCAGGATCTCCTGCATTGCAGGCAGATTCTTTACCAACTGAGCTATTAGGGAAGCCCACACAGAAACACAGCTGACTAAAATTATTTGCCAGAGATTCTGATCTTCAGGTAGGAAAATTCCTTCTACAAGAGGTGGTTATATCACCGTCCCCATAGCACCCAGTTAATCATACTGAAAAGTGAAAATGAAGTCGCTCAGTCGTGTCTGACTCTGTGGCCCCATGGACTGCAGCCCACCAGGCTCCAGTCCATGGAATTTTCCAGGCAAGAGTACTGGAGTGGGTTGCTATTTCCTTCTCCAGGGGATCCTCCTGACCCAGGAATCGAACCTGGGTCTCCAGCATTGCAGCAGACGCTTTAACTGTCCGAGCCACCAGGGAAGCCCAATCATACTGAAGTAGATGACTAAGCAGCTACTGGGGGGACCGTGACATACTGACAGAGAAATCAAGCTCCCGAGTTTATACCCTCAGATGATCCTTTTTCCTTTGGGGAACAGAAAAATAAGCAGAAGGCCTTCCTTTGTTCTATCTTTTGTGGAAATATCTGGCTCCCATTTCAACAGAGATCACCGTCACTATTTTCCTTTTGCTCTCTGAGTGGCTCCGGAAGACAAATCTCGGCAGTGATTTATTGGGGCTCTCATCTCTCTGTTTATTTGTCCAGGGCCAAAACCTAGAGACTCCTTCATCCTCATCCCTGAGCACTGACCCCAAAACCACCTGATTTCAGTCATCAGAAAATTAGCTCTCACCTGTCTAAACGTCCTTCCAGAGAGCAATGCTGGTGGGCATGCAACTATATGACTTATGATTTCATTGTCTGTGATGAATCCAGTGAAGAGAAACCAGGTCTGCAGTAACTTGAAGGGGCTCTCAGGTAGGCAGGCTCAATTTAACACTTTGGTACCTATACAAAATTACTCAGCTCACACACCTCTCCCAAACTCCTCCCTACACCCTTTCCAAAGGTGGAGCTATTTAGACCATGTGTTGCTCTGTCTCTAATTTCAATATATTTAATACACACGTAGGACTTCTTTCCCATCACACTGTCATTATCATAAGGTTGGGAACCTTACTGCCAGGGCCACCTGGATGAGAATATACAAGAATGAAGTCAATCTTGATTAAAATCCTAACTCTGCCTGAATATAACTGTATTCTTGGCTCCCCTGACTCAAAAGTCAAAAGAATGATCATTTCTCCAACTTGTCAGTCTCTCCAAAAATGTATCAGTGACTTGTATATGTTTCCTTGAATCTGTTGTTGTTCAGTCACTCAGTTGTTTCTGACCCCACAGACTGCAGCACACCAGGCCTCCCTGTCCCTCACTATGTCCCAGAGCTTGCTCAGTTTCATGTCCATTGAGTCAATGATGCCATCCAACCATCTCATCCTCTGTCACCCCCTTCTCTTCCTGCCTTCAATCTTTCCCACCATCAGAGTCTTTTCCAGTGAGTCAGTTCGTCACATCAGGTAGCCAAAGTATTAGAGCTTCAGCTTCAGCATCAGTCCTCCCAGTGAATATTTAGGGTTGATAAATTTTAGGATTTACTAGTTTTATCTCCTTGCTATCCAAGGGGACAGCAGAACCTCAATATTTCTAATCATCAGCCTTAATACCCTTGTTTCCTCCCAAACCATCAATTTTTCTGTTGGGATTCTCATTCTGGTCAATCCTGCCCATTGAGAAAAGAGAGGTCTGAAAAAGTAGGAAAGGGGATACACAGTCTATTCCCCCGATTAGTACTTTCAATTCTAACTATGTTCAAGGGTCAGCTCAAGTTATGTCTCCTACATGAATTCCTCTTGAAGCCTCTCAGACCTTCTCCTCCTCTGAATCTCTAACCTTTTCAGTCTATGAATTTCATTGGGCATTTGCTTGTATTCTTAGAACTGTTAATTTATTATTTTGTGTATGCTGACTTGTTCCCCAACTAAATCATAACTTCTTTCTAACGTTAACTCCTTTGACTACCATTTACTAAGCAACAGCTGTGTTCTGCACACTGAACTGTACGGTGAAGTCACAAAGTAGCAATAGTGTTAGTCACTCACTCACGCACGGCTCCTTGCAACCCTGTGGACTGTAGCTCACCAGGCTCCTTTGTGCATGGAATTCTCCACACAAGAATACTTGAGTGGGTAGCCATTCCCTTCTTCAAGCGATCTTGCTGACCCAGGGATCAAACCCAGGTCTCCCACATTGCAGGCAGATTCTTTACCATGTGAGCCACCAGGGAAGCCCCAAAAAGTAAATAATTATAAAACACTTGTCTCCAAGAAGTGCAGTTGACATGTACATACTGCTGTATTTAAAGTGGATAACCAACAAGGACGCACAGTATAGCACAGGAAACTGCTCAACGTTCTCTCTCTTTCTTTAGTTGCTAAGTCATGTCCTACTCTTGCGACCCCATGGACTGTAGCCTTCCAGGCTCCTCTGTCCATGCTCAATATTATGTAACAACCTAAATGGGAAAAGAATTTGCAAGAGATGAGATACATGTATATGTATAACTGAATCACTTTGCTGTACACTTGAAACTATCACAACATTGTTAATCAACCAAACTCCAATAGAAAATAAAAAGTTAAATAAATAACCATACCTTGCTGCTAAGTCGCTTCAGTCATGTCTGACTCTGTGCAACCCCACAGACGGCAGCCTGCCAGGCTCCCCAGTCCCTGGGATTCTCCAGGCAAGAACACTGAAGTGGGCTGCCATTTCCTTCTCCAATGCATGACCGTGAAAAGTGAAAGTGCAGTTGCTCAGTCGTGTCCGACTCTTAGCGACCCCACGGACTGCAGCCCACCAGGCTCCTCCATCCATGGGATTTTCCAGGCAAGAGTACTGGAGTGGGGTGCCACTGCCTTCTCTGACCATACCTTGAATGACTGTTAAATAAAAGTCTAAAGAAGTGGAGAAAAAAGAAGTGTAGTTAAAGAAGCATTGATTTGCATTCTGCTGTCCCCCCAGGACACAAATGTTAAATTAAGAAACGGATAATCACATCAATAGGATAAAATAATAAGTAGACTTGTCAAGTGGCAAGAGACTCAGATAATTCTTCATAAAATTGTCAGTCCTTTATTACCAACTTCCCTGAAGAATTCAAAGCAATGACTTCAAAGTCCCCTTACGATTCTGGAGGTCTGATTTTGCCTGGGTATACTGAGCAACCTCACTGATCTCTGCAAAACTATCTTCACAAAGAAACAGCTTGGTTATTCCCTGGAGAAGCTCAGGAAAAGAAATACCTTCCACTTCCCTTCCACCTTCTTCACATCATTCTGAGAGAGTAATTTCCAGCCCCCCTTGATGTCAAGTAAGGCAATTAAATGATGATCCTAGAAAAACTGATCAATTCCAGCTACTTCTTAAAGGGTTGATTCTAAAGAATTAAGGAAACACCCGTCCATGATGCAAGACATATACCATAAAATATTGCTGCTGTTATTGTTGTTGTTAGTCATTCAATCACGTCTGACTCTTTATGACCCCATGGACTGTAGCCTGCCAGGTTCCTCGGTCCATGGGATTCTCCAGGCAAGAAGACTGGAGTGGGTTGCCATTTCCTTCTCCAAAATATTGCTAGGTTCAGACAAATAGTGTTGATGGTGCTAGGCAAATACCTCTTGTTTGTGAATATTCATTGGAAGGACTAATGCTGAAGCTCCAATTCTTTGGCCACCTGGACTGCAGAACATTAGAAAATACCCTGATGCTGGGAAAGGTTGAAGGCAAGAGGAGAAGCAGGTGACAGAGGAAGAGATGGTTAGAAAGCTTCACTGATTCAGTGGACATGAATTTGAGCAAACTCTGGGAGACAGTAGAGGATAGAGGAGCCTGGCGTGCTGCAATCCATGGGGTCACAAAGAGTTGGACACGACTTAGGGACTGTACAACAGTAACAATACTCTGGAAACCAGAAGAGGCAAAAGCCTGCTCTCAGCACTGCTCAGAACATCCTGTTAATTGAGACCATCCCTGTCTCATGCATATTCAATCTACCTGCAGAGGGGATCCACGGTGAGCATGCGGAAGGTGCGCTTGTCACTTTCTGCAACTAACAGCCTTGGGCAGGCATCCTGTCCCATGAAGGCATCTAGAAAAGTCTGGATTCTACTTTGGGTTTGCTAGGACTGGTTCCAGTAGAAACTGCCCCTATAAATCCATTTCTGCCTCTTTTTAACCACTTTGGAGGCCCTGCTTATGTGTCTTACATCAACCCCACACTCATTCTCTTACACCTCCTAAAAATCTGCTCTCTGACCGAGCAAACTTTGAGAATATCTTGCTTTGCAGGATCCTACCCCGGACACTTGAGACAACAGTTGAAGTGAAATTTCCTCTGGCAGTCAGCAGGTGCCGAAGGTACGGGGGAGCGGCTCACAGAAAGCGAACTAAACCAGGGCGTTCCTGGGGCAGCTGTGAAGTCACACTGGGCACACAATGCCTGACCCGCTCGTGGGTGACTGGCCTGGAGTTAGGAACCAGATTCCAGGAAAATTACAGCTCTGACTAGCCCCATTTCTCCCACCAGATTGGTACTTCACAGCTCTGACACCCTAAAACCTCTCCACTGAGGTTAAAGACTGAAGCTGTTAGGAAATCAGGAATCCCTGCCAGCTAAAAGCAAGACAGAGTTTGCCAAATAGTTGTGTTTAAAAAAAAAAAAGTCAAACATGACCTCTCTGCCTACTTAAAGGTCAAATTAAGCATATCCCTACTGCTTCTAATTAACAGGATGAGGAAAGACAAAATCCACGCCTCCCCTTATTGAAGGGAGAGTTGACCACAACAAGCAGAGCGTCATTTACTAGGCTGCTTTCAGACAAATCCACTCAAATTTACCTAATTACAGGATGCTCTCTGCCCAGCAGCTTCTCCAGCAGAGTCCAGTGAAGAAAGGCATCAGTAATTGGTCAAAATGTATCAGGTCTTTCAAGTGGAGAAGTCTCTGCAAATGCCATTTCACACAACAATGGATGTGTTACTAAAAGTTCTTGATAGAGAGCCGAGGAAATGTGAAGCCAGCAGGTATCAAAGGAAATAATATACCCTGCTCAACGCATGTCTCCCTTCATTCAATCAGTGAGCATTTATGAGATTTAGAATGAGGTTACTGATGCCAAAATGAGATTTTAGTACTCCTGCCAAAGGCACAAATATATAGAGATAGAGAACTTTAGTGATGAGGACAGAGGCAGTGTGAAAATAAATCCTGAAGCACCTACATTTGCCCCTCTGATTTTCCTCCTCACACTAGGTGATGGTTTGCATACCTAAGTGAAAGTGAAAGTGAAATTGCTCAGTCTGTCTGACTCTTTGTGACCCCACAGACTATAGCCTACCAGGCTTCTCCGTCCATGTGATTTTCCAGGCAAGCGTACTGGAGTGGGTTGCCATTTCCTTCTCCAGGGGATCTTCCCCACCCAGGGATCAAGACCGGGTCTCTCACATTGTAGGCAGATGCTACCTAAGTAATGATACCCAAACCTAGCAAGGCATGACTGGAAAGGTGTCAGGACCCGGCTGAAAGAACTTCATAACCAGACAGGAGAGAGAAGATAGCAGAGAGAGAAGAACCAGGAGGAGCACTCGGGGAACTGTAAGACAAGAACTGACCACAGAGGAAAAGAAAGATAAGCTGTGTTCTTTTGCATGGTCTTATGTTAGGCACCTGAAGACAGAAAACAGATTTCAATGAATCTTTCTCACGTGCAGTAATTCATGGACATCAAAGTGATACACAGCTTTTCATCCCAGGGAATGCTGTATCATTAGAGGCTTTTTCATGCCATGAAGTCTGATAATAATAGCTTTCAAATAAGCACCTTAAAGAACTTAGCCACGTCAGTGCGTGCAAGTGTGTGAAGTAGCTTCAGTCGTGTCTCACTCTTTGCAACCCTGTGTACTGTAGCCCGCCAGGCTTCTCTGTCCATGGGACTGTCCAGGCAAGAATACTGGAGTGGGTTGTCATGCCCTCCTCTAGGGGATCTTCCTGACCCAGGGATCGAACCCACATCTCCTGCGGCTCCTGCACTGCAGGTGGATTATTTACCACTGAACCACCAGGGAAGCCCCAGCCACGTCAGTAGACCATCATAAAATGTGTAGTGAGGTCCTGTATTAGCCAGACACCTCTGTGATAGGTGCAAGGGGAATGTCAATGGTCAACGAGGACATCAAAGAGGACAGGCACACCACTGATCATGTGGGAAAGTCAGTGAGTCAGGGGCAAGGGCAGAGGGGAGAGTGAAGGCAGACAATGAACAAATAACTAGCCCTGTTGGGTGAAAACAGAGCACTCATCTCCAGCAGGGCATGGATCACTCCTCCCCACCCTCCATGGCTGGAGCCGTGATGTTATCTTCAAATGAAAAGGGTCTCACCGACTGTGCCTCTGAGTCACAGCTCCAGGGAAGCCATTCAATTTACAGGAAAGTTCAGGCGAAAGGACTTTTATTTCTGTTTATTTTCTAATCCAAGTCAGTGCACCAGGCCTTCAAATGCCTCCAGGTGACTGAGTCACGAACACTCTTGTCACTGGTACTTGACATTAACTAGACTGATTGCACCAGAATAGAAACCAGCTGCATGATAAGTGATGATGGCGTCCCTGAGCTGGGGCTCTTTCTCCCTTGCATCAAGACTTTCAAAAGTCAGCAGAAGCAGAGGACGAAATTACTATCTTTCAATGCAGAGAGGCTCATCATCTTCCTTTACACTAAGATCAACATTTAATGATGCTCTCTCTCAATTTACACCATTTTATAATAGCACTTTCAAACTAAACAAGCTGCATTTGAAGTAAGACTGTGTTTCATTACAATTACTCAATCTAACAGTGGGCATTATCACTTACATCAATTATGTACATTTTCATTCTGACAATATAAACTTCCGATAGTATTTATTAAGTATCTGCTTCACACTGAGAAACAGAGACTTAAAACTTTCTATCTGATCTGAAGGACTGGATCGCTTATTCAGAGAGAGCAAGTACACATGTATGAAATAATTTATAAACAAGCAAGTACTACGGCATATGAACAGTGTTAATTCACAAATTGTAAAAGTGCAGGTATACACAACTGGAGAACAGGATCATGATTCATCACACTTCACAAGCTTCGAATTCTGTGTGACAGAATGAAATTAAGAAGAGAATGATCAAACAGGCTACAGTTTCATTTAAGAAAAGAAGGCTTCCTGGGAGGGATGAACTGCAAAAGTTTATTTATTTATTATAAATAAAATAAATACATATATAAGTAAATATATATTTATATATTATTAAATATTTATAAATTTATATATTATATTGTAACATATATATAAATCATATATAAATATATAATACTTATATATTATATAATACAATATATTGATATATACATATATTAATAATAATATATATTATGCTGCTAAGTCACTTCAGTCGTGTCCAACTCTGTGCAACCCCATAGACGGCAGCCCACCAGGCTCCCCCGTCCCTGGGATTCTCCAGGCAAGAACACTGGAGTGGGTTGCCATTTCCTTCTCCAATGCATGAAAGTGAAAAGTGAAAGTGAAGTCGCTCAGTCGTGTCTGACTCTTAGCGACCCCATGGACTGCAGCCTACCAGGCTCCTCCATCCATGGGATTTTCCAGGCGAGAGTACTGGAGTGGGGTGTCATTGCCTGCTCCATATAAATTTATAAATATTATATATTTATAATTCTATTGTTATATATAAATTTTTATATATTATATAATATATATAATATATT
>NW_011494921.1:8914768-8930501 GCF_000754665.1 Bison bison bison | reverse complement strand
ATATTTATAAATTTATATATTATAATGATAAATATATAATTATATATTATTAAATATATATTTATACATATTAAAATAAATATATCTATAAATATGTGTATAAATAAACGGCAAAATATTTATTACATATATGTGCCCTGATTCAAAGCTATCTCTAAGCAGAGACCAAGTCTTATAAACCTTGCAAATTCCTCCACCAGGGCTTCCCTAGGGTGCCCGAGGCCACAGACAACTATTTTTGTGGGGTTCCTATCTAAACAATTTGATTGAATAGTGTGTTGAAAACGTGTGAGCACTTTTTATATAAAGTGAAACACTGATGAAGATATGGAATAGTGGGGGAGGGAAGATGTTAGCGCCAAGAGTGCACGAAAGGATGCGCTATGGTGTCCAGATGCAATCTCTTCTTCAGATCCAGGAACTATTCCTTTTTGGCTTTGCCAGGTATGTCATTCTTGGCTAATTTCTCTCTCTCACTTCAATAAAGTGGTAAAAGTATTGCTATCCCTCAAAAGTCTATGGCTTTTGGGAACCATTTGTATGGAAACAATTATTGATCTTGCCTGGGCCACCCCATAGCAACTTTTGTGCAATGCGGGTTGCATCATTACCCATGGTGCCACATTATCTGTGAACACTGGCCTCATACATCTCTCTCTCAGGTCATTAATATACTAAGTGATGACTGTGCAAATTCACATCTTATCCAAAATATGGAGGAAATGTGTGTATAATTCTTTGTCTGGTTATATGGAGCTTACAATTCAAAATTGTCTAAGGTGAACGTCAAACAACCCATTTTCCACCAGGTCGTCTTTTGAGCTCTTTATACCATATGCACTGCATTCTTAGAATGTAAACTCTTTCAAGGTTACTAGAGCTCTGATCTTCCCAATACTGTTACTAGACCCATGCATGGAAGGAGAGAGTGGTTACCCTTCATGAAGGAATGTTTATTCCTTATCCAGCATAGTTTAACTGAGCCGGGAAAACTCAATGTCACCACATCACTCAAGAGGCAACTCTGAGAGGACATTTATCCAAAAGACCTGCTGTTTCAGGGGAGCAGTGGTCTGGAAAGCCCTTGGAGAAGACAGTCCTCTTGAGCCTGACTTTGGCACAGAACTGGTAGAGGGGGTAGGTCATTGCCCTGAATGCCAGGGCTAAGAATCCTACAGGATAAAGGATGGTTGCTGCCCTTCCCACTATCCTCAGATGCTATGAACTCAGGAGCCAAATTGCATGTGCATGCACCTACACAAACACCCACAAGGCTCAAATACAAGGGCGAGTGAGGAATTACCCAGAATCAGACCATTTTGGTAGTCCAATCTCATGTGATTCTATGAAAGAAATTCTGCTCTGGCCAGAAGGAACAATCATCTTGCCAAACGGTCCTCCTGGATCTGGGACTCATCCAAAGTCCTGGAAAGATCCCATCAAATCATAGAGAATATGAGTAAACCCTAGAGAGGAAAAATGGAGACCAAAGGCCCCGTGGATCCAGGGCCAGGCTCAGGGAAACCAATCCCGATGGCACTGTGAGTCCTAGTCAAACCACCAGACGGAAAGTCACAGATCACCAAAGCTGGTGATCTGGAGCCTGGGACCCATACACAACCAGGTCTGGACTCGGATCTTCCTGCCTGAATTGAAGCCTAGTCTGTGCATTACAAAAAAAGACTTGGCAAATTTCAAGAAAAGCCCTTCAGTATGAAGGATTCCTGAGGCCCAGAGGTACATAAGACCCCATAGATGGCAGCCCAACAGGCTCCCCCATCCCTTGGATTCTCCAGGCAAGAATACTAGCATGGGTTGCCATTTCCTTCTCCAATGCATGAAAGTGAAAAGTGCAAGTGAAGTTGTTCAGTCATGCCCGACTCTCAGCAACCCCATGGACTGCAGGCCACCAGGCTCCTCCATCCATGGGATTTTCCAGGCAAGAGTACTAGAGTGGGTTGCCATTGCCTTCTCCAATAATGACATACACCCTTTATCAAATATTTCTGGCAAAGAGAACTCTAAGTGGCCAAGGTGTTGATAAGGAACCTGATCCTCCACTTACAATAATATTTTACACATCTGATGATGTGCCTTGTCTTTCACTATGCATATATTTCTATTCATAACATAATATGACCTCTGGTCCATCACTTCTTGCCATGACACTGGTTGAACTGGCATTGTGGGAGACAGTTGGCAGGAGTATTACTAGAAGCCATTCTTTCACTGGGACAGAAATTATTTAAGTGGATGCAAGGAATGCTTGGCAAACTACATAAATATATCCCAGTAAATCCAAACTGCCTGTATTACCAGCACAAGCTCCTCCCAGACTGATCTCAAAATACCCATGGTCACCCAAAGCCATCTGATATAATGGTAAATATACTAAAAGAGAAGTTGGACTGCAAAGAAATCTGGTCTTAATACACTGAAATCAAAATATCTTACTTTTGAAAACTTTATAGAAGTATATGCTCATGTATTCACATTACTGTGTCCCTCCTTTGGGCCATGGAAGGGTCCCAAATCTTTGAAAGGCCCTAAAAATTCAGTTTCATAAGCTTCAGGAGAAAAGCCTCCTCTGCTACAGAGCCACACAACCTTCTAGCACAACAGTGACGTAATCATCTGGATTTCTAAATCCATGAACTTCAGGACGTTGCATGGGCTCAAGGATTTGAATGGGATACACCGCTATGATTTACGATCGTTCTTGTTTGATGACCTGTTTATTAACTGTAAACGGAAAGGATAAGAGTAACTCACGCGCCTCTGACTTGTCTTGCTGAAAAGAGACAAATGACCTTCTAGAATGACCACTGTCACTACTAGTCTTGCTGAATTTCTCTGTGAAGGCAGGCAGAGATCTGGAGTGGTTTGACAGCCACCCTGCACTGTTCAGCATAAATCTGACTTCAACATGGCATATTTTGGGGGCTACTTCTTTTTGACATGGAAGGTAACCTGTAAACCACAGCTCTCTCTTACAGAATGTCTGTTTTGTAAATCCACAAACTAACTTTCCTCATGAAATCAGCAAGAAGTCTCTGGGATCAAGGGAAACCAGCCTCTATTTATTCCTCCTATCCATTCAAAGCAGAATTCTAAGATTTTGCATATATAACTGCTTAATTATGTTTCTGGAACTGACACCATGATTATATACATTTACACTGTTACTAATGTTGTAACGTTCTTTCTATTCATCTGTTTTGTGTTTCTGCATTATTTTTCATAGGCTTCTCAAGTGCCAGATTTGCTGGGATGGTTTTTAAAGAATTAAATCCATCAGTGGGGACTATCTGGTTCTCAATTATCCCACTTGGCTCCCAACAACCATTCAGAGGGATGAAGGGAAACAGAAATAAACACCATTTTCAATGGAGCAAGTAGGCAGAGAAAATCCCAGACTCCAAATTAAACCAAGTGCTGCCAAAGGCAGCCGAGATGGCGTGATGAAGAAAGACTCTGTGGGCACAGCCACAGAACACAGGGAACGCAGAGTAGCTAGCTATGGTCAGCCACGAAATCACTAGCAAATATAGGCAGCAGAAGAAAAAGGATGGGAGATCTCAGCACCAGCACAAACATACCTTTAAAAGTTGAGAGAATAACCCCCGAATGCCATATCAATGTCCCCAGGTAACAGGAGCCAATAAAGGACACCAATGAAATGAACTGATGATGAAAGTCCTCCTCAATAAAGTTAGGTCTGGAGAGACCAAGAAGACACACCCCACAAAGGCACCACATGTAAAAGAAACAGCCTGTCATGGTCTCAACAGCAGAAAGAGCCTATCACTTAAAAACTCAAAAGGGTACCCTCTCTTTCCCCTCCTGCTGGGGTCCAGCCCCAGCAGGATCCAGGGGTACCCTCAGGATGACGGCTTAGGCAATAAGGATAGCAAAGCGGACAGCAGAGCTTGATCTTCCTTGATGAACACAGAAAGCCAATAAAGCTCCTGTGTTCCAAGGAGTCATCCTGAAAGAAGAACAGAGAGAGAAAAGGAGGGAAAAGGAAAAAAAAGAATGACATGGGGAGACCAATCTTCGGTGAGCGAGGCCCATAACTTTATTTTCAAAAGGAACTTTTATACCTTGACTTATACATAGAGGGAAATGAAAGATGCAAACTCATACAGAGTCAGTCCAAACATTGTATCTGTTTTGTCTTTATCAAAACCAGGATTTTTTCTGCATACCTTTCTCATAAACAATGTTGTGTACATTATCTTCTGGCCTTGGAGGCCTGTGGAAATTTTATGACCCTTTTATGATAAAGGCTGATCAGCCAGAAAACTTATTTTCCCTTCAAGTGTTTTTTCTTTATTTCTCCCAGCCTCAGAAAGTACTAAACAGAGTTACATTCTCACGGAGCAAAGGTGCAGTGAGTCACAACAAAGAAAGAACCAATTAGCTCAAAGGTCTGATGTGGTTAATTCCAAGGCTGCTGCTTGTTTTTCTTACATTCCAGCTATGTTAACCAATGCACTCCCAGGGGCACAGTGGATAAGGGATATGGGCACTTGGCAGCAAGCATTGACCCAGTAATGAAGCCCTTTACCAGTACTATCTCTTCTAATAATTTTTCACCCCTTAAAGGACTCTATGCTCATTAGGACTTCTAGAATGTTTTCGCTTCCTGTGTCTTTCAAGGTTGGGGAGTTGTGAACAATCATGTGTGCTAATGTCAGAAGAGTTGGTGAAAGGCACAAAATAATAAGACAGACAGATTTTGGTTTTGGGGTGGATGCTCGAGCAGATTTAGGGGGTCCCTTGAGGCCTGATCCGCCTTTGCCTGTCAGGTCTCTTCCACATGACCTTTGTCATGGGTGGGATCTCCAGTGGTGGCTCCCAGCACCCTCCCTCTATTATCACCATAGGAAGCTCCTGTATACCTTTCCAGGAAATTTCAGCTCATTTGGATATGGATACCAAACACCATCTACACATAAAATCCATATGGAAAGAAGACTAGGTGTAAATGAGCATCCAACTTTCCTTTTCCTACCAATAAGAATTCGCCAGCAAAAAAAAACTGTCATGAAATAGAACAAACGTTTAACAAAACAGTCTGCCATAAATTTATTAAAAATTTAATGAAGCAATTATAGCTACAAGAAAGATCACAATAGGAGGTGACATCTAGATAACAGGAGGAAATGAAATAGGAATAAACAGACCAGGAAAAAATAAAAGGAAAAATCATTATAGATGTAAAGACAAAAGTGCACAGTGAACAAGAGAGAAAGCATGTTGAGAGGTCCCTTAACACTCATACAAGATGGTAATTAGAAAATTAACAAATGAAACAGAAAAAATTGTCAAATAAAATGATTAAAGAGAAAACAATAGAGTAGGCAAGAAACAGAGTTCTAACATAAACATATTTGAAGTTCCTGAAAGACAAAAACCAACTGCATGCAACAAAACACACATTTTTAAGTACAATAAAGTTTTCCTGGAACAAAAGAAGGCCTTCATCTATCAACTGAAAGTGCATACCAAGTATGAGAGGAAATTGACTCATATCAGTCAATACAAAAAATATGTGCTAGTAAAGATACTATCATAATAAAGGACTTCAACTGTAAAGAAAACTTCTTTGGGCAGTCAGGCAAAATGTTCAAGTTGCAAATAAAAAAAAAAAGAAAAGAAAATTAAGCTGGTAACAGGCTTCTACCCAGCAAATTCAATACCACAAATCAAAGGAAGAAAACCTACGAGATACTTGAGACAAGAAAGTGCGAATAAAGGAATTTATATCCAGCCAAAGATTTTATATCTCTCAAAGTATAAGACACAGATTTGATTTCCCACTTCTAGTTCAAGAAGCATAAAGGCTGCTGACAGTTTTGAACATGTAATAAATCAGGGGCTACTGTTTACTTAGACTCTTCTTGAGAAAACCAACCACCAGAGGGAAAGCCCCTGCTGACCAAACTGGCAGGCGAGACTCTGGCGAAAGGCCTGGCAGCTAAACGGAATACACTTAAGCACAAAACTAACACAAAAGCAAGGGTGGGAAAGGAGGCCGTAAATAACCTGACAATGTAGGAATGATACGACTTTTAAACGAGGAAAGGTAAAATAAGCTTACTGCTTGCCTTTTCTCCCCCTAATGGCAGTCAGAGTAAATCAGTCAAAGGTAAGAAATCAAGTATGAAAGACTATGTGTATTTCAAAACGCAAAGATAAATGCTCAACTCAGACCATCTATTGACAAAAACTGGGTAATATAGGAGAGAGTATGGCTAAAGAAAAATTATGTAAGCCAGTGAAATCATTGCTTGTAACAGTGAACTTACTGACTTTGTTAAAAGAAAGAGGGAATTAAAGCCATGATGTTAAGGTATATTTATAAACAAATATGCATTTATATTTAGAACAAAGAAAAAATCATCTTAAACATCAGAAAAATTATGTTTCAAAAGCAAATGAAACAGACTATACAGTGTAAGACCTATATATTATATAAAAATAATAAGCACATATAATTCACATTGAATATATACATGCCATATCAATAAAAGCAATAAGCACAACTCATCTTTTAAGAAAATAGCTTTCCAAATTAGGTCGCAATTGAAAACTCCATTCTGTCATATATACAAGTGGCACACCCAAAATAAAGTCATTCAGAAATGAGAAAGAAAGGATGGGGAAAACAGTGTCTCAAGCAAATGTAAATAGAAATCATCAGGAGTCATTATATTAATTAAAATAAAATTCAGGTTAAAAAAGAAAAGCACGAAGATGGGGGTTCTATAAAGATAATGGGTATAACCCACAATGACATTCACACAACTCTGGATATATATACAAAAAATAATATACAAGCAACTTGCTAAAAGAAAGTACAGGAGCTACAATAAGAAACGATACCTCGTAAATGAGAAATCTAATTTAGTGTTCTCAATCTGCAACAGATCAAAATGTCCATTTCCTCCAAGTTAATTAGTGAAGTTGACAACATTCCTATATACACGGACCACAATTTTTTCTTCTGGAGTTACATAAGCTGATCGATTATGAAATTCTTATAGAAAAATAAACAAAGAAGGATAGCCAAGGAAATTCTGAAAAAACGGTGACATGAGACTTGCCCCTTAATGTACTAAAACATGGGGTGAGGTCCCATAATTAAAACAGTGCGGTTCTGGTATGTGACCAGACAAATCAGTGCATAGATTAGAAAGTCCATAAAGAGAAACAAAAACCTAGAAGAATTAGTAAGGATTAAGATGAGACCTCAAATCAGTAGCATTAACATAGGTAATTTAATAGAGGGTGCTGGGGCAATCAAGTTCCTCTGGGAGAAGAATTAGCAGGGCTGAGGAGGAAGGATACCCTGTAATAGATCAAAGATTTAAATGTAGTCAATAAAATCATAAAGACATGGCAAAAAGCTGGTGCAATTTTATTTATAACACTGGAGTGGAGGAGGCCTTTTAACCATGATTCAAAAACTAGGAGCTATAATAAATGGATAGTGAAAGCGTCAGTTGTGCGGTCGTGTCCAACTCTGCGACCCCGTGCAGTAGCCCCCCAGGCTCCTCTCTCCACGGAATTCTGTAGGCAGTTACACTGCAGTGGGTTACCGTTCCCTTCTCCAAGGGATCAAACCCGTGTATCCTGCATGGCAGGAAGATTCTTTACTGTCTGAGCCACCAGGGAAGCCCATTAAAAAAAAAAAAAAGAATGATTTAAGCGTGATGCTAAAAATAAAATAAATAAACCTACATTTTTAAAAAAATCAGCCAAAAAAAAAACCAAAAAAACACACCTAGGATAAAATATCATTAACTAATACCACCCAAGACTAATGTCACTGATGTATAAAGGACTTTTCAAATCAAAAAGAAAATGATAGCCTGATAGGAAAACAGGCAAATCATATGAACAGATAGCTCATAGGAAGAGAAATATAATATTTAAACCTACAAAAAGATGCTGAATTTCATTCAGAAATAGAGAAATGCAAAAAAAATAAATTATCTTGAGATTATGTGGTTCACCTATCATTTTGGCAAATACACCAAAGCTCAAGAACACTCTGTGAGGCCACTCACTACTTTGTTATTGGCAATTCATAGTGGTTCAATCACTACAGGGAAGAATGTGGCAGTACCTCCCACAATGACAGACTCCACAATCATATCCTGACAATGTATCCTTCAGAGATGGCTGCATATGTGCAAAATGATGTGTGAACAAGGTTTTCCATTGAAGCATCCAGGAGATGGGCAAAATCCTAAGTGTTCAGGATGAGGGCAGCCTAAATAAATCCCGGCAAATTCACAAAAATGGAATACTCTGCATCTGTTAAAGAAAATGAGACATTTCCCTCCACCCTGATATGGAAAGATCTGTAAGATATAAGAAATGGAGAGAAGCCAAGTTCAGAACAGTACATATAGAATGCATCTGGCTCTTTACCCTCTATTCTTAACCAGATTTAAAACTCACAGTGCAGCGAGGTGGGAAGGAGGTTCAAGAGGGAGGGAATATCTGTACACATATAGCTGATTCACTCTGCTGTACAGCCAAGATTAACACAACACTGTAAGGCAATTATACACCAATGAAAAAATAAAGTAAGCAAGATAAACAAAAAAAGATATATGTGAAGCTAATTAAATAGTATTTAACAAGCTGGAATCAAGATTGCCGGGAGAAATATCAATAACCTCTGATATGCAGATAACACCACCCTTATGGCAGAAAGTGAAGAGGAACTAAAAGCCTCTTGATAAAAGTGAAAGAGGAGACTGAAAAAAGTTGTGAAAAAGTTGGCTTAAAGCTCAACATTCAGAAAACTAAGATCATAGCATCTGGTCCCATCACTTCATGGGAAATAGATGGGGAAACAGTGAAAACAGTGTCAGACTTTATTTTGGGGGGCTCCAAAATCACTGCAGATGGTGATTGCAGCCATGAAATTAAAAGACGCTTACTCCTTGGAAGGAAAGTTATGACCAACCTAGATAGCATATTCAAAACCAGAGACATCACTTTGCCAACAAAGGTCCGTCTAGTCAAGGCTATAGTTTTTCCAGTGGTCATGTATGGATGTGAGAGTTGGACTGTGAAGAAGGCTGAGCGCTGAAGAATTGATGCTTTTGAACTGTGGTGTTGGAGAAGACTCTTGAGAGTCCCTTGGACTGCAAGGAGGACCAACCAGTCCATCCTAAAGGAGATCAGTCCTGGGTGTTCACTGGAAGGACTGATGCTGAAGCTGAAGCTCCAATACTTTGACTACCTGTTGCGAAGAGCTGACTCATTGGAAAAGACTCTGATGCTGGGAGGGATTGGAGGCAGGAGGAGAAGGGGACGACAGAGGATGAGATGGCTGGATGGCGTCACCAACTCGATGGACATGAGTTTGAGTGAACCCTGGGAGTTGGTGATGGACAGGGAGGCCTGGTGTGCTGTGATTCATAGGGTCACAAAGAGTCGGACATGACTGAGCAAGTGAACTGAACTGAACTGAACTTAGTCGTTCAGTCATGTCTGACTCTGCAATCCCATGGACTTGCAGCCCACCAGGCTTCTCTGTCCATGGGATTCTACAAAGAAGAATACTGGAGTAGTTTGCCATGCCCTCTTCCAGGGCATCTTCCCGATTCAGGGATCAAACCCACGTGTCCTGCACTGCAAGCAGATTCTTTACCATATGAGCTACCAGGGAAGCCCAGCATTTAACTTAATGTATCCAAAAATCATTTTAATATGCAATCAATATTAAAAATTATTAACAGGATTTCTTCTTTTAACTCACACTCCATGCTTCTCTACCTTATTCTCTATCTTGTTCTGGGCCTTGAGAGCCTGACCCTTGAGAATTGCTTCGATAGGGCCTCTTTGCTGTCTCACTTTGGGTGGGTTTCATCAGGAGGAGTCACAGACAGGTGGGTGAGAGGAGAGAGACCAGTGTATTTTCTTGTCACTTCTCTCTGCCCCCCTCCCAAACTTCTGACACGGCTGCATCTCATCACGACTGTTGACTCCTGCCTGGAAGACAAGCCTCTATGGGCCCAGCTCTCCCTTGGCTCCAGTAACCCTGATCTAATCCTGTTGTTCCATCAGGTCTAAGAACAAAGGTTTCCCACTAGTCTCCAAGGGCATCAACCTCCATTTTTCTCCCTTCACACTATCAACCTCTGTAAAAACTTGCCTTGTTAAATCTCTTCAGCTGAACTATCTTAATGAAATTCTGTTTCCTGCTGGGATTCTGATTTACATGGTATATGATCTTTTAGTGGTTGCTTGAATTTACATAAAAAATATTGGCAGACTATACAAGAAAGCAATCTGAGTGCTGACCTTCAAAAGTTGGGAGAGAACAGAAGTAGGCACAAGATTAATCACTAACAATGTTCTTTTGTTCTCTTGTTTAACCATGAGAACGTATTAAATATTCTCAAGAACAATTTAAAAAGAAACAAAATGAGATGTATAGGATTATGTAGGATGATAAGATAAATCAAGTTTGGATGATTTGTTTTAAATGGAAGCTTCTTCTATATATTGATACAAAAATCTCCCAAGATACAGTAAATGAAAGGGTAAAAATATATATTAAATGCTTCTATTTGTGAAGAAGGAAGGGAGGGAAGAAAGGAGGGAGGAATATAAAATAAGGGAAGGAAGGACTGAATATAAAAGTATGTGTGCTCAGAATATCTTAGATGGTACACAAAAAACTTGTAACATGAATCAGGAGTCTGGGGAATAGGCATGGGGGGAAGAATTACTGTCTACCTTATATTCTTTTGTACATTTTTATATTCTTTTACTGAAAGTGCATAAGTAGCATGTGTTTATTTTAGAAAAGAAAGAAAATATGAATAAATTACCAATAATCCCAACAATTTTTATTTTCCCTTTTTGCCCACCTAAATTTTTTCCTTCCTTTGTAATGATCATGAATGCATTATGAATATTTTATAATGCAATCTTTGACAAGGCAATTTTACTTTCAGTAATTTATCGTAAGAAAAGAATTAAGGATGTGAGCAAAGATTTGTGTACAAGATGTTCATGGCAGTATTTTTTATAACAGTAAAAAACTGATAAAAACCTACATGTCAAAAGTAGAGTATGAGCTTTGATGAAGTATGATTCATCCCAAAGTATAGCCTGATGCCGCTATTAAAAATGACTTTTCAGAAAATGACTGATGGTCCTGGGAATTCGTCCATGCGCTACTGTTTAACACAAAAGCAAGTTTACAAAATACAGTATGACTCAAGGATATGTACTGATAAATTTTTAAAAATTGAGTCTCTATTATTCATCTGTACCTCCAATCCTGGGAATCTTGGCTGGTCTTATGACTTGCTTTGACCAGCAGAATGTGCAGGCAATGATGTAATGTGAGTTCCAGAGCATAAGTGTTGGAGGCTTTGCGACTTCTACTTTCAACCTTTTGCAATACTTCACACCATACTTTGCTGCGAAGTCTGGTCCAACCTACTGGAGAATGACAGGCCAAGTGGAGAACTGGGCCACCCCAGCTGATAGCCAACATTGCTTGCCAGACACATCAGTGAGGCTGTCTTGGGAGGAACTGCAGCATTCCTTTGCCAAAGAATAGAATATTTAAAACAAGTATTTTTTAAATAGTAGAAGAGGAGTTTGCTATCAGTGAGAATGAGAAGGAAGACCCTGAAATTTAGTAGGAATCCAGGAGAGGGATGGGGCACAGCAGTCAAGAACGTGTCACACACTGCTGGGTGGCCAAGATCAGGATAAGGACCTGAAGAAAAGGTCTTTGCCTTCATCTATCAGATGGCCAGCCTAATAACCTGAACTACGGAGCAGTAGTAAAGAATCCTCCTGCCAATGCAGGAGATGCAAGAGATGTGGATTCCATCCCTGGGTTGGGAAGATCTCCTGGAGCAGGAAATGGCAACCCAAACTCCATGGACAGAGAAGCCTGGAGGGCTACAGTCCATGGGATCCCAAAGAGTCGTCCGTGACTAAGCACGCAACATAGCGTATGCCTGACTTTACACAACAGGAGTGGAAACCTCTGATTAGTAGAATCATGGATATTTTTTATTTTCACATTTTACTTTCTTATATTTTTAATTTTTTTCTACCTTAGAACAATTGCTAATAATATTGTCACTCATATATAATCACTATTAAAGAGAAAGTCAGAAACATATATACATATTTTCATCATGAAGATTCCATAAAAGTTTTACATCACTGAAACTTAATTAATGCTTAATCTCAATGTTTAGAAATAGACTGGCTCTATTAAAGAAAATGCAAACCTTACTTCCAGAAAAGTTCAGCCAATTTATACTCTTGCATATCTATTTTTCCTGTTCTTCTTCAACACTGAAGCCTTTAAAAAAAAGTCTTGCTTAACTCCATAGGCTAAAAATACATTGTTTTAATATTTCTATGTTTTGATCCTAATGAAGTCAAAGTTTTTCCATATTGCCATTTGTATTTATTTGGAAAAATTCCAATCTGTAACTTTTGCCCATTTCACTATTAAAATAGTATTGATATAAAGTAATAGCTTATATATTTGCCCTATTTCATAGGAATTATGCAATTATTGAAACAGAAATTTCTTCAATATATTTTAGGAAGTAGTGAACTTGTAGCTAGAGAAAAGGATAACCTCATAGAACCCACAACCAGAAAGTATTGGGTTAGCCAAAGAGTGAGTTTGGGTTTTTCCAAAAGAAATTGTGGGAAAATCCAAATGAGATTTTTGGCCAACCTAATAAAACAAGATCTCTCAAGAACTGGAAAGCTCTCAGGCAGTTAGATTTCTCTCTCTCTCTCTTTCTCTGGGACCACTAGCCTCTTCTACTTCTCTCTTCACATCTCTTCTTGTCTTCTTTTCATAGATTAGTCCTCTTGATAAGACTTGAGGTTGTATAGCACCAATTCTGAGCCCTAGTCTCCAAGGAATTGAAGCATGAATGTTCCCTTGAGTGTATCATAACCAGCTATGTATCTGTGTCTCCACATTCAAATGTGAGAGTCTGAGAACCTAATTCCTGGATTGTCGTGCTCTGAGCAGGACACACACTTATTGCCAAATTAGACATGGCTAGGGAGCTTGGAGTTGGAGAGAGATGAAGGGCAGAAGACTGCTGCCTCTGCCTGCTTATTTCATTTTCAGAGAAGGGAACAGGAGCAGCCACACAAGCCAGCTGATAAACATCCCATATACCCTATGGTTCTCACACGTGCTGCAAACATTTTTCCTAGTCCATTTTAATTCACAGTCCAACATATTTGACAGTGGAAAAGTTTTGATGTAGTCATGCCTACCGATCTTTTCTTCAGCAATCAAAATTCATTATTTTCACACATTTAGCTAGTTATACCATAACATTTGTTGGAAAATCTATCTGCTCCTCACTGATTTGAAGTGACATTTCTTCATATGCAAATATTTGTGTATATTTGCATCTTTTTTCCATTTCATTTATTGATGTGACTCTTCTGTTTGAGTGATGCCAGTATTCCCACCTTATTATTCTTTGTCAATATTTTCTTAACTATTCTCAAACATTTTTCCCCCCAGATGAATTTCACACCACTACTGCAAGAGAACTGTTTCATCTGGAAGTAACAACTGTTTTGACCCTGAAGAAAAATCTGACCATAGCCTACATAAGCTGTGGTTCTACTACTGAAAAAGCATGTGCCTTTAAACTCTAGGATCACAGCTGTCAAGGAAGATATTCATGCTTTAACAGGATTATAGTGAGTGAAATTGAGCAGACTCTGCCCCTCAACTTCAACTCTCAGTGTGGATGAAATAGATAGCAATATTCCACTTTTTATTCTCTCCCTTTTTGCTGGAAAAGACCCTGATGCTGGGAAAGATTGAGGGCAAGAGGAAGAGGGGACGACAGAGGATGAGATGGTTGGATGGCATCATTGACTCGATGGACATGGGTTTGGGTGGACTCTGGGAGTTGGTGATAGACAGGGAGGCCTGGCGTGCCGCAGTTCATGGGGTCGCAAAGAGTTGGACACGACTGAGCAACTGAACTGAACTTTTTGCTGAGCAGGTAGAGCTGAATCTACATCACTTAAATACTTGCTTAATGAGGCTCCTCTGCATGGGTTGTCTTTCCACCTCATCTTATTGCACTTGCTAAAATTTTCAGAACAACATTAAAGAATAACACCTCTAGTGGACAGCCATATAAGATCTGCAGAGACAATTTTGATGTGAATGAAATTATTTCTACATTTGCAGAGAAAACTGGGAAGAGAGAGAGAGAAATGGTGAACTTAGAAAGCTAGATTGGATTCAGGTCTTAACGTGTCACTAACAGTATGACCTTTGGAAAATCATTTAGGGTGTAAGTCTCCATTGTTCCCTCCATCTGAGATGTCCTTCCCACACATCTAACTGCTCCTAACTCACCCAGACTCAGCACTGAAGACTCAGCTGGGGAGTCTTCTCCTCCGGGAAGTCAACCTGATCCCATCTGCATTAGGGGCTCCTCTTCTGTGCTCTACTAGCCTTCAGGAGTCAATGGCCTTGGCTCCTCGTTCTCTGTACCCTAGAACCCAGCATGTTATACTATGCCTTAAATACCACTTATTAACTCATTCCTTTAATAAGGGAATTGCCCTTCATAACTTTTAAAGGCCCTCTTGGCTCCCAAATTCCAAATCATAATATCATAATTTAGGTTTTAGAACCAAAACTAGCCAGTCAAACACTTAGTTTATTTCCGCTGTAAATACTCAGATAATTTCCTCAGGTTGTCACCTAATCTTCTGTTTATGGATATTCCTTAACTAAATGACATGAGTGAGAGAGAGAAGGTCAGCCTGATCAAAAGACATGGGTTCTGGTCCAAATGTCACTATTTCCCAACTATATGATCCTCAATTTCTGCATCTTTCAAATGAGTATGATGATTCTGGCCCTTCCTGTCCTATGGGCTTGTTGTAAGGGACAATTGAGAGAATACAGTAAAGGAACTTTCATAAGACTAAATAAAGTGCTCTTCAAACACAACACAGCAAACTTCAATTAAAATGTTACACTAATCATTATCATTACAGTTATGTCTATTTCTCACAAATGTTACTACACAGAAATAAAATATAACATCACTTATACTGCTTTAATTATAGCTACTTATCATACATATTTAGTATATATATGGAGTGAGTAGAAAGTCACCCCCTCATGCTAAATCTCAATTTCAGCCAAGTTCTGAGTCACTTTAAAATGACCTTGGCCAAGAAATAGCCTTTGTAAGCCCGAGGCCAAGGGCGGCGGTGGGGAGGAGCAACCGCATGACCGAGCCCAGGGGCAGTGGCCAGGAGGACCAACCCCACGTCCAAGGAGCCGTGGCTGCATGGGTGCAGGAGAGCCTAGAGGAGCTATCCCACATTGAAGGTCAGGAAGGGCAGCGGTGAGGAGATACCCCTCGTCCAAGGTAAGGAGCAATGGCTGTACTTTGCTAGAGCAGCCATGAAGAGATACCCCACACCCAAGTTAAGAGAAACCCAAGTAAGACAGTAGGTGTTGCAAGAGGGCATCAGAGGGCAAACACACTGAAACCATACTCACAGAAAACTAGTCAACCTAATCACACTAGGACCACAGCCTTGTTTAACTCAATGAAACTAAGCCATGCCCATGGGGCAACCCAAGACGGGCGGGTCATGGTGGAGAGATTTGACAGAATGTGGTCCACTGGAGAAGGGAATGGCA
>NW_011494921.1:8912825-8914668 GCF_000754665.1 Bison bison bison | reverse complement strand
ATGGCGAACCACTTCAGCATTCTTGCCTTGGGAACCCCAGGAACAGTATGAAAAGGCAAAATGATAGGATACTGAAAGAGAAACTCCCCAGGTCAGTAGGGGCCCAATATGCTACTGGAGATCAGTGGAGACATAACCCCAGAAAGAATGAAGGGATGGAGCCAAAGCAAAAACAACACCCAGCTGTGGATGTGACGGGTGATAGAAGCAAGGTCCGATGCTGTAAAGAGCAATACTGCATAGGAACCTGGAATGTCAGGTCCAAGAATCAAGGCAAATTGGAAGCGGTCAAACAAGAGATGGCAAGAGTGAATGTCGACATTCTAGGAATCAGCGAACTGAAATAGACTGGAATGGGTGAATTTAACTCAGATGACCATTATATCTACTACTGCAGGAAGAAATGGAGTGGCCATCATGGTCAACAAGAGTTCGAAATGCAGTACTTAGATGCAATCTCAAAAACGATAGAATGATCTCTGTTCGTTTCCAAGGCAAACCATTCAATATCACAGTAATCCAAGTCTATGCCCCAACCAGTAACACTGAAGAAGCTGAAGTTGAACGGTTCTATGAAGACCTACAACACCTTTTAGAACTAACACCCAAAAAAGATGTCCTTTTCATTATAGGGGACTGGAATGCAAAAGTAGGAAGTCAAGAACACCTGGAATAACAGGCAAATTTGGCCTTGGAATACGGAATGAAGCAGGGCAAAGACTAATAGAGTTTTGCCAAGAAAATGCACTGGTCATAGCAAACACCCTTTTCCAACAACACAAGAGAAGACTCTACACATGGACATCACCAGATGGTGAACACCGAAATCAGACTGATTATATTCTTTGCAGCCAAAGATGGAGAAGCTCTATACAGTCAGCAAAAACAAGACCAGGAGCTGACTGTGGCTCAGACCATGAACTCCTTATTGCCAAATTCAGACTAAAATTGAAGAAAGTAGGGAAAACCACTAGACCATTCAGGGATGACCTAAATCACATCCCTTATGATTATACAGTGGAAGTGAGAAATAGATTTAAGGGCCTAGATCTGATAGATAGAGTGCCTGATGAACTATGGAATGAGGTTCGTGACATTGTACAGGAGACAGGGATCAAGACCATCCCCATGGAAAAGAAATGCAAAAAAGCAAAATGGCTGTCTGGGGAGGCCTTACAAATAGCTGTGAAAAGAAGAGAAGTGAAAAGCAAAGGAGAAAAGGAAAGATATAAGCATCTGAATGCAGAGTTCCAAAAAATAGCAAGAAGAGATAAGAAAGCCTTCTTCAGTGATCAATGCAAAGAAATAGAGGGAAACAACAGAATGGGAAAGACTAGGGATCTTTTCAAGAAAATCAGAGATACCAAAGGAACATTTCATGCAAAGATGAGCTCGATAAAGGACAGAAATGGTATGGACCTAACAGAATCAGAAGATATTAAGAAGAGATGGCAAGAATACACAGAAGAACTGTACAAAAAAGATCTTCACAACCCAGATAATCACGATGGTATGATCACTGACCTAGAGCCAGACATCCTGGAATGTGAAGTCAAGTGGGCCTTAGAAAGCATTACTACGAACAAAGCTAGTGGAGGTGATAGAATTCCCGTGGAGCTATTCCAAATCCTGAAAGATGATGCTGTGAAAGTGCTGCACTCAATATGCCAGCAAATTTGGAAAACTCAGCAGTGGCCACAGGACTGGAAAAGGGCAGTTTTCATTCCAATCCCAAAGAAAGGCAATGCCAAAGAATGCTCAAACTACCACACAATTGCACTCATCTCACACGCTAGTAAAGTAATGCTCAAAATTCTCCAAGCCAGGCTTCAGCAATATGTGA
>NW_011494921.1:8912058-8912725 GCF_000754665.1 Bison bison bison | reverse complement strand
ATCAGCTGGATCACGGAAAAAGCAAGAGAGTTCCAGAAAAACATCTATTTCTGCTTTATTGACCATGCCAAAGCCTTTGACTTTGTGGATCACAATAAACTGTGGAAAATTCTGAAAGAGATGGGAATACCAGACCACCTGATCTGCCTCTTGAGAAATTTGTATGCAGGTCAGGAAGCAACAGTTAGAACTGGACATGGAACAACAGACTGGTTCCAAATAGGAAAAGGAGTTCATCAAGGCTGTATATTGTCACCCTGTTTATTTAACTTATATCAGAGTATATCATGAAAAATGCTGGACTGGAAGAAACACAAGCTGGAATCAAGATTGCTGGGAGAAATATCAATAACCTCAGATATGCAGATGACACCACCCTTATGGCAGAAAGGGAAGAGGAACTCAAAAGCCTCTTGATGAAAGTGAAAGTGGAGAGTGAAAAAGTTGGCTTAAACCTCAACATTCAGACAACGAAGATCATGGCATCCGGTCCCACCACTTCATGGGAAATAGATGGGGAAACAGTGGAAACAGTGTCAGACTTTATTTTTCTGGGCTCCAAAATCACTACAGATGGTGACTGCAGCCATGAAATTAAAAGACGCTTACTCCTTGGAAGGAAAGTTATGACCAACCTAGATAGCATATTCAAAAGCAGAGACATTAC
>NW_011494921.1:8870690-8911958 GCF_000754665.1 Bison bison bison | reverse complement strand
GCCAAAGAATTGATGCTTTTGAACTGTGGTGTTGGAGAAGACTCTTGAGAGTCCCTTGGGCTGCAAGGAGATCCAACCAGTCCATTCTGAAGGAGATCAGCCCTGGGATTTCTTTGGAAGGAATGAAGCTAAAGCTGAAACTCCAGTACTTTGGCCACCTCCTGTGAAGACTTGACTCATTGGAAAAGACTCTGATGCTGGGAGGGATTGGGGGAAGGAGGAGAAGGGGACGACAGAGGATGAGATGGCTGGATGGCATCACTGACTCGATGGACGTGAGTCTGGGTGAACTCTGGGAGTTGGTGATGGACAGGGAGGCCTGGCATGCTGCGATTCATGGGGTCGCAAAGAGTCAGACACAACTGAATGACTGATCTGATCTGATCTGAAAGAGAAATCAGTCAGAATGCCATTTCTCATATTTATTCCACAAACAGCATTTTACCCTCAAAATATATTACTTTCACTTGATGAGTTATCTCTTTTTTAAACATGGAGAATATAGTTAAGTCTTAAACATTTGAAGAGGCTTCCAGATGGCGCAGTGGTAAAGAATCCGCCTGCCAATGCAGGAGAGGCGGGTTCAATCCCTGGGTAGGGAAGATCCCCTGGAGTTGGAAAGGGCAACCCACTCCAGTATTCTTGCCTGGAAAATTCCATGGACAAGGAGCCTGATGGGCTACCGTCAAAAAGAGTTGGGACATGACTCAGCGACTGAGCATACACACTTGAACTGGAGAGAAAGAGCTAGAAATAAAAAAATTCTCAAATCCTTTTTGTTTTTGCTGGAGACAGCCAGCTTGGCTGGATGAAACAAACAGGTCACCAGTTTATACAGCAGAATGGACATGACAGGAGAGAAAAGAAAAAAACACTTTTTCTGTCTCACCATTCCCCTTCAGAGGAGCTATGCCAGATCTCCTTTCGCACTTCAAACTTGCTGCATTTGCAGGAGGGGAGGGAGAAACTACTGGACCTTTTTTTCCTTGTGTTTTTATCTTGCTTTTTCTTCCTAACTCATCTTCTGACCCTTCCAGATCATAAAACCATGGCAGAAAATTTAGTTCTTGAAAAATATTGTGTTCAGCTAACACTGTGCTCTTTTAGCCTAGCAGATGTTGAAATCTGATTTTTTCTAATAACCAGAATTATGAAGATAAAACACAGGACATCCAGTTAAAATCCAAATTCAGAAAACCGTTTATTGCTTATCTGAAATTCAAATTTAACTGGGCATGTTGTATCTAGACATTTTTAACTTGTTGTGGTTTCTCCAAGACACTCTTCAAGCCTTGATTGCTGGAAGTTTTTTACCCAGAAGTCCATAAGTGATTGCATCTGTATTCCCTATAGTTTCTTACTCTTCCCAAAGACCTTCCAAATCTGTCCTGTTGTGGTCACCCAAACAACAGGCCCTCTTGGGTGAGACCCATGCCATCTCTCTACACTGTAAAGCCTATGAAGGAGGTCTACTCCCAGGACAGCGAGTGCGCCCTGTCCTGTTGCTATAGCAACAAACCCCTTTCAGCCCAAGGTAAAGGGACTTCCCTGATGGCTCAGTTGGTAAAGAATCCGCCTGCAGTGCAGGAGACCTCTGTTTGATCCCTGGGTCAGGAAGATCCTCTGGAGAAGGGATAGGCTACCCTCTCCAATATTCTTGGGCTTCCCTTGTGGCTCAGCTGGTAAAGAATCCACCTGCAATGTGGAATATCTGGGTTCGATCCCTGGGTCGGGAAGATCCCCTGGAGAAGGGAAAGGATGCACTCCAGTATTCTGGCCTGGAGAATTCCACGGACTGTATAGTCCATGGGGTCACAAAGAGTCAGACACAACTGAGCAACTTTCACTAAAGGGACACACAAAGTTCTCCAAATGCTCTCCTGGAAGACCATTTTCCTGGCATGCTCCCTCTCATATTCTGAGACAATCACTTGAATATTCACACAAATAAGACACTAACACACACACTCATACACACACGATACATCTTCAGCACTGGCTCAGAAAAACAGAAATGATAACTAAATTAATCCATTAAAAACTCATACATACCCACTTGTGAATAACAAAAACTTTAACAATCCTTGTTTGCAAAACTACATTTTTCTTCAAGTGCTTATGCAGAAACAGAGAATGGAAGAATTGATAAGCTAGGTTTTTATCCCAATTTATTTAATGAGCTAAAAAAAAGTCTCCACATGTAAATTAGCAGCGAGATGTCTGATTAAACTGGACCAGTGACAGCATTTAGCTGGCACATGGGTCCACCCAGCCTGCTTAGCTGCATTTTCTTGGCAGGAGCTTGTGGAGAGTTTGGGATGTTGACAGGCTAGAATTTGTGTACTTCAAAACGTCTGCACATCTATCCTACGCAGTCACACTCTTGTAACTGCAGAAAAGTGAGACTGTGCGATACAGCTATCTTTAATTCCAGCTTACATGCTTCATGAAAGGCAACTCCATACAAAGGACTGCAAAGTACAGACACAAAACTGCAACCTAATCGGAAAGAAAAAAATTCAAAACATTATCTCTGCTTCAAGCCTATATAAAGTGCAATGCCGAAGGCCAGTGTTTCCTTTATTTTTCCCCATTTTAATAACAATGTCCAGCAGCGCTTTGAAATAATAGAAGTGCTTATGGAAATCTTTGTGTTTGTTGCCCAGAAACTAGAACTTCATTTGAATGGGCTATAAAATATCACACAGATTGGCCTATCCAATCCCAAGGCATTGTGCCTTCTTTCTCTTTGGTCTATTTTCCCTCCTGGTATCCACAGGAGGGTACCCTTTTGATAGCAGCATCCCACTCTCCATCCCTCTTCTAAGTATCCAGACCTTGGGAGCCCAGGAACCATTAGGCTCCCTGAGCCTCCCCAAACTATTGAAACATACACCTTCAATGCCTCATTGCACAAAAGCATTATTCCAAGAATGTCCAACTCTTCTAATAAAGCTAAACTCAACCAAGGTGAATGACCTATCACATCTTGTTTCACCCTCACTAAATACTTCTTGTCCAAAGTAGTTAACTTTTCGTAACCCTTCAAGCCTTTCATATCTTTAGAATTTGGGGACAGGGGGATTCACCGTTACCTCTTAAGTCACGCACAACTGACCATTGCTGCTATTCACACTCATGGCCAAGTGTTTCTAGAGCCACATTTCAGGGACCACCCATGGAATAGTGTCTGCTCATATTCATCCATTCGTTAATCTAAGAAAACCAGGTTTCATTTTGTTGGAAGATTAAACAGTGGCACATGGAAATTTTCCAGAGATCCTTTGAACACCCCCTTTGAGCATACACCAATTCAGATCAGGCAGCGTCAGTCGAAAAGTTGTTGGGGATGCTCAACCAATGGAAGCTGGGGAGGGAAGGTCTACAGAGAAGACACAAAAGCAAAGCAAGAAAATTACTGGACTGGGGGCTCCACAGTAAAGCATCTGTCTGCCAACGCCAGTTTAGTCCCTGGGTTGAGAATATTCCCTGAGAAGGAAACGGCAACCCACTCCAGTACTTTTGCCTGGAAAATTTCACGAACAAAGAGGCCTGGTAGGCTACAGTCCATGGGGTTGCCAAAAGAGTCGGTCATGGCTTAGTGGCTAAACAACAATGTGGTTTAAGCAGTTGCCTGCTTTTGGAAAGGCTGGCTGGCTGTTTGTGACAGTTTGCGCTTAAGTTTCATTTTCCCAGATATGAATGCACTGACTCTGGCTTAGGTTCTGGTTTGTTCACACAGGCAATCAAGGCATTGGAGCTACCTCCATCTAACGGCCTCCTTGCTTAATGACATTAACAGTTTTATCAAATATTTTCTCTTTTAATAAACTATTAGTTGCAGTTAAATGAATCAAGCATTTCTTTTAAAGCAAACATTAACCCAGACTTCAGAAACAAGCTAGATTGCAGGTATCAGTATGATATTGGCTTGGAGGCGGGAGGTGATGCTCAGGGTTGCTACAATCCCATAATCAATAATGTCAGCTGTTTGTCCCTGAAGGGGACATCCTGGCCTGTCTGATCTTGGTTCAGCGCAGATTCTGCCCTCAGAAAGGATTTTGTTCTCCCTTCATCAGAAATAGCTCTGCTTGCTGAACAGATGGGAGAGACAGTAACTGTGATATCAAGGCATATGGTTTCGAGAACAGATAGGAGTAGTCATTTCAAATATTAGTACAGTTTCTTTCAGGTTTTCATGGAAGTGACACACATGAATGTCAATAGGCAAAAATAACAGATAACATTTTCAACCATCTCAAAATCTACTTGGCAAAAATCAGAAGTATAAACTGCTTGGCTTGCATTCCTAAAGTACATTGTGCCATCTGTACCGAGAATTTGAGAGGGTAAAATAATAGGTTGGGTCTAATAGAAACCAGATTTTTCATTCATTCACTCAACAAATATATATTGAGCACTGAATTTATGCCAAACACTGCTGGATTTGTGGGATAAAATGATGAACAAGTCAGTCTTTGTTCTACAGGAGCTACTGGTCTAATGGAGGGGGATGATAAAGGAAGTGAGGGTTACAATGTGGTATGGCATGTGCCAAGATCAAGGACAGCAAGAGATGCCCTGGCAAGCTGGAGACACTCATCCCAGTCTGAGGCAGGCTGTCCAGAAAGATGGCAGAGAAGTGGTACCAAAGCTGAAATCTGAATGATTGTGGCCGGACAAAACACAGGGTTGGGGGAGGTGGTCTAGAGGAGAACACTCCATCCGCGTCAAAGATGTAGAAGAGACAGGCAACAAAGACAGTCATGTCGAGTTTCAAACAAACCGCTGGAATTGAACTTTGGGTAAAAAAGAATGGAATAAACTCTATAATTGGAACTTGTTCGCCAAACATCTATTACTTAGAATGCAGCATTACTTCAGGTCCTGGTCTAAAGTGAAAAGAAAGAGTTGGAACAGATCACCTTTGAATTACATACTATAATCTAAAAAGTCTACACAAAAAACACAAGTTGAAATACTTAAAATAGTTATGTATTTACATAGAATACATATTATATATATACTTATATATATTTTACATACCTTACATAGATGCATATATAGACAGATGGAAATGTAAACCATAAAATACATAGAGGAACACATGTGTGTCTATATACATATATGCATGGCTTCCCTGTGGCTCAGAGGTTACAGCGTCTGCCTGCAGTGCAGGAGACCTGGGTTCGATCCCTGGGTCGGGAAGATCCCCTGGAGAAGGAAATGTCAACCCACTCCAGTATTCTTGCCTGGAGAATCCCATGGACAGAGGAGCCTTGTGGGCTACAGTCCATGGGGTCGCAAAGAGTTGGACACGACTGTTATATATGACATCTAAATGATATAACCAAAATGTTTCATACCTTGAAGTTTGGGGATTTTTTAATTCTGCATTACATTGAAAATTGTTGCTTTCCAAAGAAAATGCCCAAGACAACGGTGCATGTACCACCAGTCAAGCTGTTAATTAGGCTGAGAGATTTCAGGATCACTTTTTCAAAGACACTGAAAGAAAGGTGAAGACAGTATAAAGGTTGAAAACATGCAGTCCTACTAAGACTATGCAAACATCCTTGGAGAATGTACCTATGCATTTATCAATTTCATAGATAAGTTTCATATTCTAGCTGATAGTCTCCTAACATGAGCCCCTAACAGAGCTACAGCAGGTTTATCTAACTCAAAATTCTCCAGCTTTCATCCAGAGGCAATTGAGAGATTCAGGCGGTTCAGGTAAATTAACGACAATCAAAATCTTACTCTAACCGTTGGTAGCAGAACACAATATGTATTTTTCATTATTAATGAACATTTGAGGCAAAGCCAATAACTGAGAAGATGGCTGAAATGGGTTTCATCTAATATGCTTATCCTGATTATTTCCATAAAGCACCCCTGAGTTACTGAAGATGGTAGCAGTGCAGAAAAGAAATTTAATGAAACCAAAATTAAGCACCCTAGAAGCAAGATAAAATGTTCCATGCTATCCATAAGAAGCATGCCCGATGCTTTTGCTCTTTACTGCATCAAAGTACAGCAGCATTTCCTGTGAACTCTCCACTGGGCTGCTGTTGTCAGGCAAGTACTGAAGATGAAATGAAGGACTAATAACACACACACAGATTGCTGAGAAAGAGGAAAGCAGTAAAGTCTATTTATAAATCCCAGTTTGAGGAAAACCTACCAAAAATTCAGAGGTAAATAAATTAGAGACTCGTTTTACTATGTTCTAAATGTTTTTCATACAAATGATGAGCACAAACGGGAGACCAGAGTTGGGGACTAACAATCTCTCCGTGTGGTAGATTTTTTACTGTTTATAATGATTCACTTGCTTTCCTTACAGGAAAACATCCAGTGTGCGTTTTCTCATAACTTTGTTCTGACTTAAACAAAAGGATAAGGCCACAATAAAAGGAGCTACTTAGAAATCAACTTGGAAGTCAAGAACATTTAAGAAAAACAATGGAAACTGCAAAGGGATACAGACGTCTTTTCTCCAAGAAGACAAACAGAGAAAGAAAATCTGTCCCTTGATATCCTAAATTCTGGACCAAGTGACCCAGAGCAAAGGAGCTTAAGGGCTGAAAGACATCTCCAATGTATCAGAAAGTGGTTCTGGATCGTGTATTGGCTACAACTGGCCTCTGCGATAACAAAGTTTACTTAGAGATTTGTTGTTGTTCAGTTGCTAAGTCATGTCCAACTCTTTGTGACCAGATGGACTGCAAGCTTGGACAAGATGGACACCAGGCTTCCCTGTCCTCCTCCACTATCTCCTGGAGTTTGCTCAGATTCATGTCCATTGAGTCGGTGATGCCATCCAACCATCTCATCCTCCGTCACGCCCTTCTACTCCTGCCTCCACCTTTCCCAGCATCAGGGTCTTTTCTAATGAGTCGACTTGTCTAATTAGGTGGCCAAAGTTTTGGAGCTACAGCATCAGTCCCTCCAGTGAATATTCAGGGTTGATTTCCTTTAGGATTGACTGGTTTCATTTCCTTGCTGTCAAGAGTCTTCTCCAGCACCACAGTTCCAAAGTATCAATTTTCAGCATTCAGTCTTCTTTACCATCCAACTCTCACATCCATACATGACTACTGGAAATGTATGACTAGATTGACTAGACAGACCTTAGTCGTCAACGTGATGCCTCTGCTTTTTAATATGATGTCTCGGTTAGTCACAGCTTTTCTTCCAAGGAGCAAGAGTCTTTTAATTTCATGGCTGCAGTCACCATCTGCAGTGATTTTGGAGCCCAAGAAAATAAAGTCTGCCACTGTTTTCCATTTTTTTCCCCATCTACTTGCCATGAAGTGATGGGACCGGATGCCATGATCTTTGTTTTTTGAATGTTGAGTTTTAAGCCAACTTTTTCACTCTCCTCTTTCACCTTCATCAAGAGGCTCTTTAGTTCCTCTTCACTTTCTGCCATTAGGTGGTGTCATCTGAATATCTGAGGTTATTGCTATTTCTCCCGGCAATCTTGATTCCAGCGTGAGCTTCAGTTAGAGATTCCATGCATGACAGAAAGCGTTAGTCCCACCATTCCTCCATTCCATAATAGATAGAACTAGTTTCTGAATTTTTTTTTTTCTGACGAGTCTGGACACAGAAATCCTCCTGCTGCCCCTCTGAGTCCAGCAGAGTTAGTACTAAAGATGACCCTATTTGCCATCCTTGCTCTAAAATTAAAGAGAAGCTTTTCATTTATGACCAATTGTTGTACAGCTTCAATTCTGCTTGAAAGAGAGCAACTTTTGGAACTGGTGGAGAAACTTTTAAAATATAGATAGTGAATACTTTCTAAGTATATTTATTTTAATGAAGAGTTCTACTTTGCCAGAAAAGCGACATAATAATCGGATTGGGTTTTGTTGTTCTGTTTTGTTTTCAACAAACCTCATTTTTTAAGAGTTGTTTTAGATTCTCGGCAAAATTGAGCCAAAAGTATAGAAAGCTTTCATATACCCTCAGGCACACACACACAACTTTCCCTCCCGTGGACATCCCACACCACAGGTGTAAGTTGTTAAAAACAATGAAATTGACACACCATTATCACTCAAAGTCCACAGTTTAGAGTTCACTCTTGGTGTTATACACCCTATGGGTTTTCACAAATGTACAAGATACCATTATGGTAACAGAGTACGTACGCTACCTTAAAATATCGCTGTGGTATTTCCCTCCCCTCCAACTTCTGTCAACTTCACTGTTTCTGTAATTTTTTAAAACATCATATAGATGAAGTCAGAATATGTGGCCTTTTTAGATTGGCTCCTTTCACTTATTCACCTAAGTCTCTTCCATGGTTCTCATGGCTTGACAGCTCTTTTATTTTAGTGCTGGATAATATTCCATTGTTTGGCTGTACCAGATTACATATCCATTTATCTTCTGAAGGACATCTTGGCTGCTTCCAAGTTGTGAAAACTGTGAATAAAGTTACTATAAACATCCAAGTGCAGTTTTTTGTGTGAACATAGGTTTTCAACTCAGTTGAGTAACTATCAAAGGGCATAACCGCTGGCCTGTGTGGTAAGAGGCTGCTCAGCTTCGTAAGCAGCTAGAGACTGCCTTCCAAAGCGGCTGCGCTAGTCCACATTCCCAGCAGCAATGCACCCGAGTGCCCGATGCTCCTGTGCTCACAAACCCTCGGCGGCGGCGGTGTCTTGGATTCTGGCCACTCTCACGGGTGCACTGTAGCCCCTCGCTGTTGTTTTAGCTTGCATTTCCATGTGCTATAGGATGTGGAACAGCTTTTCATACGCTTGACTGCCATTCATTTATCTTTTTCTTTAGTGAGGTGTCTGTTCAGGGTGTTTGCCCAGTTTTTAACCAGGCTTTCCTATTCTTGTATGTTAAGAGTTCTTTATGTATTTTGGTTAACAGCTCATTATCAGACATGTCTTTTGCAAATACTTTCTTCCGCTCTCTGGCTTATCCTGCCATTCTCTTAACATTGTCTTTTCACAGTGCAGAATTTTCCAATTTTAATACAGTTAGGCTTATGAATTATTCCTTTCATAAATTGTGCCTTTGCTGTTGAACTTAAAAAGTCATCACCACACCCAAGGTCAGTTACAATTTCTCTTACATTACCTGCCATGAAAGTTACAGTTTTGCATTTTACATTTAGGCCTATGATCCATTTTGAGTCCATTTTAGCGAAGGGTGTGAAGAGTGCTTAGTTCGTTTGTTTCTGTCTGCCTGTCCACTTGTTCCAGCACCATTGGTTGAAAAGACTCTTCACTCCACTGCAGTCTTCGCTCTTCTGTCAAATACCGGTTGACTATGTGTATGTGAGACTATTTCTGGACTCTCTGCTCCATTCCATTAATCTACTTGTTTATTCTTTCACGAGGACCACACTATCTTGATTAGTGTAGCTTTACAGGAAGTCTTCATATGGGTAGGGTCGGTCCTCTGACACCATAGGACCTAGAAAAGTTCCTGAAGGTAAAACTCACAGAAGTTTGAGCCCCCTTAAAGAGGCCCCCCTGGAGATTTTAACTCTTGGAAGTCCACACTGGGCCCCTGAAATCTGTCAGTTAAATGTCAGGTTGGCTGACCCCAGCACTGATTCCTGCAGGGTTTCTACTCTGCTTATGGTTAAGTTGTGATTCTCCATATTTGCCTGTTAGTCTCTCCAATTCACGAAGTGGCAGTTTAGCCCATGATCTAAATTCTCGGACAGATCCGAGAAGAGCTGCTGAATTTTCAGTTTGCTCAACTTTTCCCTTGTTACTGAGACAGACTGGCAACTTTTTACGTACCAGACAAGAAACCAAAAGTCTGTTGTGATTTCTCATCTCGATTCTTAGAGATCTAAGTCAGGGATTATGGAATTCAAGAGGCAATACGGCTCTGAGCAGATCCAAATGGGCAGCTACCATAAACATAATCATTATAACTGGCAGAGAGTCACCAATTTCCAGCGCTGTCTTAAAATTTTAAACCTATTTCCACTGCAACAAACCTTCACAGTAAACTTTTCCTGAGTTTGTGGATCCTTCTCTTCTCTGCCCAACTCTTGCTTTCTCCATTACCCCTACTTTGTCGGATGCTTTCTCCTGAGTCACGCTTTTTCTCATAGCCCTGACACCTACACTGAAAAGTGTGTTGTGATGGGAAGTGATGCGTATGGGGGGAGGAGAGAGAGGATCAAGAGGGAGGGGATATAAATATGATTATGCTTGCTTCATGTTGATGTATGGCAGAAACCACACAACATTGCAAATCAATTTTCCTCCAATTAAAAAATAAATTTTTAAAAAGTGATGTGCAGTCTATTAAAAAGTAGACAAATATCCAAGCACTGTTGAGCTCTACAAGTGTAGACCCCTTTATGACTGATGAGACAAATCCACCAACTACAGATTCAGTGAGGTTCTTCCTAATCTCTTCTAGTGCTAAATCTAGGGACTTGTTTAAGAACACAGGCTCTAGGGGTGGGACAAATGGAGAGAATAGCAAGGAAACATACACTACCACGTGTGGAATAGATGGCCGGTGGCAATTTGCTATGTGACTCACAGCTCAGACCAGGGCTCTGTGACAACCTACAGGGTGGGAGGGAGGTTCAAGTGGGAGCGGACGTATGTATACCTACGGCTGATAGACACTGATGTATGGCAGAAATCAACACAATATTTAAAGCAACTGTCCTTCAATTAAAACAAATAATTTTTTCAATATTTTATAAAAAAGACACAAGCTCTGGAGCCAGACTGGTTGAGTCTAAATCCCAGCTTCACACTTACCAGCAATTGGCCAGATTCTTTAGTCTCTTTATGTCTCAGCTACTTGAAACTGATGATGCTATTACATGTGGCATAGGTCTTACAAGAATGAAATGAGTTAAGACATATAAAGCTCCTACAACAGTGCCTGCACATAGAATCATAGGGTGTTAACCCTGATAAGACCTTTCTAACCACCTGCAGCACAGCCATGGACTCTGGCGGAGAGACGAGGCGTTGCAGTCATGCCTGAGAGATTGACTCCTTACCCCTTAGGATGGCCAGGAGGGACCCAGGCCAATCACCTCTGGCCAAGAGCAACCAGCTATGCCGTTCAAATAATTCTAAATTTCTGTGTGTTAGGACGTGAAGGGGGATTGAGAAGCTCTCCATTTTTTCTGTTTCCCAAAAGGATACATTATTACAGACCATAATATCTTCTCCATTCTATTTCATTTTACTGAAAAGAAAATATCCTGGGAAATAGCCTCTGACTTTTTCATTTTAACACACCGTGACTAGAGAGCCTGTGTTGATTACCCAACCATGGCTTTGAAAAGCTGAATAATTTTACTCTGAACTATTGATGTTGTTTCCTTAGGGCTTGGATTTCTGTGTGGGAATGGCACTGAAATCAATCATGGATTGTTTTGACCAGACTCTGGAGCATTTACATTTATTCCAAAAAACTCTTCTCTCTGCCCCCTAAAGTGGCATCTACCTGTCAACTGCTGCTATGAGTCAATTGAGAAGAATGAGCACAGATTCTTCCAAGATCTAGGGGACACTCACTTTGGATGTGTCAGGTTGGAAGCTGACTTCCTAGATCCTATGTCAAGTTCAAAAGCCCTGCTCTGGTGGAACTGCCATCATCTCCCATCAACATAGCCATCACACCCCACTAATGACAGCAGAAATGAACCAGCTACTTTTATGTTGCTTAGCAATTTTCCTTAATATTACAGTTTTACAAATACACAGGGGAGCCCTCACAGGTTGAAGTTTTTGAGTAATTTAGTCCTAACCCCTCTGACAAGAAAACAAATTTTAATCTTTTTCCAACTTGGAGTTGTTTTAATCACATATGTAAACATCACATACACATGTGTGCATACACAGTATCACAAATTTTGTAGTTCTATAAGTTATTTTTATTCAGATTGTTTTCTAGTTTTTGAACAACTACATCAGACAGGAATAAAATCTCTTCTCCTTGTAAATAGCCTGAGAATGCATTCAATACAGTCACGCTGGTTAATAATTGTTACTGTCATTTTGAAAACACAAAAGAAAGACATTCCATGAAAGGGGAACAATAGAGAGAAAGGAGTATGTCAGGAAGAAATTTCCCTCTACCCTTCTAGGCGATTCTGGCTGTTCTAAGAATTAAATTGACATGAGACAGATTAATAGAAGAAAGTGAAACAAAAGTTTAATAGGATGAATTCATGAGAGAGACCTAGTTAAACTGAGTAACTCACCAAACTGGCAAAAACCCTCATCTTTAATACCATCTTCCGCCAGAGACAAAAGGGGATGATGAGGGCAGTGGTTTGGGATGCCAAAGAAGAGGAAGGCAATTTACAAGGGGCTGGAAAAGCAAGATGGTTGGTAAGCATTTGAGGGGCCAGGAGGAAGCAGTGGGACTAAGAAAGGAATTTAACACACAGACTTTGCTTCCCTGTCTATTCACCTAGCTCACTTTACAGTCACCTCTGGTGATGGCTCCCTTCCTAAACAGGTCCTCTCTCTAGATCCTTTCAGGCAGCTAGAGGAAAGGTCAAAGTTTCTTCCTGAGTCTTTTGGCCTTTGATTGTTTTCAGCTTGAAATAATCCACATGTCAAAGAGACATGTTGGGGTGGCAAATTTTGCTCCCTTACAAGTGATTTCTAAATCATGTTGTTGCTATTGTTATAGGAAGACTGCGCTGTAAAGGTGGTAAACACAGAACATGTCCCAGGTTTTTTAAATCTAAAGTATTAAAAAAGGTAGATAAGTCAAAGCAGTTCAACCTAATTCTACCTTAAATGCTTTTAGTCCTGCTTTGGTACCAATTTTGTGGCTTCCGTCAGGATCTCTGTTCTCCGCTCGGTAGCATTCAAATGTGGAATGGCAACCCACTCCAGTATCCTTGCCTGGAGAATTCCATGGACAGAAGAGCCTGGCGGGCTACAGTCCAGGGGTCCCAAATAGTTGGACACGACATGACTGAGTGACCGGGAGGACTAACACTTTCACTTTGGGGCGGTGGCCCAAGCAGAGAGGGTAAGAAAGCTCTGCCTCACTCGCCCTGGAAGCCTATACCTTTCCCCATGCACCCCTTCCACTTGGCTGCTCCTGAGATGTATCCTTTGTAGAAGTAAAGTCACTCAGTCGTGTCCGACCCTTTGTGATCCCATGAGCTGTAGCCTGACAGGCTCCTCTATATCCTTTAGAATATACTGGTATATATAATATAGTACATCCTTTGTAATATGCTGGTAAATGTAAGTGTGAAATCAAAGTATCTCCTGCCATATCAACAAACAAGGAATGTCACAGCCATCAGTGATCTCTGGCCTGTGATCCAGCGGATGCCACTACCCCACCCCCCACGGTGATTTCTGAGATTGGGGGGTGGGGTGCAAAAAGGAGCCATCTGCCACATCTACTACTCATTAAGGCAAACAAGGAAGGAAGTCCGTGAGCCCAGAGGCTTGCATCTTCCCATACACAGAACGCTAAATTTCTGAACTTGATAACTGATTTTTCTTTCCTGACAATAATCTTTGAAGTTCAGACGGCCTGCTCCCTTTGCGGCAAACTTGTGTATAGCCTGACTCTCCCTCCTGCCTCTGTGGAGCAGTTTTCTCAAAGCTACTGAGATGCTGTCCCCCAGGCTCGGTGTCCTAAACATTCCCACCAAATAAAGTAACTCTCTACTGTAGCTCAAACTGTAAAGAATCTGCCTGCGATGCAGGAGACCTGGCTTCGATCCCTAGGTCGGGAAGATCCTCTGGAGAAGGGAATGGCAACCCACTCCAGCATTCTTGCCTGGAGAATTCCATGGACAGAGGAGCCTGGTGGGCTACAGTAACCAAAGAGACAGAAAACATAAAGCTGGTTACCAAGGGAAAGGGAAATGAGTTGCTATTTAACCGCTCAGAGTTCCACTTTAGCAAGGTGAAAAGCCTACTGGAGTCTGGCTGCACAACAGTGTGAATGTACTTGCACCGCTGAATTGCACACTCAAAAGAGATCAAGAGGATAAAGGTTAAGCTGGTTGGCTGACCCTAAGGATGAATGAGGAAGTCAGAATTTAATTCTGCCAAGGTATAAATGCAAACACAAAATCCCTCAAAGGCTGCACTCTGAAATGGAGTTATGGATTTAGAAGATCCCAGGAATCATCTAGGTGACCCAGAGGAAACCAAGCCTTGTTCATGGAACATGAGCACCCTCAGGTCCCTGGAAGAAGCAATGAAAATTTCTCTCTAGAGAAAGCCAGTTTCACTCTCGATATCACATTATTTATATTTGTTACTTCTCAAATATGTGTCCAGGAAATAATCAAAGAACTACTCCCCTCCGGACAAAACAACATAAGCTATAATCAACAGAAAAAAGAGAGAGAGAAAAGAAATTGTCCACTGGGAATCCAGACCCTTTTTTATTAGTTGTTTTATTATTGTTATTATCAACACACCTAGCAGATGAGACTTTGTCCCCTCTACAGGTAAGAATCTGAGGTGCAGAGAATTAATTTATCCAGGATTGGACAGCTGATAAGGTGGAGAGGAAGGCACCTTCCACTACACTTTACTACCTGCTTGCTTCTGAAACTACAATTTAATAGACAGCAGCCTCTGAAAAATGACATGGTTCACAAGACAGCTCTAGGCAGAATTTGGTGCAGCCAGGATATGCTTCTCTCTCATTTGGGGCTTTCTTTTTTTTTTTTTGTAGACAGAAAGTAGAGACCAGCCTAAACATCCAAAGTACATCTTCTCACAATGAGGCAATAATTACTAGTCTGAAACACCAAAGTTAAATCAAAGTAGAAAAAGAACAGGCAGGGAAGAAGATACTGAACTAGGAAGTCAACATGGAGTGACTGTGATCCCACGAGACCCCGCTGAGCAGTCCTCTGCAAAATAACTTGTAACACAGGAGAACACTGGCATTTCTGGGCTAGAACTCGGTGCACATGCTGGGCCAGAGCCAACAACAGCTGTAGAGTTTTCTGGTCCCTTGGCACCGGTGCCAACTAATACATTAAATTCCCCACTATAATCAGCCAGTCAGATGCTGATACTGTTGTCAGGAGTCTATCTCAAACCTCCTGTAAACTCTCCCCATCAAGGTTACGTCAGGTACCTTATTCAAGGGAGCCCAAGCAAGTTCAAGAATGTTAAGCTTTTCCAAGTCCTTCCCCAGATTCATTCACTGAGCCTCTTTGGCCAGATCCTGCTCATAGGTGTGGCTTGATCTCTGAACAGATGAGAGCAGACTAACAGCAGGAACTTCAGAGTCCTGCACATCAGAAGATACTCCAGGCTTATCCTGCTGCCGGCTGTCACAGATGTTGACATCTGAATATTGGGTTGGCCAAGAAGGGCATTTGGGTCTTTCCATAACCCAAATGAACTTTCTGGCCAACCCAATACATGCCTTCTGCACTCAACATTCTGGGTAGACCTAATGCTGGCTTCTACATGTGTTTCTGGTTTTCACTTTATTGGAGTATAGTTGATTTCCAATGCTGTGTTAGTTTCAGTTACACAGCTAAGTGATTAAGTAATGCATATGCTAATTATTTTTCAGATTCTTTACCCATATGGTTTATTACAGAATATTAGAGCTCCCTGTTCTATACAGTAGGTCCTTGCTGGTAATCTATTTTTATACAGTAGGGTGTGTATGTTAATCATCAGCTAATTTATCCCTCCCCTCCATGTTTCCCCCTTTAGTAAACATAAGTTTGTTTTCAAAATCTGTGAGTTTGTGCCTGTCTTGTAAATAAGTTTATTTGTATCATTTGTGAAATTAGATTCCACACATGAGTGATCTGTCTTTCTCTGACTTACTTTGCTTAGTATTGAGAGGGTTAACAGGTAGGAAGGCCAGAGGTCCCCAAGTGGCAGGAGGAAATACACTGCAAGCCGCAGACAAGTTTTTTTCCGATCTCTGCTGACAACACCTGATTCCACCCAAGACTAATCTTTTTTTTTTTTTTTTTTTTTCTCAAACCTTGGGCTCATAATGGCTCAACGAACCAGCATTCTTGTCAATTGTTTTATGGCTGGGGATTACACATCTTGTGCTGTTCTTATCTCAAAATTGCAGATTGTGGGAGAGGGGCCTGGCAAAACTCCCTGGCCTTGAGGTGTTTCTCTTATCTGATTATAGACAATCTCTTATCTTGCTAACAGACATAAAACCCCTTGCTAAAAACTAACAGGCAGGCACTCTTTCTGTCCCCTTTTGATGTCTATGTCAAAAGCTTTCTCTATCTCTTTTATACTTTAATAAAATTATGTTACACAAAAAGCTCTAAGTGGTCAAGCCTCGTCTCTGGCCCCAGACCAAAATCCTCTTCTCCAGAGGTCATGACTCCTGGCAGAGCACACAGCTCACAGCCGCAACCTTTCAGCATGATAATCTCTAGGTCCACCTATACAAATGGCTTTATTTTTTTCTTTATGACTGAGTAGTATTCCATTGTATATATGAACCACATCTTCTTTATCCATTCCTCTGTTGGTGGACATCTAGACTGCTTCCCTGTCTTGACTATTATAAATAGTCCTGCAATGAATACTGGGCTGCATGTATCTTTCTGAATTATGATTGTTTCCAGATATATGCCCAGTAATAGGATAGCTGCATTATGTGGTAGTTCTAGGCTTAGTTTTTTAAGGAACCTCCACCCACATGCATTCTTAAATTGAGCAAGGCAGAAGTTCCAGGGAGTTAATATCACTTGGAGTAACCCTCAATCATGATTGACAGGCATTAGTACAGCAGAGCAGGTAATGCTATCACCTACGCATGACTAGTAACGGCGCTTCCTTTCATTATCAGCAATTCCTTGGTGACTTTAAAAAAGGAAGTTTCATAGTTTCTGGTCTTATGTTTATATCTTTAATCCATTTGGAGTCTATTTTTGTGTATCTTGTGTTATAAAGTGTTCTAGTTTCATTCTTTTACAAGTAGTTGACCAGTTTTCCCAGTACCACTTGTTAAAGAGATTGTCTTTTCTCCACTGTATATTCTTGCCTCCTTTGTCAAAGATAAGGTGTCCATATGTGCGTGGATTTATCTCTGGGCTTTCTATTTTGTTCCATTGATCTATGTTTCTGTCTTTGTGCCAGTACCATACTGTCTTGATGACTGTGGCTTTGTAGTAGAGCCTGAAGTCAGGCAGGTTGATTCCTCCAGTTCCATTCTTCTTTCTCAAGATTGCTTTGGCTACTTGAGGTTTTTTGTATTTCCATACAAATTGTGAAATTATTTGTTCTAGCTCTGTGAAAAATACCGTTGGTAGCTTGATAGGGATTGCACTGAATCTATAGATTGCTCTGGGCATACACACCGAGGAAACCAGAATTGAAAGAGACACGTGTACCCCAGTGTTCATTGCAGCACTGTTTATAATAGCCAGGACATGGAAGCAACCTAGATGTCCATCAGCAGATGAATGGATAAGAAAGCTGTGGTACATATACACAATGGAGTATTACTCAGCCATTAAAAAGAATATATTTGAATCAGTTCTAATGAGGTGGATGAAACTGGAGCCTATTATACAGACTGAAGTAAGCCAGAAAGAAAAACACCAATACAGTATACTAACGCATATATACGGGATTTAGAAAGCTGGTAACGACAACCCTGTATGAGACAGCAAAAGAGACACAGATGTATAGAACAGTCTTTTGGACTCTGTGGGAGAGGGAGGTGGGGATGATTTGGGAGAATGGCAATGAAACATGTATAATATCATGTAAGAAATGAATCACCAGTCCAGGTTTGATGCAGGATACAGGAAGCTTGGGGCTGGTGCACTGGGATGACCCAGAGGGATGGTATGGGGAGGGAGGTGGGCGGGGGGTTCAGGATGGGGAACACGTGTACACCCGTGGCAGATGCATGTTGATGTATGGCAAAACAAATACAATATTGTAAAGTAAAAAATAAATAAATAAAATTTTTTAAAATAAATAAATAAAAAGGAAGTTTCAGGATAGTGGTAGGGGGGAAACTAGGCTGGAGAGTGAACAGGAGATGAGAAAACTGAGTCAGCTTATATCGACAGATGTTTTGAGAAGTTTGACAATGAAAGGGAACAGAAAGCTGCGGCAGCTAGAGGACACTCTGGTGACAAGGGAGGGTGCTCCTGTACATTTCAGATGCGTAAAAATGGGAATTAATCTCTAGTGAGGGTAAGACTGATGATTATAGAGAAAGGGGAAAACTGAAGAACCAAAGTTCTCCAGGGGAGAAAAAGATTTAATCTAGGGAAGCAATTGCCATTAAATCTTAATAGAACTCTTTCTGATAAAGTAGGTACAAAAGAACCATGACTTTGAGTGACAAATGATGTATAGGATTTTCTACCTTGTTCTCAATAGCCTTTTTGATAGTTCTTGACACTGGTTGATCATTTAAAGGTCAGGACAATTGTTTTAATTGATCTACAATTCTTGGCTTCTCTGATAGCTCAGTTAGTAAAGAATCCACCTGCAACTGCAATGCAGAAGACCTGGGTTGGGAAGATCCCCTGGAGAAGGGAATGGCTTCCCACTCCAGTATGCTGGCCTGGAGAATTCCATGGACTGTATAGTCCATGGGGTTGCAAAGAGTCAGACACCACTGAGCGACTTTCACTTTCACAATAGCTCCTAAGAATGACAGTCACCCAATAACAGTAACTTATTAGACCAACACCTCAAAAACTGTCAGCTATAGATTGCTAGCTGACATGAACTGTTAGAAATGCTCTCCCCATGCAATTAAGACAATCACACTGTGATGAGCAGTATGATTAAACAAAGTTTCATGATCAAATAGATTTGGGAAATACTACATATTCTGTCTATTCTCAGATATCCACAAGATTTTACAATACAGACCTTGGTTCAATTTTCTTTAACCAAGAATTTCCTCAGAATAAGATGTGAGAATTCACTCACATACATATTCCCTTATAAGTATCCACACATAACTCATGTATTAATTTTTGTAGCATTCATGCAGCCTCAAAATACCCAATCAACTTGGAATCTGGAAGGCCAATGAATTACCTTCAATGTGTGTGTGTGTGTGTGTGTGTTAGTCACTCAGTCCTGTCTGACTCTTTGCAATCCCATGGACTGTAGCCTGCCAGGCTCTTCTATTCGTGGAATTCTCCAGGCAGGAATACTGGAGTGAGGTGCCATTCCCTTCCCTAGGGGATCTTCCCAACCCAGGGATCAAACCCAGGTCTCCTTCGTTGCAGGCAGATTTTTTTTTTAACCACTGAGTCACCAGTGAAACCCTTAAAGACCATTACCTCTAATTTATCCTGGAAATGATTCCTATGAATTCATTTTTCCTCCCCGAGAAATACCCTTTATGACTTCATTTTCTTTCTATACTTCTTGCCACCATTGAAAACATAATACCAGGCAAGGCTATAGTGATTAAACTTTTAAGAAGTTTTTTATGCAAGTATCGTCAAAGGTTTTAGAAAGTCTAAATATATTTTATTCGTGTGTTTCCTTTTATCTACATGCATATTTATCCCCTGTAGAATTCTAGAAGATCAAAAAGGAGTCCCAATTTGAGGGGAAAAAATATGGCAGTGCTGAAGAAAGAGCCAAAGGCTGTTCCTACACAGAGCTAGATATAAAATGAAATAACATTAAATAGAAAATTTCTTCTCATGGCACATTCCCAATATGTGGGAATTGCAAAAAATATTTGAACATATTTTTGCAACTTGAGCCAGAAATATGTTTGAACATGTTAAACATAAAAAAAAAAAAAAAGGTGGTAGGGAAAGAGGGGAGGAGGGAAGGGGAGAGGCTTGCTGTGGTTTGAGTGCTTTTATTGTATAAATATGTCTCATCTTCAAAAATGTTTTCAGAGAAACTTGAAAAAAATTTCAGACCAAATTTATATTACATAAAATTTCTATCCATAGTGCTAACAAGAGTTGATTTTTAATATGAAGTGAAATTTAAGATAATAGAAAATTAGTTATAAAATGTTTCAGAAAAATGAACCCAAACCAGAAATGTTACCAGAACAATAATCATTTGCAGGTAACTGAGATTGTTATAGAACATTTCATGACTTCCAACTCATGGGTCCTTTGTGGAACCAAAGTATCCCACAGCAAACATACTGAGCATTAAAATAAAACAAGATCAATACCCTTGAGTAAAATTCACCTTTGGGCAAGAAGCATCAGGGCAAAATTAAAATCTCTGAGCCTCTTTATTGAGTTAAACATAGTCTGGAGGGTGAGCGGTTAACTTCCTTTAAAATCTATGTAAAGTCAAAATGTCTTTTTATTAAGAGCCATGACTAATTACTTATAATACTTTTGCAATACCTTGGACTTAGAATGTCCAAGGACATGAAACTGAACGACTCACATGCCATGTTTATTAAGTTGCTTAAGGCTGATGTTGAGATAACAGAGTCAGATTCTCTACACCCACAAGACAACCTGAGAGGTCAAAGGACTACATCATAGGTTTTCGTCATCAATCCCATTCACCATGTTTGCACATTGTCCAAGTTCATTTTGACAATCGCTTATTGTTTTAAGTAAAGATGAGATAATAGGAGTCAATTGCATTAGTTCACACCAATCAGTTAAAAAGTATGGAGCGATTACCTACTAATATGATAAAAAAAATTACACATAAAAATAATGCCCTTGAAATATAATTGATAACCATAACACCAGGTGGCAAAAGCTCCTGCACACAGTTGGTGCTCAAAACGGATTGATTTGAATGTGAAAAAAAATAGCAAACAATTTAACATAACACAAAATTTCATGCTAAAATACATGGTATACACCCACGGTTCTCCAAGGATGATCCCCAGACCAGCATCACCAGCATCTCTTGGGAACTTGGTAGAAATGCACATTTTCTCAGACCCCAGTCTGTAGCAAATGGAATCTGAAACTCCAGGGGAGGGCCCAGCAATTTCTGTTATAGTAAGCACTGAAAATTGATGCTTTCAAATTGTGATGCTGGGGAAGACACTTGGGAGCACCTTGGATTGTGACAAGATCAAACCAGTCAATCCTAAAGGAAATCAACCCTGAATATTCATTGGAAGGACTGATGCTGAAGCTCTAATACTGCGGTCACCTGATGCAAAGAGCTGACTCTTTGGAGAAGACCCTGATTCTGGGAAAGGTTGAAGGCAAACAGAGAAGAGGGCAGCAAAGCATGAGATAGTTAGATGGCCTCACCGACTCAACAGACATGAATTTGACCAAACTCCGCGAGATAGTAGAGGACAGAGGATCATAGAATGCTTCAGTTCATGGGGTTGCAAACAGTCAGACATGACTTCGCGACTGAACAATAGCAACAAGGCTCTTTAGCTGATTCTGATGCACGTTACGGTTTAAGAACCTCTGGTGTGGACTACAGATGCGAGCTGTTCTGCAGAGTCAAAGCGGATGTCTAATGATGGAATGACAAGGCAATGCTTCATCAGGGAGCCAGCAAAGTCAGGCTTCCTCTTCTCCCCATGCAATTAAGATAAAAGATAATTAATCACTGATTGTTATAAGCAGTGTGATTAAACACTGTTCATTTTGACCTCATCCAAGTAAGACGAATAAGGACCTAATTGATCTAGATAAAGAAAACAACAAAAATGAAAGGGCCCTTTGGGCAGAAAAACCTGTTAAAGCCAGGCCATGTTTGTGAGGTAGAGAGCAAAATGGAACACAGAAGGAATGACTTTCTGGCAGAATTTGGCTAAGGCTAGTAGGATTTCCCAGGTGATGCGAGTGGTAAAGAACCCGCCTGCCAATGCAGGAGACATAAGAGACACAGGTTTGATCCCTGGGTCAGGAAGATCTCCTGGAGGAGGGCGTGGTAACCCACTCCAGTATTCTTGCCTGGAGAATCCCAAGGACAGAGGAGCCTCGCGGGCTACAGCCCATGGGATCGCACAGAGTTGGACATAACTAAAGCAACTTAGCACACACAGAGTCAAATGCTTTAAAAACACTGAAAGAGCACACTTCCAAGCCTACCTTATGACTAGGTTCTGGCCAACATAATGCAGGTTGCAGCAATATCTGACATAGCCAGGCCTGAAAACAAAACCACTGTGTGATCCTGGTCCTTTCTCACCCCTTCAACAGTGATAATGCAAGGTCTGAGGGTGGTGTCACCGCACTGTGGACAAAGCTTGGGCCCCACATCACTGCTTGAAGGAATGCTGCCCAGGAGAGCTATCTAGGCAGACATGGACTAGGAGTCATGATGAAAAACCATAAGCTCCTGAGATGCTGGAGTTGTTGGTTACTGCGGCAAAGCCTAATAAGCCCTGACTAATACTCGAGAGGTCACTGAGGGATGGCAATGCAGTGTTCATGACATTCAAGGGCAAAATTTAACACAGCCAAAGAGAAGCAATGGCTTCCCTCATAGCTCAGTTAGTAAAGAATCCGCCTGCAGTGCAGTAGACCCCAGTTTGATATCTGGAGAAGGGATAGGCTACCCACTCCAGTATTCTTGGGCTTCCCTTGTGGCTCAGCTGGTAAAGAATTCACCTGCAGTGTGGGAGACCTGGGTTCAATCCCTGGGTTGGGAAGATCCCCTGGAGAAGGGAAAGGCTACCCACTCCAGTATTCCAGCCTGGAGAATTCCATGGACTGTATAAGTCCCATGAGGTCGCAAAGAGTCAGACACAACTGAGCAACTTTCACTTTTCAAAGAGAAGCAAGAAGACTGCACTGTTCCAAGCAGCTGAACCAATCAAATTCCCAAAGCCAGGACACAATCTTTGTAATTTGGGATTTGGACCAATGGCCCACTTTCCCCTTCATTTATAACTAGAATTCAACAGATGTACACAATGAGTTCTTCCCATCCAGACAAGTAATCCTGAGAACCCTACCTCCTTCTAAAGAGACTTAGCTTTCTGAGTGTGTAATACAACAGATCACTTCCCTCGAGGCCTCTGAGAGAACTAGATTTGATACTTCCACTCTAGCAGGAGGAAAGACAATGGGGTCTTCCCATTTTTCAGAGTTGAAGGATGATCATTTTGACCATCACTGCATGATCTTTCTTGGTCCTTCTCCATATCATGATCTAAGAGAAAATGATTCAAACAGGTTTTGTCAGATGAACAGAAGTCACTTTAGGTATCTCAGTGAAGAAGGGATTGAATATAGGAAATTGGAGGCCTACATTAACACTGGGAGGACTACATGAGCAATGGTCAGGAAGGTTGCTGGCTCTCAGGAAATGAGAAAAGTCAGGAATCGGAAGGGAGCTGCTGACAATAATTTCAGCCACCAATAGCTCCAATAGTTAGTCCTCCGGAGGACACCTAGAAACAGCTTGAAGCTCCTGCTAATCATGTCAGTTGCCTGCAGTACTGAAGAGACTTCCAGGAAAACCCAAGAAAACACCCCAAACCCCTCTATCTGCCACCTGCTGACACCTACACACCTTTCCACAGCTGATCTGGAGAGTAGCTGTCCCTTCCATACCTCACCCAAGTGACTCTTATTTGCAGAATCTAACGGAAACCCTCTGGTTAGGAGTTCAAGAAATTTAATTTCCAGGATCTTAGCCTCTGAAATACAAAAGGAAAGGAAGAAGAGCAGGGAGACTGCTGAGTGTTAACAGACAAGATCTGACACAAAGAGTGAGTTTATATAAATGGAGACCAGAGTGGACGTGAGACCAATTAAACAGCCTTTATAAACAACTCCACAGGACTGTATTCACACTTTGGACACATGACAAAGCAGAGCACTGGCCATGGTTGTGCAGGTGGCCATCTTCAAATATACTACTTTCCCAAAGTATTGGTTAAGATTTTATTGGTAGCAGCTAACGAGAACCAACTCTAGTTAACCTGAGGATACATGCAGAAAGCCTCTCTACTGAGAGGGTAACAGGCAGGAAGGCCAGGGGTCTCCAAGCTGAGGAAATAGGCTGCAAGTGTCAGACATTTTTTCTCTCTCTTAAGCAGCAGGAGCAAACAAACTAGTGATACATTTTTCCCCTTCTCTATACAAATTTACAAAGAGGTTTCTGTTAAAATACTGTGTTGCCATAATGACACCTGGTTCCACCTGAAGTTAACTATTCTCAAACCTTGAGTTAACCAATGCATTCTTCTTATGGAAATGTTTGTCTTAAGCTATGTTAATGTACTATGCATTTACCCCAGACTGTCTTCAAGTCGGTTTGCCTAATGTCTCAGAACCGATTTGACAAAGGAGTATGTTATACTTAGACATTGTTCCCCTAATCTATGTAAACGAAACTATTTCTATGGTAATCTGCCTTTCTACAAGATTCAAGTCAATTGTTTTATGGCCTGGGATGATTCATCTGGTGCTAAGATTATCCCAAAATACATCTTATGGATGAGGGGCCTGGTGCCATTCTCTGAGTTTTAAGACATTCCTTTCTTTCATTAACAGACTGCTAGTAACTATATAACATCCAGCTAAAACAAGCAGGCAGGTATTCTTTCTGCCCCCTTCTGATGTCTATGTCAGAAGCTTTCTCTATCTCCTTTATACTTTAATAAAACTTTATTACACAAAAGCTCTGAGTGATCAAGCCTCGCCTCTGGGCCCAGAATGAATTCTTCTCTTTTGGAGGCCAAGAATCCCGGCATCTTTTCGTGGTTCAGCAACAACCTTTCATTACCCTGCCATTTGCTCTTTCTTGTGCTAATATCAGTTCATAATAGAAACACAGTTCAAATCAGCTTAAACGAAAAGGATGGCTGGTGGACATTTGGTCCTGTCCAAAATATTCATAAAGATATTTGGTCCATGGTTTTGGATAGAATCAAATATGAAAGGCCCTGTGGTGTAGACCAAATGTCTTATGGATATGTTGTTGAACAGGACCGAATGTGCAAAGGAAAAGGATGTCTCTTGGATCCTGTATCTGGGGAAATTCGGGTGCTGAACAGGCTATTGTCATGGTAAGAGATCCAAGAATTCAGGAAGAGGTACCATGGCATCAGAGCTGTTTCTCTTTCTCCAACTCATAGTTCTATTTTTAATTCTTGCCTTTACATTCCCACCTCTTAAGTGCCAGGGAAAATAGCCATGACAGGCTCTCATCTACTTCAGTTTAGCAACCTCAAAAAAAAAAAAAAAAACCTATCTCTCTACAGTCACTCCCAGGGAAGGCTTTATGACAGTTCTGCTTGAGTCAAAATGATCATATATCCACTCTAAGTCAAAATATCAGACCCAGAGGATGGTTCCTCTACTTGATCAGACTGGGACAGGAGGTTCCAATGATTTACAGGCCCACTCACACTACAAAGAGTGCAGAACGTGTCCCTCCACCAAAGGACCAGACCAAGAAGACTGGGAGATGAAAGAACGGTCTGCTTCAGTTGAGCTGACTGGTGCTACTGGACATAACTGGCAAACTAGAGAAGCCCAGGGAGGCCAGATTGATGCATATCATAAAAGATGAGGAGGTCGTCTAGAAGGAAAGACGTGGGAGGGGACAGAGAACTACAAAGGAGGGGGCAGAAGAAGGAGGAAGAGAAGGAAAACAACAGAAGCTCAGATCCCTTTTTCTACTCGCCTCTTGCCTTCTCTCTCTTTCTGCATCCATCATCTCCTCATTCAACTCGTCCCTACAGAACATCAAGGACTGAAGTTCCTAGACCTTCCCAACATCTGTAAAGATGACTCATCTGTTAACAATACCCCTCTGTTAGATTATGAACTGCAGTTTCCAAGAGAAATATTCCTATTTCCTTCACTTTGGCCAGATATCCAGCTCAGAACAATCAATCAACCACATTCCAATGGGCAAGGTAAGGGCTAATGGAGACCAAGCCTCCTGTTTTAAGAGACACAATCCTGAGATGCTAATAGACCCTCGTAAGCTGTAGCTTAACCAATCATACGGGTAAGGGCTATGTTGTCACCATTCTCTGGAGCTTTGCATATCAGAAAATGGAGCACAAAGTGCAGCATAGCAGTTGGGAAAAGTAAGCACAGACCTCTGTAGTACTATCTTTCTCCTGTTATCTATAAATATTTTGACTTTCCAAATTCAGCTCAGATGCGAGTGAAGAAAATGGGATAAACAGTAAACTCAGTTGTTGACAAGAGGATGATTTAAAAGTGCCGCACAGAAGGCAACATGGCATCCGTATTTCTGCCTAAAGGGAGATTCAGTTTCAGCTCACAATTCGGTCTGACAACAGGAACACATTTTTAAAAACCATCTCCATGACCAAACCACGGGAAATAGCACACACAGCAGCAGAAGACAAACACAACAGACAAAGGGAGCATGTGAGGTTTGTACAAATGGGACAGAAAGCCACTTGCAGCGAAGGAAGGCTGGTGACAGAACTCTTTCTGGTATAATGCATCACTGGGCTTCCCGCAGGCAGTGAGCCCCAAAGAAAAGACCCACCATCCCCCTTTCCACCAGCTTGCCATGAGAGTCCAAAACTTCAGAACAGGGCTCATCAAGCTTCAGTGCCCATACCAGTCAGTTCCACACTACTCTGTGAGCCAGTAGACAGAAAGGTGGGTTAAAATGAGCAAAGTCCCTGCCCCAAGACAGTTCAAGACAGTTGAACAGAGTCCAGCTCCTCCTCCCTGTAATTCCCCATCTCCCTGGGCTACACACCTTCTGCCTCACCCCACGTGTCCCCTCTGCAGTACAACCATAGTTCTTCCCCCAGAATCACCCTGAGGGCTAAATGGCTTTAAGATTCCTTTTCTTCCTTGACATTAGCTAGTCTTCCTATACAGACATCCCTTCCTCTCTTTCTCCCCAATTGGCTCCCCCTTCTTCCCCGCCAACAAAGCCACCCATACTCCTTCCCCCCAGAACTCACTTATTTTCTATTCTTGTTATTAAACAAGGAACTCGGAAGTTAGATAAGTAGAAGTTTCTTAAAGAATTTCATTTGGAATGGCAGGAGTTTAAGTTCAATCAGAAAAGGATGGAATCCACATTCATCCTCTAGCCCAGATTCAGACAACCTCAAAGCACACAGAGAGAAGGAGCTCTCCTAGAATTTACCAAAATCAGACTGTGTATTTACGTATCTGACCCCTGCCACCAGCCTAATCATGTGAGAAGAAGGAATTTTATCTGATTTGTCCTTGTATCTTTGATCGCATCCAGCACGAAGCTTTCTAAATACTCAGTTTGCTGAATGGAAGAGCAGGTGACACCCCAAAAGTAAAATGGATTAGCTAAATAAGCAGGAGTTAATCCATTGGCTCAGGTGGAAAATTCCACTCCGAATGGCAAAGCAGTCACACATAGCCACGGAGCAAATGAAAAGTATACTGCCATTTGTTCATTATCTCCAAAGGTAACTGGAACCACCTGATTTTTTTTTTTTTTCCTTCTCTCCCCTGCATTCTGTTTTAGATCACACAACTATATCTCTGGTTTGGCTGCCCGAGCCTCCCATCTGAAAAGGAAACAATTTCCCACTCTCTTCACAGGCATCGGGTCAATCGTGAGAACATTCCATGCGCACACACTGCGCCATGTTCTTTTCCTGCTCTCGTCAGTGGGAGGGAGTAAACTGCTCCCCTCCCTTTAAACACGTTCACACCCCAACAGGTGACTTACACAGCAACGTCTGTCCTGCAAAGCCGTTCCCTGAACAAGTTAACGTGCCTCCTTTGAAACACAGTCACCTTGGAGCAGATGGCACGGTGACTCCCTGAGAAGAGGGTGCCCTCACTTCCATCTCAACGCCCTCCCTCCACCTGGCATCCTGGAACAGCTGTGTGAGCGCCATCTGCCCACCGCAAACCCATCAGGTGAACACTATGTCTCCTTAATTGAGGTTAAGCTTACCCAAGTAATCAAAGACAGGTACGGAATGTTCTCTGTCATCACCGGGCCTCTGATTACACCAAGAGCTCTTCCTGCTCTCAGAAAGCCACACGTCCACATCTGAAAAGCTTAGCACAGTGAATGAAGAGAGAAATGGGAACAGACAATAGGCAGGCGACTTTTTTCAAGGATTCCTTGGCTGGTGTCATTCTCCTTCTTTCCCTCTTTAAAGGAATTAGGAAAACTCTTACAATTCTGAACACATAGCATCCCCCAACCCTGCTGGGAAAGCCCACGCCATCGTCACCATGCAAGTCTTGGGGAGGCCATGACCTGCCTTGCCTGGTGAGAGATCTCCGGGACCCTGCTGCCACAGGAGGCCTCTCGGGGGACAGCTGATCCTGGGCCTCCAGACCCTCACCCCTGGCCCTGTATTCATTTATTAAGTGCTAAGTTAATCTAGGCACCCAGAATGCAATGGAGTATAAGACTGACAAAGCCCCTCAGAGTGTTTGTATTTCGGTGGAGAGACAGATAATTAATAGGTACACCAACGAATTTGAGAGTTCAACAAGTGATAAAAATTATGAAGAAAGCAGAGTAATATCGTGCCAAGCACAGGATAGGAGTGGAGGGAGTCGTGGAGGGAAGCACGGTCCAGTGGGCGGCAGGGTAACAGGCTCAGGGGGAAGACCAAGACAATTCTCTTGAGGGCTGTGACTTCCCAAACAAATGCCATTTTGGAATAAGACTTTGCTTCTTTGATCACTAGACTCTCCCCTTAAAGTTGTTGGAACCTTGATAGTAGCCTATATACACAGTGGACTGATATAAATATTTTTAGTACCCAATGAATAATACTAAAAGTAGGGTACAGAACAGTCCAAAAAGGAAAAAGAAAAACTCATATAGCAACATTCTCCAACCAAACAGAAAGAAAAAGATTTCTTATACCTCTCAGAAGAGGTAAGAGACTAGGTAAGTAAATAGAGACAAAGATCTACTCTCAATGGAGACAAATTAATGAGTGTGTTAACTGGGAAGCTGGCTAGAGCATTAATCTATACAGGTAGGCTCACATCTCACTATAATGGGCTGGAGACATGGTGCTGTTCTACTTGATTCCAGATATGACTTCGTGTATGCTGAAGGCAAATGGCACTGAAAAACACGCTCACTCTTGGTCCACACATAAGTAAATGCCTTGGTGGGGCATTCCTGGTGGACCAGTGATTAAGAATCTGCCCACCAATGCAGGGAACATGGGTTCAAACCCTGGTCTGGGAGGATCCCACATCCCAACTAAGCCTTCAAGTCACAACTACTGAAGCCCTAGTGCCTAGAGTGTGTTCCACAACAAGAGGAGGAGACATCCGAGCACATCTACAGAGTAGCCCTTGCTCGCTGCAGCTAGAGAAAAGTCTGCAAAGAGAAACAATGAAGACTCAGCACAGCCAAAAATAAATATATAAATACATAAAAGTTTAAAAATAAATAAATGCCTTGGCTTAAATTTCAGTATTCTGTAGAAAAAAAAATTTTTTTTTTTTGTTATTTGTAACTCCTGCTGCCTTCTAAGGCACACAGGTCCCGATCCCTGGAGGATTTGCTAAACACAAACTTCATTCTCAATGCAACTGTCTTTTGTAAAGCTTGGAGAAATATTAAATATTTGGTGGAAGATTGCAAATAGGAAGAAGAGCAGCATAACTTGATCTCCAAAATGACATCGTCTAGATGATTTTAAAAATGAGTTACATGCTACTTAATATTTCTAAAGCACACACACACAAAAATCTTTCCAAGGAATCCTGAAGGCTAACCTTTCCTGAAACCTAAATCAAAGAGTAGTACAGAGCCATCTTACCTAATAATATGGATGATCAACTCTAAATAATATTGTATTAAAAGAATAATAAATCCCAAGCAAGTAAATTTTATTCCAGGAATGCAAGAATAGTTCAACGTTAGGGAATTCATTAATGTTATTTCTAACACAGAAGAAAGAAAAAAAACTGTATCATTCTCTAAATACACGATACAAACATATTTGATAAAATTCAATATTTATTTCTAATTTTCAAAAAACATTTAATGAGGTAAAAAGAAAAAGAAACTCCTTGACAAACAGTATCAACCTACAGTAAATTCCATATTCTGAAATTTTCTAAGCATTTCCATTAAAGACAGAACAATGTGGATTAGAATCACCAGAATTACTCAACACTGTTCTGAAAGACCCAGCCAATGCAATAAGACATGGAAAGGAAATAAGATGTGAATATTTAAATGAAAGAGATAAAACTTCATTTACAGATGACATAATTTTCTATCTAGAAAATCTGTATTGAGCCCTTTTTTTTACACCTAACATAAAATGAATTGCATGCAAATAGATTTCTGAAACTAAACTGTGTTAATAAAATGATCTTGGGATAGATTATAAAACAAGAAATCATCCAAGTGGAAATTTGTTTCTAGACACATAAACTAGTTTTTAGGGACACATCCTATTATGTTTACATGTAAAATATGTAATGGAATTTGCTTCAAAAACACCAGAGAAGTATGAAAGAGTCGGCAAAATTATAGTGTGCTCATAATGTAACTCAGAGAAGGCAATGGCACCCCACTCCAGGACTCTTGCATGGAAAATCCCATGGATGGAGGAGCCTGGTAGGCTGCAGTCCATGGGGTCACTAAGAGTCAGACAGGACTGAGCGACTTCACTTTCACTTTTCACTTTCCTGCTTTGGAGAAGGAAATGGCAACCCACTCCAGTGTTCTTGCCTGGAGAATCCCAGGGACGGGGGAGCCTGGTGGGCTGCCGTCTATGGGGTCACACAGAGTCAGACACGACTGAAGCAACTTAGCAGCAGCAGCAGCAGCAGCAGCATAATGTAACTATTGAATCTGGGAGATGTGTACATATGGGAGTTAGCACACTATTGTAATTTTGTGTATGTTTAAAATTTTTATTCTTTATAATGAGCTCAAAAATATTAAGTCTGCATAAAAGAAGTGAGAGTTTGAGTTGGCCTCAAAGAATAGGATATACAAGGCCCCAGTTTTAATTCTCTATAATTCTTCTGGGAAAAAATAAAGCTTTTATTTTTAACTTCTCTCATTTTTTTTTTAATCCCAAGTCTCTGAATTTTGAAGTTTCATTTTCTTTATTTTAATATATCATTTTTTTTTTCATGAAAGAAAACCAATAGTGACTTAACAGAATCTTCCTGGCTCCTCTTCCAACCCACTCTCAGCCTCAGCATGAGGAAGTTCATTAAGTATCCTTTGGGTTGTATTTATTCCCCCTTGAACTGCTTCTTTGAGTTCAAGATATACATTCATCCTGGGTTCATACATGGCCCCTCAGTTTCTTTTATTTTTAATCATGTCACAAGCACCTACAAACTCATCACCCAAAACCAAAGCCAAGACCTTGAAGATAACCCACCACAGGTGGTGTTTCCTTATCTCAAATCCTTGCCTCTTCCACACCTGCCCAGAGTAACCAGCACCCTAAATTCCATGCTCATTGTTCCCTTGCTTTTCTTTTTATTCGGTTCACTTGCACCATCTTACTTTCAACTTAATAAAAAGGTATAGTATGTTGGAACCTACTCTTTTCACTTAATCATACATCACCAAACTCAATCCATATTGTGGTGTCAACCTGTAGTTTATTTAATCTATCACACAATGTCACTGTATGAAGACTCTCTATTGAGTCAACCAGTCTGCAACTAATGGGCATTTGGATTGTTTCTGGGCTTCCACTGTTATCAAGATGGTGGCAAACTATCGGGTACACATCTCCAGTTGTACAAGCTTCAGAGTTTCTCTTGAGAATATTCTGAAGAATAAAACTGCTGGGTGACAGGAAATGGAAATGGCTCCCCTTCCTTTCCATCTGAAAAATCCTTCTGCAGAAACCCTGCCCCTGCTTATATCAGGAAGGTGACACTTCTATGCTTTGTTGTGATTTGTTGCTGGCTCTTCCAGCTCTTCTTTTTCCAGCCCTGTGGTAATCTAAGAGATTTGTTTTCACATTTAGCGCTTCAGAATAATTGAAGAAAAAGTCTGGCAACATCATTCTGAGCTTGGAGAGCTCCAACCGTCTTTAATTGGCACAAATTTTGCAGTCAAAGTGATGGAGATTTGACTGATAGCCATCCGCATTTCTCTTGGGGGTTGTAATCAAGAAAAAAATGACCCTTCTCTCCATATACATAGACATCAAATCTATTTCAACCTTTAAAGCACAGTATTGAAACAAATACATTCTAATCTTTTTTACATTGTGTTTACTCTTTCCCCCCACTTTTTTTGAGGTGGACAAGATTTTTAAATCAGTGACTTCTCGGGAGCTACTGACTTTTATTAATTCCTTAAAGCTAAACTCTTATTTTATGACATGATCAAAACTACTTGAGAAAATTAATAATCTGCTCCCTGACTTGAATGAGAAATTGAGCAAGGAATGTAGGATTTTTCTCCCTGTTTTCAGAGTATATAAACCATATGCTCACCTTAAGTTAACTATCACGTCTAGAATCAGGTACTGGCTGGCTGATGTGGGGCATTTTTTTCCCTCTTAATTTTAATCAGGGAAAGAGAACATGAGTACTTGAAAATTCATAATATTAACAGTCTAATTAGAGTTTCTTAATGCTGTTTTAAATTAGGATAATTTTAAATTATTGGATGTGACAACTATATAAACATAAAATGCTTTAATTACAGACTTGTTTGTGTGAGAGAAAAAAAATTCTGCTCAAAGCATCAATCTGTCACTCTGCATTAATTTCCAACAGTCATGGATTCCCACTGGACCACTCACTGAATTTTAGCAATAAGTCTGTACCTATCATCCTTTCTCTGCAATTTAATTTTCACCTGCCGATGGCCAGGTCTCTGCTCTTTAAAGGAAAAAACCCAACAAATTCAAGTTGAATTCTCATTCAAATTCATTGCAACTCCTAGTGTTTCTGAATGTGCTTAATGTTATCACTAAGCACAGTCCTTCTGGGCCTTCATAAATATCGTGCCATGTTACCAAAGAAGCAAAAGGTCGTGTGAGTAGCTCAATCTTAAAGAATGATAAAACGAACAAAAATAAGATCTCCAAGTCTCCCTCAAGTGCTGATTAACATTTTAAAGTCACTTTCTCCTTTTAGAATATGATGAAAGTGATGCACTCTTTCCCATAATCATGAAAAAAATCCAAAGTCACCAAAGAGGTTGCATACCAATTCTGAAGGCCTGTGATGCTCTTGATGGCCACACCCATCAAGGAGGATTCTACCCTTCTTGACTCTAACCCCTCAATGTTAAGAATCACAGTAAGGTTCTTACAATTCTAACTCCTGTGAGATAAAATATTCATTAATCAGTAAGTTTGTATGGGCACCTACTGGGTGTCCAACACCGGGCTAGACACGAGAAGCACAGCAGAGAACACAATCACCCCGGGCTCCTGCTTCCAGGAGGCTCACAGTCTCATGGAGGATGCAGACAGTAACTGAATGACCACGCCAACCTTGCAGGACAGGAGTGCACTCAGAAGAACAAACAGGAGAAAGACCAAGTGCTCTAAGAGCCAAAAAATGGGGATTTGGCCTGATCAGGAAGGTTCTAGACTTTCCTGAGGTTGTAACAATGCAGCTGAGATCTGAGTTAACAGCTGGAGGGATGGAAAGAGTATTTGAAGGAGTAGGAACAGCAGGGTTGAAGGCTCTGTACTTAGAGGGAACATGATCTACAAGAAAGAATGGCCAAGTTTAGAGAGACAGGGAGAGAAAGGCACAGGCTAGGCTGAAGGGATAGATTATCAGTCTTTATAATCATGCTTTAAGACTTTTTTTTTTTAATTTTGGAGGGATAGAAAGTCACTGAACAGTTTTAACCTGGAAGATAGGCAACATAATCAAAGATTTGAATCTAATACATTCATCTTGCACCCAGTGTGGAGAACAGAGGGTCAAAGACCCCATAATAGATGCTGAAAGACCAGGTTATGTACAGATCACACGGGGAGTCTAGTAGGAACAATAACTAGACAAGGATGGTGACTGAGGAGATGAGTGTGGTTGGACCCAAGAAAGACTGAGTTGGGAAAATTAATAAGACGCTATGAAAGACTGAGTTTTTCTTCATGTGCCAAGACACTGCCCAGTGCCTGCTGCCCAGTAAGGTCTGAATGATTTGCTTTAGTCGTTTCCGACTCTGGGAGACCCTATGGACTGTATAGTCTACCGGGATCCTCTGTCCATGGGATTCTCGAGGCAAGACTGGAGTAGGTTGCCATGCCCTTCTCCAGGGGATCTTCCCGACTCAGGGGTCAACCTGAGTCTCTTACGTCTCCTGCACTGGCAGACGGGTTCTTTACCACTAGCGACACCTGGGACACCCCCCTAGTAGGAGCTACATAGTAGGTGCTCAGCAAATATGTGTTGAATAAATAAATGAGGCAACTAATGTATAAGCATAAAAGTATAAATGAGTCAAAGGCTTTTATATAATGGAAACTGCTGAAAGAATATGGGAGCAGAAGTTGCTCAGGTGAAGGTAGGTAAGTAAAAACATAATATGTGAACAAAAAAATGGGTTGTTTCAATCCCGAATGAGGATAGGGTGATGCTGAAGGATCTGGTTTGACTTATACAGGTTCTATGAAGTGAAAACGAGTGAGTAAATTGCTGGGAGTAGAAGGTTGATAGAATAACAAGGAGAGAAATTCAGCTTTGCTTAGTATCAAAAGTTGTGCATTCGTAACCACCTTAGAATTTGGCAAAACAATAATGATTGGTGAGGAAACTGTGCAAGAATACAAACAGGGCATTAATTACCAGCCCTGTACACCTTTCAACAATCTCCCAGTCATGCAAGTTTGTATGTTCTTCTTTGATTTCAAAAATAAAGAAGGATATTACTATCTGGAAATATTTTAGAATACTAACAACTGATGTGCAAATAGGACTCTGGAGTTTCAGTTCTCTACTGCAGTCACAGCCACTGGAATCGAACCTGGGAAAGTCTTAATAACTCACTGTGGGGACTTCCCAGGAAGTCCAGTGGCTAAGACCCTACACTCCCAAGGCAGCACGAGTTCAATCCCTGGTCAGGGTACCAGATCCCATATGCCACACATAAGACCCAGAGCAGCAAAATAAATAATAAAATAAAATATTAAGTAAACAAATCACTGTGGATATTGACCCGTAGGTGGTGGTTTAGTTGCTAAGTCATGTTAGACTCTTGGAACCCATGGACTGTAGCCTGCCAGGCTCCTCTGTCCATAGGCTTCTCCAGGCAAGAATACTGGAGTGGGTTGCCATTTCCTTCTCCAGGGGATCTTCCCAACCTAGGAATCGAACCAGGGTCTCCTGAATTGCAGGCAGATTCTTTCCCAACTATGAAGGAAGCCCTTATTATTATTGACCCTTTATCAACCCAAATTATTCAGCACACATGTGATGAAACAGGACAAGTTCTATGTTTCTGTTCCCCAAACTATGTATATAAACCCCCATAAGGTTCATTCAGCTAATAAGAATGCAAATAAATACACACATAAGGGAGATTCATTCTCAGTTCTGGAATCTATATGCATTGAATGGTTTGGCTCTTTATTACCTTTGACATTTGCTCTTAAATGAAAAGTTAATGACCACATTCACTGTATATTTTTGAAACCAACCTTTGAAATTTTTAGAAAGGGGATATGGAGGCTTCATTTTCCCAGTAGAGCTCTGCGTCTGAAGCTAGTGTTTAATGAAGATTACAGGCTTAAAGACAGTCCCATCAATAAAGCTGCTGCTGCTGCTGCTGCTAAGTCACTTCAGTCGTGTCCAACTCTGTGCGATCCCATGGACTGCAGCGTACCAGGCTCCTCCATCCATGGGATTTTCCAGACAAGAGTAGTGGAGTGAGGTGCCATTACCTTCTCCAATCAATAAAGCTAGAGGTAGTAAAATGCCTCAGAATTTTTCAGAAGTGGAAGCAGAAGTAACAGAATGGGGGATTCAGCACTTGGTGAACATTTTAACTGAGAAGTGGAATCTCTTACATTAGGACAAGAAATAAAATGCAACCAGTTTTTCCCCATCATCATCTAGGCTAGGGTTAGCCAACTTTTTTGTGAATCAGTGTTATTTTTTATTTACCCCAAGGTTTCATGACTTATGGGGTGTGACTTGGTAACTACGTGGCTAAAGAAAGAATATAGAAATTGAAATTCCTGATTAAAGATGATTATGGGACTTCCCTGGTAGTCCAGTGGTTAATAATCCACCTTCTAATGCAGGGGATGTGGGTTCGATCCCTGGTTGGGGAACTAAGATCCCATATGCCACAGGTCAACTAAACCCATGCACTCTGAAGCCAGACCGCACAACTACACGGCCCGCGTGCCGCAACTAAGACCCACTGCAGCCAAATAAATAAATAAATAAATTTTTTAAAACGATGATTGTGAGGCATTAGTCTGAATACAAATCAGGAAAAGACACTGTCATTTTTTTTTTCTGCCTTTCTCCCTGACCACTGACGGCTTAACTAAAGCAACTGGCTTTGAAATTTTATTAAGGAAAGCTTTGATGTCCACTGACCTACCTGCTGAGATTTCCTGAGCAGTTTCTTTGTCCTCTCTCTGGGCAGTAACTTGACTTTTAGGCAGGTTGGGAAGAGCCTGCAGCTTTTGTGATGATAATTGATCTCAAGGGAAACAGACTGCTAACTCAGCACCCAGACAGTACTCTTTGCAACCACTTCTCCCAAATGACTTGATCCTCAAAGTGGTCCAATCCCATTGACTGCAAATGCCCAGCTCACTCCTTACTGCATCCAAGATAGAGATGTTTGACCCCAAATACATGACGGAGGCTGTCTCAGAGATGAGAGCCAGTAAATGGCTCTATTCAAACACGGTGAAGAGTAAGATTAGTGGACCATTCTTAAATACTCAACTCTTCATCATCCCCATTAATAAAGGAATCAAAGGGACAAATAGTCCAAAATAAAGGATAATACAAAGCAATTTATATTTGGCTTCAGTATTCATTATTAGATTTTGAGGGAGAGTCAATTAACTTTCTAATTATGGCTTGGCTTTTCAGAATGAGTTTGTATTCTCAACTGGCTTCTGTTGAAAGCGAGCTAGTGATATGCCAGAAGCCAGGAGAAATTTAACCTGGAATTTACAATTTTCTGTACAGGATGTATCTATATGTTATTAGTATTACAAGCTGATTTGTTCTGCCATTTGGAGAAGGTCTGTATCATTCCAATGGTCTCTGGAGAGCAATGATATAATGCAAATTAGATAGAAATAAAATCAGATACTATGTTAGACATTAGATATCAAGACAAAAGTATTACTAGAAAGTGTCATTTCCACAGGAAGACACAGCAATCCTAAATTTATAGCTAATAATATAATCCTAAAATAGGTAAAGCAAAAAAAGTCTTCAGAACTAAAAGAAATAGACAAATCTTCCATCATAGTGGGAGAATTTAATACACTTTGTTCAGTAACTGATAAAATAGGCAGACAACAAATCACTAAGGATATTAAAGACTTGAGCAACCTATAAGAAAACTAGGCCTAATTGACAATTATGAAAGACCACATTCAACAATGGAAGAACACACGATTCTTTTGTGTCCCTATGAATCATTTACCCAAGCTTGAATTCCAGATGCCATCCTCACATGTAATCTTAGGTAAGTCACTTTGTTTCCATAATCTTCAGTTTTCTCAAATATGAAATGGAAAGAATAATACTTGTTATACAAAATCGCTAGGGATATTAACTGAGAAATAAAAACTAAAATAGCATGTTAAAGTGAAAGATACCATACAGATGTTGGTTACCAATGTAACAAAGGATCAAGAATGTCTCAATAGGAATAGTTTATGGACCATACTGGATTAAAAGAATAGGGCATTTGTTCTAATACTGATATTTGCATAGCCCAATCCTGTTTAACTTAGAGTGTAAGTTTCATGGAAGCAGTTGAGGAATGAACTATTCATGAAAATGATGGGCCATTTTACAAATGCTGTTTTCCCTACCTCCACTGGCAGGCATGACACAAAAATACTTGAGGTTAATTCCCATTTTCATTTCTGCCAGTTCACATCTACTGAGCTACTACCATTTGTTGACTTGAGCACAAAAAACCTTTACATACACCACAAGATTCTGGCATCTTAGAATCTATAGAAGACAATATTGCCACAGTCTAAACCTACTTAGCTTGGATAATGAATCAGAAATAAAGAAAAGTTTTCTTCTTGGATAAAGAACAGTTCTTTCTTGAGGTTCTCCCTCATTTTAATCTTTAATAAGCACATAATTAGTATATAAAAGTATATCTGTATTCCTAACCAGCTTTATACAGAGAACTGCTGTGAGGACTGATTGAAAGAATAATGTGAAACAGAACTGTGCATCCAAAAATATGCTACTCAAGATGAGAGGGGCTGTTATTATTTATTCGGCCAAGTTACTGAGAATCTTCTTTATCAGCACCTGTAGTCAACATACAAACGCACACAGGCTCTCTCTCACGAAGACACACACATGCTTTGTGTAGAAGTACAAGAAGCAGAAAATGTAAATGACTGGGTAGATTAAGGATTAAAGGGATGACATCAAGAAGTCCTAGAAGTAAACATTATAGAGAGGTTGCTAAAATTATTTAACTCGTTCTATTTGACCTAAAACACACACACACAAAAATCACTTAACTAAATGGAGTAGCCCAACTTGATAAAGTTAAGGATATTGTCTAAGACATTGAAAAAGAATAAATGAAACAGAAATACCGGAAGAATAATTGAAGCAGAAAGAAGCTAAAAGGCTGTTCCAGGATTTACTTAGTGTCCAGGCACCTAACAGACCCAGCACAGTGTTGGGACCATAACACGTCCTCAAGAAATATTTGCGTATTTGTATTGCAATCAAAACTTGGCCAGAGTCAATTTGCTCTTCTCAGGCAATCAATGCTCTAGCAAAGTTAGGAGAGTTTTATCACTCTCATAAATGTAAAGTTGTTGTAAAATAAATTCTACTTGGATCATTCATAAAACCTATGATCAGCTTGAGGGAGGCTGTGAGACTCACTTGACACATATTTAGGACTCTGATGTTTTTCCTAAGTTTCTATAAGCCTCAATCAAAATGTATCTAATCTCAGTCTTCAACCAATGAACAATATTTGTATCAGTAATCCAGAAAAAAATACACAAGAAATCACAGTACCTGATGTACATGTTCAGTCATGACAGTTAACATCTTTGTAATGCTTCAAAATTTATAACTTGCTTTCTTTCATAATTTCTCACCCTTGGTTATGTCTTTATGTCCTAGTTTTATACAACTATAAAGTTTTATACAACTAAAAAAACTATACCAAGACATACCTGATTATCCCCAAAATACATATTAAAAATAGAGGCCAAGTGATTAAATGAGGAAGTTCTCAAAATTTTATGACAAAGGGTAAGATTAAAGAATAAGATTACCCTCAGAGGCTGGTGACGTAATCCAAAGCAGTCTAGCAAGGCAAAAATTACTCTGTGAGTTTCCTATTTATATTTTGCTCCAAATTCTGTAGCTATGGAGGATGTAGTAGGTAGAATGAGACCCACTGCAACAACCAGGCAAAATCATATTGTTAAAGACACTGGATATCTATTAAAGCAAAGAGGATTAAATGAATTTAACATGACAAAGGATAGAACCTTTCTTACATCAACTGATATTGATGTCTATTCTCTTCCTTGAAGGCATTTGCTGAAATTACTTATTGATTATAAATTGGGCTTGCTGTGAAAGAGAGTCAGTCTTTGGAGAAGAAAGAAACTAGTGGAGTTTTTGATGACATTACATGGGCTGGCATGTTGAATTAGAATCTAGAGAATCCCCAAGGCCCATGTCTCAGTTTTTCTAGTAAGAAAGCTGCTGAGTCTTGGAATATCATGGGAGGCAGGAGGGTAGGGATAAAAAGGCAAAATAAAATCACCCACAATATCTGGTGCTTAAGCAACAAAGTTCTAGTAGAAATAGGAACCCACAACAAACATTTGCTAGGCCTCGTCCTTCAGACTTTGGAACAAAAGGATAACAGATTCTAAGGAAAGCTTCAAGACATCCTAACACAGACCCAAATGGACTGAACTTACCCATTACTCTCCCTGGGGAAAAATAAAGTCCACTTCAGCATTTATTCGTCTTTTGTATACAATGTCCTCTGCTGCTGCTGCTGCTAAGTCACTTCAGTCGTGTCCAACTCTGTGCAACCCCACAGACAGCAGCCCATCAGGCTCTCCCGTCCCTGGGATTCTCCAGGCAAGAACACTGGAGTGGGTTGCCATTTCCTTCTCCAATACGTGAAAGTGAAGTCGCTCAGTTGTGTCTGACTCTTAGCAACCCCATGGACTACAGCCTACCGGACTCCTCTGCCCATGGGATTTTCCAGGCAAGAGTACTGGAGTGGGGTGCCATGTCCTCTACATTATTTAAAATTTCATGAGACACAGGAATAAGGTAAGGAATGTTACTGATAGTTAAGAGAAAAAACCAAGAATTAGAAACAGTTGATATACATATCAGTGATATAAGATTTTAAAATAAATAGACATAAAGAAAACAGAGAAGATGAACAAAATGAATGAATTTTGAAATTTAGACAATTTCAACAGATAACTGGATTCTGTAAAAAAAAAAAAAAAAAGAATCAAATACACACACTAGAACTGAGAAATACAATTTATAAAGCTAAAAATTCATTCAGACATGCTAACAGCAGATTTGACAAAGCAGAAAGGATTACTGAACTCAAAAGACAAGTCAATAAAAAATATTCAAATTAAAGCACAGGTAGAAATATATGAAAAAAAATAGAACAGAAAATAAGAGACAAGCGAAACATAGTAAAATGGTCTGATATGTATGCAATTGGAGTCACAGAGGAAAAGAGCAAGAAAGTGGAGCTTAAGTAATATTTATAAAGATAATGACTAAAATTTTTCAAAACATGTAAGAAATAAAAAATCAACAGATTTCAGATGTGTCAGGAACCATAAACAAGATAAATATAAAGAAAACCACACCAAGGTACTTCATAGTATCAGTTCAGTCGCTCAGTCGTGTCCGACTCTTCGCGACCCCATGAATCACAGCACACCAGGCCTCCCTGTCCATCACCAGACTCCCGGAGTTCACCCAGACTCACGTCCATCGAGTCAGTGATGCCATCCAGCCATCTCATCCTCTGTCATCCCCTTCTCCTCCTGCCCCCAATCTCTCCCAGCATCAAAGTCTTTTCCAATGAGTCAATTCTTCACAGGAGGTGGCCAAAGTACTGGAGTTTCAGCTTTAGCATCATTCCTTCCAAAGAAATCCCAGGGCTGATCTCCTCTAGGATGGACTGGTTGGATCTCCTTGCAGTCCAAGGGACTCTC